>NC_057711.1:20012389-20032999 GCF_004010195.1 Chiloscyllium plagiosum | reverse complement strand
GCTTTAGGGAACATCTCCAGGATACCTGCACCAATCAACCACACCATCCCGTGGCTCAACATTTTCAACTCCTCCTCCCACTCTGCCGAGGACATGGAGGTCCTGGGCCTCCTTCACCGCCGCTCCCTTACCACCAGGTGCCTGGAGGAAGAACACCTCATCTTCCGCCTCTGAGCACTTCAACCCCAGGGCATCAATGTGGATTTCAACAGTTTCCTCATTTCCCTTTCCCCCACCTCACTCTAGTTCCAAACTTTCAGCTCAGCACTGTCCCCATGACTTGTCCGGACTTGTCCTACCTGCCTATCTCCTTTTCCACCTATCCACGCCACCCTCTCCTCCCTGACTTATCACCTTCATCCCCTCCCCCACTCACCTATTGTACTTTATGCTACTTTCTCCCCACCGCCACCCTCCCCTAGCTTATCTCTTCACGCTTCAGGCTCTCTGCCTTTATTCCTGATGAAGGGCTTTTGCCCAAAACCTCGATTTCGCTGCTCCTTGGATGCTGCCTGAACTGCTGTGCTCTTCCAGCACCACTGATCCAGAACATGACAACTGTAGTTGACTGCATGGATAAGTGATGATCACTTGCAAAACCCCAGAGCTGAAGGGAGGTAAAGAGAGGCTTATAATGTTGCTGCAAAGATTCCAGAGAGGTTGGTATCCCATTACGAAATCACCATTTATTTACACATGGAAAGTCCTTGATACTGATCCAGCTCTCATGGTGAGCAGAACGTCTGAAAGCCCTGTTTATATCTGTAAGTTCCCTCTTTGCAACAGATTACCAGCCCCAAAATATTCCATGAGGTCCACCTGGCTTACCTCATCACGATCACTTCAGTTGCCAAAGACAGTAATTAGCCTGAGGATTGGAACACTTTCTGAAACCAGAAAAGATGTACAAAAATGATAAAGATGGATAACAGAAATTAGCAAGGGTAATAAAAGAGGCCTTCCATAAGCACATATTAAAAAAAAAGATCGTGATTGGTGAGAGCAAGTATGGGTTCTTAGAAACGGAGAGGTAAAATTACAGGGTATTAAAAAAAATGTAATGATGTTATGGTTGTGTCTGCTTCACAGGAGAAATTGTGGGGAACCAAAGGGTTAATCGTAAATCAAACTTGAAGTAAGTGATGTTAGTTAAAAAAAAAGAGAAAAATCAGAAAGTCAAATAGGTAATCACTTAATACTCACTCAGTTTCTCTTTCATCATCAAAATTACCTATAATAAATTTATTAGTTTTTTGGAGGATGAACTGTCAGGTTCACAAAGGAAAAAGCAAGGATTGTGTGCTATTCTTGCAATTTTGAAAGGTAATAAGACAAGGTCTAACCAGCATGAGAACTCGTTAAAAGGACAAAAAGCAGAAGAAGGAACAAACATTACTTTCTGTTTGGAAGGCTTTTATGATATGGTGTTGCTAGAGTTAATGGTTACAAATGATTACAATATAGATTAATACTTTGTATGCATCCAAGATAGGCATTGCATATAAATATTCAATTGGTTAAATGGGTATTTTACTATTGGTGTTACTAGTTAAAAAAATTACAAAAACATTCTTGGTGATTTTGGTGGTGAGAAGGTCACTCAATTGCTTATTAGCACTTCTGGCAGGGAGAAAGAAAAGGCAGCCAAGAATCGAGTTGTTGTGGTGCAGTGATAGTGTTCCTTCCTCTGAGCCAGGAGGTTGATTCAAGACCCACATCCTCGGAGGTGCATAGTAATCTCTCTGAAAAGGTGATTAGAAATTACCTAGATGCAAAGAAGGGGCTTTTGTGATGCAGTGGTATATACCTACCTCAAAGTTAGAAGGCCTGTGTTATAGTCTCACCTATCAATAGGTGTGCCATAAAGACATCTAAACAGGTTTATTAAAAATATCGAGCTGCATCCACGTTTACTGAAAGCTAAGTAAGAAAATAAACTGCAAAGAGGTCCAAAGAATCTATGATGGAAAGAAAATAGCTTCAATAAACGAGCAATATGTTATCAATTCACTTTTGAAGGGAGAGCAGAAAGACAACTTTTGCTGGTTTTAAATTGGAAGGTAACTCAAGAAAATATTAAAATTTTGTGCCTGAAGGTGCAGTGCATGATGCCTTCCACTTCCATATAGCTCGGAGATCTCAAGGATCAGTTCAAGTTAACAGTGATAGGTTTATTACATTAACACAAACTACAAACACTGCTGAATAAGACATTGGTAAGGCCACATCTGGAGTACTGCGTACAATTCTGGTCACCCTGCCGTAGATGTTCTTAAACTGGAAATAGTGCAAAAGGATTTACAAGGATATTACTTAGACTGAAAGGTTTGAGCTGTGTGGAGAGACTCTATTGACTGGGGCCTCTTTTCCCTGGACCATAGGAAGCTGAGGGGTAACCTGATAGAGGTATATAAAATGATGAAGGGCATAGATAAGATGAATAGCCAAGCTCTTTCTGCCAGGGTAGCAGAGTCCAAAGCCAGAGGGCATTGATTTAAGGTGAGAGGGGAGAGATTTAAAAAGAATCCAACTTTTTCATGTATAATGTGAAGCATATATGGAACAAACTGCCAGAGGAAGTAATAGAGGTAGATATAATTACAACATTTAAGAGATATTTGGACAGGTTCATGGATAGAAAAGGGATTTAAAGGGATATGAACCAAACGTAAGCAAATGGGGCTAGTTCAGTTCATGAGATGTTTGGCGTGGGAAAGTTGGATTGAAGGGTCTGTTTCTGTGTTGTATACCTCTAGGACTTTATAACATGAAGGTTAAATGAGTTCTTCTTTATCTCTCCACTGTGTGCCTCAGACCATTTTCTGTGTCCATGCAACCGGTCTGTGACAACAGTGCAGGAGATGGTGTCAGAAACATTCTTCGAGATATTAACACTTTCAGTCCATATAACAGGAGGCATTTGGTTATCCTTGTACTATAATCAGTAAAGCTAACAAACAGAAATGGCATATAATACAGAAGATAGATGACATATAATTATGTCTGGAGAGCAAGAGTTAGAAAGTCTTACTGCAATTGCACAGGGCTAAGATTTTGAAGAGAATAGTTTTAATCTCCTTACATAAGGAAGGATATATGCCCCTCATTGGGTAAGTAATGGAGGTTCACCACCTTTAGCAGTGTGAAAACATCATACAAGTGGAGATCGAATCGAATGATTTCAAAACTGCAAGAATGGAGAGGTGATCACATTGAAATCCACCAGCTTTAAGGAATTTGACAGGATCCTGAACAGCTTTTTCCAAAGCTGAAAAGTCTAGGATTAGGCAGCATACTCCCATGATTAAGGACATTTCCTTCCTCGAAGGGTTCTGAAATTTATTTGGGCTCGGGTGATGTTTAGTCATTGGTTATACTTAAAGTTGAGACAGAATTGCAGACACTGACAGAAAAAGATGTTGGGCTTAGGCAAAAGAAACCATTTGAAGATGAACATTTTATTGGTGGGGCACTCATGGGGTCATTTGGTCTACTCCTGCTCCTGTCCCTTATGTTATGACAATTAGTGAGTGGTTCAATGAAGTAGGGTTCCTGCCCAAAAAGCCATCTTTCTTGCTCCTCAGATGCTGCCTAACTTGCTGTGCCTTTTCCAGTGCCACATTTTACCAACACTGACTCTCCTGCATCTGCAGTCCTCACTGTCTCCTAGTTTGATAAAATTCTCCATCTGCTTTTTGCTCTTGCCATAGATTTTACTTCCAGATGGCACCTTGACACATCAAGTCCAAAGAAGCCAGCCAGTTCCAAGTGCAAAATAGTTGTAGGCATGGAGCCACACTTCACCATACAAGCTCACTAATCTCCTCACATTCTGCATTACCCAATTACACAGAGGCAGCAGGGTACAGAAAGGATGGATTATGGTACTAACATTGAAAATCTTCAATGTTGCTAAAAGACTGAATTTCTTCAGCTTCATTTTATACCTGTACTAATCCAATATTTAAGCTTCAAATCAACACTGCAAGTCAAATATTCTTGCTAATGACTGTCTAAATACTGCCCAAAAATGAAACTTTTCATATAAAAAATTATTCCCCAAGGTTGTCAAGTAATTTTAGAAATATTACACTTTGTTTTTTTTTACGAATTACAATAATATGTATCTGCAGCTTTTAATTTTAATTGCCATTTTCAAAGAGTTATGTAGGGCCGAGGGATTGATAGGAGTGGGTTTTGAGAGCACGGAGGTTGGGGAGGTTGTTTCTCTTCATCTCCCTGTGCAAAGATGCTGTGAAATGATAGAGACATGCGGGTCTGATCCCCTAGTTTTATGACTATAGAGGGGTTGGATTATCATAGCTCAGTTGGAATGTCCGGTCCCTGATTCTGACGATGATGGGAGGGAGTTCAATTCCAGAGTGACCACTGATTGCTGTAGTTCAGAAGTGGGCAGAGATGCAAGGTTAGCTCTGGGGCTTTCTTCCTCTTGACCCACAAGCAGTGCTAAGATGGTGCTTATCTTCTTCACAAAACAATCTTTGTCTCCCTCCAGCAACTGATTAAACCTGGAAAAGAACCGTAGTGTAACATTGCAATAGACAATCAACACCTTGTTAAAACTGGAAGCCAGTAAGGTTAAGTGCAAAAACATGAGGGAGAATGTAACCAGAGGAAGCTTTATTTTGGGGGAGTGAAGAGCAGTGTCCTAACATGGAAGGCAGTGGAGCAGCGATGACAACAGATTTTGGAGGCAATTCAGAAGAAACAACATACATAGAGGCTGAGATAACCAAGGGAATCAGGGACAGCATAAAAGAAAAGAAATACAATCTGGTAAAGATCAGGAGAAAGCCAGAGAATGGGAAGCCTTTAAAAATCAGGAAATAGGAGGGCAAGCTAGCTAGTAATATAAAAGAAGTTTGCAAGAGTTTTTCCTCGATACCTAAATGGGAAGAGGGAGGCAAGAGTGGACATTGGACTACTGGAAAGTGAGCTGGAGAAACAGAAATAGGGAACAAAGAAATAACAGAGGAACTGAATAGGTACATTACATCTACCTTCACAGTGGAAGGCATCAGTAGCATACCAGAACTGCAGGGGGCAGAGGTGAGTTTGGTGGCCATCACTAAGGCAGCAACAGGGGCGCGGGGATAGCTGAAAGGTATGAAGAGGAGTAAATCACCTGGATTGGAAGGACTACACTTCAGGGTTCTGAAGGAGATAGCTGAGGATATTGCGGAGGCATTGGTGGTGATCTTTCAGGAATTACAGGAGTCAGGGACGGTCCCAGAGATCTGCAAAATGGTTAAAATAACACCCCTGTTTCAGGAGGGAGGAAAGTAGAACACAGGAAACTATAGGTGGGTTAGCCTAACCTAATTATAGGCCCTTGGTAAGATTTTTAAGAGATTGCAGGGTATATGGGAGTGCATGATAAGATACGGCGGGGCCTGTATGGCTTCATCAAGGGGGTTTGACAAATCTTTAAAATTATTTAACTTGCTTTATACCTTGTCAAATAAAGGAAAGCCAGTGGATGTGATTCGTTTGGATTTTCAGAAGGCCTTTGACAAAATGCTACACAGGAAGCTGCTAAATAAGATAAGAACCCATGGTGTTAGGAGCAAGGCACTGGCACGGATGGAGGATTGGCTGACTGGCAGGAGGCAGGGATAAAGCTGTCTTTTTCTGATGGCAGTCTGTAACTGTGGGAGTTCTGCAGGGGTCCATGTTGGGATCACAAACATTCATATTCTAATTTATTGTTGTCACATGTACCCAAGTATAGTGAAAAGTCATACATTGACATTCTGGATCTAGGAACAGAGGGCATTGTTGCTGAGTTTGTACCGGACACAAAGATAGGTGGATAAACAGGTGGTGTTGAGGAAGTGAGGAGGCTGCAGAAGTACTTGGACAACTTAGGAGAGTGGCAGATAGAATATAATGTGGGAAAACATGAGGTTGTGCATTTTGGTAGGAAGGATAGAGACGTAGTCTATTTTCTAAATGGGGATAAGCTTTGAAAATCTGAACCACAATATGATCTTGGGAATCCTAGTTCAGGGTTCTCTCAAGATTAACATGCAGGTTCAGTTGGCAGTTCAGAATGCAAATGCAATGTTAGCATTCATTCCAAATGGGTGAGAATACAAGAGCAGAGATGTAATACTGAGGCTGTATAAAGCTCCAGACAGACCACATTTGGAATCTCATGCACAGTTTTAGGCCGCGTCAAAAAGGAAAATGAGCTGGCCTTGGAGAGAGTCCAGAAGAGACTCACAAGAATGATCCCAGGAATGAAAGGTTTGTACTAAGAGGGCCAGTTAGAACATAGAAGAATACAGCGCAATACAGGCCCTTCGGCCCTCGATGTAGCGCCGATCCAAGCCCACCTAACCTACAATAGCCCACTATCCTCCATATGCCTATCCAATGCCTGCTTATCTAAACCCCTTATCATCTTGTACACCTCTATCAAGTCACCCCTAAGCCTTCTTTTCTCCAATGAAAACAACCCCAAGTGCCTCAGCCTTTCCTCATACGATCTTTCTACCATACCAGGCAACATCCTGGTAAACCTCCTCTGCACCCTTTCCAGTGCCTCCACATCCTTCCTATAGTATGGCGACCAAAACTGCACACAATACTCCAGATGCGGCCGCACCAGAGTCTTATACAACTGCAACATGAAATATAGTTGAGGACTCTTAGTCTGTAATCAATGGACTTTAGAAAAATACAGAACACAGAGGCTTGGAAAGAGTGGAAATGCAGGAAGAGTCTTTATGAAGAGGAGAGACTCAGACCTGATGACAGAACAATCCTTTAAAACTGAGATGAGGGATTTAATCATGCAGAGAATTGTTAACCGGTGGAATCCATTGCGAAAGAAAGCTGTGGAGGCTTCCATGTATTTATGACTGAGATAGATAGGTTCTTGATTAGTAAAAGGGAGAAAAGATGATGCAAAGCAGGCAGGAGAATGGGATTGAGAAACATCAGTTATGACCAAATGGCAGAGCATATTCAATGGGCCATTGGCTTCACTTTGCTCCGATAATGTATGGTCTTGTGTCCCTGTGTTGCATATTGTCACCAGCTTTTGAATAGAGAGGTTCTTCTGAATTCTAACTGATTTTTTTGGACATTCTTATAATTATGGCCTCCAGTTTTGGATTTCCTTACAAAAGACAATCTCTAAATCTAATAATATCAAAGGTTAATGATAATGGATTCCTTTCAGTTAATGCTCGTTTTCCCTTTACAATAAATATAGAAAGGTAAACTATGAAGTAGACATTTTACAACTAGCTTACTTTTCCCATATAATGCCATTAAAGAAAAGATTCTTTCATGCAAAGTGGGTGACTGACAAGTCCAGAATCTGTTCCCATCACCAATTGCACTTTAACCGAGTGACTTGGTTTGAATATTTTATCACAAAAATCACATTGTTGTAGGTCTGGTGTGACATATTGACAAGACCAGGTAAGGCATATTTGTTCTCCTCAAGGAGATTAGTGAGCCAGATGTTTTTTTTTAAATATAGCAATCATGGCACCATAACGGTGATGTGCATTCACTTCAAGATATATTGATTAAATTTTAGATTTTGCCAACTGCCACGGTGGGAATTGAACCCAAATCTGCAGACCATTAGTTCTCAATCAATGGGTGGGAATCAGATAGCTTCCCAGTCAGATCTGGAGTCAGGCAGGGCTGCCCTCTCTCTCCTGTCTTGTTTGTGTGCTGCATAGAGCCATTTGCCAAGTCCATCAGGAAGGATGCAAGCCTGAGAGGGGTGACTATTCCTGGCAGCAGGGGCCTACAGGTTAAGGCCTCCCTGTACATGGATGACGTCACCATTTTCTGCTCAGATCCGCTGTCCATGCACAGACTCACGTGTATATGTGACCAGTTCAAATGGGCCTCGGGAGCCAAGGTCAACCGAGGCAAGAGCGAGGCCATGCTCTTCAGAAACTGGGCCGACCAATCCTCAATCCCCTTCACCTTCATCTGAAGGTGCTGGGTATTTGGTTCAGAGGGACTGGGGTGTGCGCCAAGTCTTGGGAGGAGCGCATCAGGAAAGTGAGGCAGAAACTGGGCAGATGGAAGCTATGGTCGCTCTCCATCATGGGAGAAAACTTGGTCATCAGGTGTGAGGTACTGTCAGTGTTGTTATATGTGGCACAAGTCTGGCCTATTCCCAGAACCTGTGCCACCACAGTCACTCGGGCCATCTTCGACTTCATGTGGAGATCTAAGATGGACGGGTCTGAAGGGACACAATGTACAAAGATCTGGGCAAGGGGAGAGAAAACACACCCAATGCCACCCTCACCCTGATGGCCACCTTTGTGGGTGGCTGCATCAAGCTGTGTGGGGTACACAAACACCAAGTGTCACTATGTACTGAGGTTCTACCTGTCCCCGGTGTTGCGAAGGATGGGCCTGGCCTCGCTGCCGCGGAATGCTCCGAGTAGTTGGACTGTTCCGTATCACCTGTCCTTCATGGAGAAGTTTATGAAGAAAAACACCTTTGGCCACAAGTCCATCAGGAAGTGGTCAGCACGTAGGATCTCAAGGACGCTTCGGGAAAAGGAGGGGGCAGACTGTCAAAGACATTTGGCAGAATGCCTCATTACCAGAACTTTCCAACGAGCACCAAGACATGGCTTGGCTAGTGTGGAGAAGGGCTCTGCCTGCGAGATCCTTTGTGCATGCCCGGACTCTCTGCCGTACTGCACGCTGCCCTCAAAGCGGCTGTGGAGGGGATGAGACTGTCACACACCTCCTTCTGGAATGTGCCTATGCAAAGGAAGTCTGGAGATGAATGCAGTGGTGTTTGTCGAGGTTTGTCCCGAGCAGCTCCGTGACGCTGGACTCCATGCTCTACGGTCTCTTCCCCGGGACGCACACAGAGACGAACATCAACTGTGCCTGGAGGATCATCAACTCTCTGAAAGACGCTCTTTGGTCTCTCAAAAGCTGTTGATCTTCCAGCTGAAGGAGCTGACCCCGACTGAGTGTTGCGGACTGGCACATTCCAAGGTCCAGGACTACGTGTTGAGGGATATGCTGAAGCTTAGAACAGCTGCCGCCAAGACGCAGTGGGGAAAGACCACTGTGTAACGTCTGCCTGCCAAAGAACAGGGGGCCCATGCAGTAAGTGGGCTCCACTGACACCTCAGCTAAACATATGATACATGATTGGTAAACGTACAGACCTGTATATACAGATGAGAAATTCGGATCTGTATGTGCAAAGAAATGGAATGTTTATGTATGTATGGCATGACCAATTGTACAGATAATCAAATATTTTATGAATAAAGTATATTTTTGAAATAAATAAAGTTTGGAGAACTTTTACAATTATATTGAAATTACCAGTCCTTCAATGTCTCCTCACCGTGCAAAAAGCTGCTGAAAAATACAGTTGAGCAATTGAGAGAGTTGAATCAAATTTTGTTTTTCCAAGGACTGGAATTTCTACAAAACAGGAATGGTTGGAAACATTCATACAAAGTCAATTTACATATAATTGGAAATACACAGTCACCTTTTTGTGCTGACTCACATCGTCATCACATCATTGTGGTCTATGGAACCTTCATTACACTCTTGGTAAGAAAAATCATTACCGCTGCATTTTTTTCCCCACAGCCTCTAAATGTGGGTCCTGCAAAAATGATAAACCTGAACCTTGTGCACAAGTTTGTAAGGATATTAAATGTGTCTCTCTTATCTTTTCCTCAACAGATTGGAGATGCAATGCAAATGTTGCTCTCATCCAGAAACATTGTCAATTAATGGCAAAATATTTCTTTTATATTCATAAAAAGGAAAAATTGTAGAGCTACGAGAAAAGAAGTGTAAGGAGGGAGAATAATTAGATAGGTCTACTAAAGAAGGGGGAAGATGCACGAGGAGGAAAATGGCTTCTTTCTATGGTGTACAATTCTTCAATTTTCTATGTATATTCATGAGCTTTATAATTACCACAGGTTCAGTTTGTCCTGGGTGGCATTGGTAATAGTGACTTCAATCATTGGATCAAACATTTCACTGCAACCAATTTTTAAATTTGTTTTTGAGTTGTGCTTTACAAACAAATGTGTTAATGGTCTGCTTGGTAAAATAGTTCCCATTCAAAGTGAACAGAAACATTTAGTGAAGGGAGTTACATTCCATTTCCATATTCATATAGCAATGTGAAGAGGATGTGTCGAAGGCAAAACATTAAGGTAACTCTTAATTTCAATTACCTTGAAAATTATTTCGCACAATGTTATAAGCATAGTCTACAAATGAGATTAATTGATATTGCTGTGTACAGTAAAGAAGAATGTCCATGGAATAACTTGTCTAAAGTTAAATTGAGATTATTGATGAAGAAAGGAGTCAAAGGTCAGGAACTTTATCAAGAGCAGTAGCCTTTTTCGATCCATTCTCGATTGTATGTTGAACATTTTGCTTTGATCACACTTAGCTAATTGAAGGTACAGGTACACACTAAAACAAATTTTAAAATAAGCACACATTTATGGAATACGGATGCATTTGTGACCTGCCTTGTCAGGCTGTTGAAAAGCAGCAGACAGGAAATTGGTGTATTCTTACGTATGCAAACATGCAGCTATTCTATCCAACCAAATGCCCTTTCTTGAAGAATATCTGCAATCCATGTTGGGTCTGGCCTACACATCCACAGAAATGACTCATCGACTCTTTACTGCCCCCTGAACGAGCCTAACTAGTCCACTCATTTCAAGGGGTAATGAGGGATTGGTAACAAATGCTGGCCTTGCCAGTGACATCAAGCTCTCGTGAAAGAATAAACAAAATGCGTTCAAAACAGCAGGGATGTAAATGATTAGTTCCAAAGCAAGCAGACAAACCACTTATTGAAGGAATATTGGCTATATTAGCAGAAGATGGTGGAAGTGTTATGTTATAAAATATAAAATCAAAAAGCATAAATAAAAGGTAATATTGCCTTTAAACTGGGACTTGCTAAAATAATCCAGATGCCGGGGCTAATGATGTGCAGACATGAGAAATTTAATTTCAGTGAACTATATATAAAAAAAGAAAAACAGTTTCAGTAATAAAAAAGGTCAGGAGGTTTCCGCATTTTTGAAAAATCCTATTTAGTTCATTGACCTCTTTCAGGAAATAACATTCGCCATCCTTACCTGGTCTAGACTTTAAAGAGACTCCAGCTGAACAACAATGTGCTTGACTTTTCATCTTGCAATGGCCTCGTAAGCTAATCAAGTATTCAAGGTGGTAGGTCACATTTAGGAGTGGACAATAAATGCCTACCTTGCCAGAGACACACAAAAACTGCAAATGAATACAGACCAAAAAAAAGTACAAGGACAGAAAACTCCACTTCTCAATGTATGAAATACAGATCATGGATTACACGATCTGCTAAAAATAAAAACTAATTATATGGAGAAAATCTACGTTGAAAGCCAATCACACACTAACCCCCTATCCAGAAGTATATTCTCTGGAAAATTGTCACCTTAGCGAAATGATTCCTCAAACCAATAATCACACAAAGTGGCTTCTGTCATGTGAATCAACTGGAATTTTGAATTGGCAAAAAAAAAAATTACACAGTGCTCGTGAACACTTATGCAACTCTGCCACAGGAGAGACTGTGAAGTATGTCGTAAGGACAGCTGGAAGGAATGCTGCAATGAATGGGTGTAATCATCTTCATTATTTCGGCATGACGGGCCAGCACAAAGTACCCGTACATAACGAATTTCTCTCCTGCTAGTCTTGGACGACGCAGCTACATTCTTCAATGACTAACTCAGTTCTTCCATATCCATACTGGTTGTGCATGACCATCTGGCCAGCTGTCATTGTCAGTCCATTTAAATTTCTTATCTTGCTGGTCCTCGTGTAAAATATTTTGAAGGCACATCTTGTTCAGATTCAAAGAGTATTGTCCAGTCTCTCTAATACATGTGAGGAATAAAACACTGAGCTGAATATTAACATGACTAAATTAATGGGAAAAATTGTGTAATTGTTTCAGAGGGCTTTGTGGAATTATTAGTCATAGTGAAAGCATTTTAGTTCACAATATTATAACCTAGTCCAGTTTGTTATAAAAAGCCACTTAGCTGTTGATCATGCAATGCAAAAATCAGAAACAGAACAATCATTTTTTGTCATGAACAACCAACGGTCACACCGATCTGCATGAAAATCTTTGGCTTATGTATATCTCCCTGAATCTAAACCTAATTGAAACCATCTTTCATGTTATGAAATATGGAAATATTTCAACCATTTGCAGGATACTTACAGAATGACTTGATGTTTGCTTCAATGTATTGCACTGTATGTTAAACCATTAAGTTCATTTTGCTTTAATCTTATTAAAATCGTATGTATTCTTGTATTTGTGTATTCAAAGATAATGATAAATGGCATGTTTACCATTCATTGTTTCATAAATATTCTGTGTATGGAGGGGGACATATAGAATCTCAGTATCGAAGAGACCCTTTGACCCAACAGGTTTGGCACATCAAAAAATAGACTACTCCCTACTAGATATGTTAGTTAGATCAACTGGCAGTGTGGTTGGTGAGTGCTACTAACAGTGTGGGTTCAAATCCTGCACTGAGATTATCACGAAGTACCATCCTTCTCAACCTCTCCCCTCATCGGAGGCATGCTAAACCTCAGGTTAAATCACCACTAATGAGTGTGGGGTCTTCTGAGACCAGGGCAACCCACACCATTGACACCCACACTGCCACCTCCCACACTTGGCCCATTATCTTGAATGTTATGAAATATCAAAAAGCTCATCCAAGTAGTTGTTATAGATTGCGAGGTAACCCACCTCAACTGCTCTACTGGGTGGTTCATTCCAAATCCTCACCATCCTCAAAAAGGTTTTCCTCAAATCCCACTAAACTTCCTACCCTTCACTTGAAATTAATCTTGAAGTTTTTAATGGCAACAAATTTTAAGTGATATGGGGACAGTGCAGGAAAATGGTGTAGATGTAGATAGCCTGATTGAACATCACAGCTAAAAAAGGACTAAATAACCTAGACCCTCTATTTTTTAAATGTTCTTATTAAAAATCTGGCATAGAACATAAATCAGGTTCTACGTGAAACAAGCCCAAACTCCAACATGGGGGATAGCCACTGCCACATTGACTCAAGCTGTTGTTAAACTACCAACCAATTGCCGGAGAGCAGTGTTTGATCAACTTAATGTAAAGAAAAGCTGGTGAACTTATGATATTAGGTTAAACACAGTCTGTCCATTAATTTGATTAAGAGTCAAATAATTTATATTCAAAGAATGTGTCATGGTGTTTTAGCCAATATTTTTGTCTCAATCAAAGCAATTAAAAGGTAGATTAATCAGTTCATCAGTAATTGCAAAATCATGCAGGTGCACAGAATATTGGAATAAGATTGGTTGGGTGACAATTTTGTATTCATAGAGGGACTAGGAGAACTTCTGCAACTTAAAAGCCTCCTTAAGTTGCTTCCAGATTAAGCATGCCGAGAATACTAGTTTACCTATTGTACCTGAAATATTCTTGGTTATCTTCCTCCCCTGAAAACATGATCACTGCCTCTTGTGCAACGTACCAGAATTTTCAAAACTTCGAGCACAGGACACATTGAAAACAAGAAAAATCAGTATATGGGACAGTTTTCAATGGAAATCATCATTGCTGGTTTTGAATCCACCCCTGAATGATCACCACATTGGATTTTGAAGCAAAACAATAGCTTTCCTCTCACATTTAGATTTTCATCCAAACTGCGATATCATAACAGCTGAGGGAATAAATAACCTGAAACCAGCCAACTGCGTGGGTTTCCTCCGGGTGCTCCGGTTTCCTCCCACAATCCAAAGATGTGCAGGTAAGGTGAATTGGCCATGCTAAATTGCCCGTAGTGTTAGGTAAGGGGTAAATGTAGGGGTATGGGTGGGTTGCGCTTCGGCGGGTCGGTGTGGACTTGTTGGGCCGAAGGGCCTGTTTCCACACTGTAATCTAATCTAATCTAATCTAATCCTTTGGACCTTTCTGGATTCTATGACTCAGTAACTTGACAGTGCTTTCATTTCCAAACTATCAGTGGGAGCCCCTGCTTACCCCTACTTTGACTGGTAGAAAATGCTGAAGGAACTTGCATTCATACTTTTGACCTCAGGCCATTTCAAAAGGTGGTGTCTCAATATTGAAATATTTCAAGTAGCTACTACTGCAAAGAAAGACATTGGAACAGTGAGCATGTGCAAGAAAATCTTCCACATATCCTAACAATAATTTACTTGACTATCTGTAATTCCACTCGCTTCCATGTTGGAGGTTGCACTTTTAGTGCCAAGGTCCTAAACTCTGGAATGCTGTTCAAAATGTTTGACTGTCTACTGCTCTTTCCTTATTGAAGATTAAAATGACTCAGCATCTGACTTAGTGACTCCTGTGGCTTGGAGTCAAATTTTGTTGTCAACCACTTGGAAATCACTTTGGATGTATTCCTAAAATAAATTTGCTGAATCATTGCAAAATGCCATTGCACAAAAATGGGATTTTATGCATTGTTTGCAGGACAAATATTGACCATACTACTGGACAAAAAAACACATTCTTTTGTGAAAGTGTAACAGCATCTTTTACATGGCAAGTTTTTTTTTGACAGAGCTCCATTTAGGCCCTTATCTAAAAAGATGTTCAGTCTTATTGCTCACTGCAGTGTTTGCCTAGATCTCATACGGAGATATCTGGGAGTGGGATTTGAATGAAGACCACAAGACAGCAAAAAAGATCGGAACAGGAAGTCACCACTCAGCCCCTTGAGCCTGTTCCGGCCTTCCTTAGGACCATGGCTGATTAACATCCTACTGATCAAGCATCTATCTCAGCTTTAACTGTGCACAAGGACTCTGCCCTCTCAGCTCTCTGTGGCAAGAAGTTCAAAAGACTCAGAAGACCCATGGTCTTCTGGCTCAGCTGAGACAGTGCTACAAGGTGAGACCATGGTTAATTTCAGCGCAGTTTGTTGAATTATAAATGTACAATGCATATCAAGTGGAAATGCAATCATGTCATCGTCATGATAATTCACCATTTACAATGACTATAATTACCTGATTTGTTCTACAGTGAACAGATAGGCAATGATTTGACCTAATCATTATTCCATACTTATTAGTCTGATTTAAATGTAAGAGATGACTTTTATCTGTACTTCAGCAATGAATAGGAAATAATATCAAATCAATCGTTCTTTCTTAAAATGGGTTGAATATTCTCCTTTGATTTTATCTGCCCCTCAATCTTACACATTCAGGAGATTACAGCAATTTGCAGACATTTCATTAAATGGCAACATTTTCTCTCCAGTGTATTTTAATGAACACACTTATTAGAGAGCCTCTGAATTTCAGACTTCAAATGAACTGAGTCCAAGTGGTGCAATGATACATGTTAATTAGTGTCAGAGATGTACATCACGGAAACAGACCCTTCGGTCCAACCAGTCCACGCCGACCAGATATCCCAATCCAATCTAGTCCCACACGCCAGCACCCGGCCCATATCCCTCCAAACCCTTTCTATTCATATACCCATCCAAATTCCTTTTAAATGTTGCAATTGTACCAGCCTCCACCACATCCTCTGGCAGCTCATTCCATACATGTACCACCCGCTGCGTGATAAAGTTGCCCCTTAGATTCCTTTTATATCTTTCAGCCCTCACCCTAAATTTATGCCCTCTAGTTCTGGACTCCCCCACCCCAGGGAAAAGACTTTGTCCATTTATCTTATCCATGCCCCTCAAATTTTGTAAACCTCTATAAGCTCACCCCTCAGCCTCCAACGCTTCAGGGAAAACAGCCCCAGCCTGTTCAGCCTCTCCCTACAGCTCAAGTCCTCCAACCCTGGCAACATCCTTGTAAATCCTTTCTGAACCCTTTCAAGTTTCACAGCATCTTTCCAATAGGAAGGAGACCAGAATTGCACACAATATTCCAACAGTGGCCTAACCGATGTCCTGTACAGCTGCAACATGACCTCCCAATTCCTGTACTCAATACTCTGATCAATAAAGGAAAGCATACCAAATGTTTTCTTCACTATCCTATCTACCTGCAACTCCACTTTCTAGGAGCTATGAACGTGCACTCCAAGATCTCTTTGTTCATCAACACTCCCTAGGACCTTACCATTAAATGTATAAGTCCTGCTAAGATTCGCTTTCCCAAAATGCAGCACCTTGCATTTATCTGAATTAAATTCCATCTGCCACTTCTCAGCCCATTGGCCCATCTGGTCAAGATCCTGTTGTGATCTGATGTAACCTTCTTCACTGTCCACTACACCTCCAATTTTGGTGTCATCTGCAAACTTACTAACTGTACCTCTTATGCTCGCATCCAAATCATTTATGTAAATGACAAAAAGTAGAGGAGCCAGCACCAATCCTTGTGACACTCCACTGGTCACAGGCCTCCAGTCTGAAAAACAACCCTCCACCACCACCACCACCACCCTGTCTTCTACCTTTGAGCCAGTTCTGTATCCAAATGGCTAGTTCTCCCTTTATTCCATGCAATCTAACCTTGCTAATCAGTCTCCCATGGGGAACCTTGTCGAACGCCTTACTGAAGTCCATATAGATCACATCTCCTGCTCTGCCCTAATCAATCTTCTTTGTTACTTCTTCCAAAAAAAAAACTCAATCAACTTTGTGAGACATGATTTCCCACACACCCCATGTTGGCTATCCCTAATCAGTCCTTGCCTTTCCAAATACATATACATCCTGTCCCTCAGGATTCCCTCCAACAACTTGCCCACCACTGAGGTCAGGCTCACAGGTCTATTGTTCCCTGGCTTGTCTTTACCACCCTTAAACAAACAAACAAACAAACAAAGTGTTTCTCTCTCCTTTTTCCACTTCTGGATTAAGTATACAGTCAACTCACTTTTGTCACAGTACTCTATTGTTCATAATAAGAACAACAGAAAAAGGTATTGGAGATCCTGAGTAAATCCAGGCGCAGTTACATTGACCCATTTTAAAAATAACAAAATGTAGCTCTCTACAACAATGGGAAAGTCACTTTGGTAGCGTACAGGTACGTTCTCATTCTCGGCTAGATTCTCTTTAAATCTAAATGGTGACACTCACTCTCTAATCATCTCCTGAAGGTACCACCAGTTCTTTGATGTCATTGTGCTGTAAAGGATTTGAAAACAATTACCACACAAACATTTTACCGAACAATTTAGAAGAAGTGGTTAAAATAGAGAACAAATACAATGCAGTTGGAGCTACTCTGGTCCTTGAATATTAACAGGACTAGCGAGATTGGATCTCAATCTTATTGCTCCCTGAACAGCATGGTGAGATGAGATCACATTCTGTATACCAGATTTGCAGCTGAACAAACAATCTTAATGGATGGGTTGCACACTAGGTGCTAAAAATTTCATAGTGAAATTTATTCATCAAAGGTTAACTCTTATGAATATGCAAATTTTCCTAAATCCATCATTTTACTCCAGAGTAAACCCTCAAACTCTGGAATAACTGTTTAGCAGACAAGACAATGCAGAATTAATATGCTGGTACAAGTTGGTGTGCCTGACTTGAATTCTATCCATGGAACTGACTGACATGTCAACACATCTGTCACTGTAACAGTGCACAACATTGGGCTGAACTTGACCAGAAATTGGCAAAGTGTCATACATGGTGAGTTTCTCTCAATGAGACCTGACCACTTCTCTCACACTAGGTTCCCAAACTTGTTGCATTACCTATGCATCACAGCTCAATGCTTACAATATTCTTCCAATCCAAGTGGGTGGAGTACTCCCCACAGTTTAAGCTGCTGTAGCTGATGCTACCTTTACAATGAAGCCCTGCATTAGGTTAAGCACTGTCAGTCAGGACCTGCCCTGCACAGTTCCTGCTAATTTCACCAATCCCATCAGACAAATGGAAACAGACCTAGTTTTGCTAATACTGACCTGATCACGGTGGATGGAATATTACAGAGAAAGGCAGTTTTCTTTCCACAGGACTGGAGGAGGAAACAATGCCATCAGACGCTGCCAGTCTGGTATGGAATGGTCACTCGGTTCAGTGCTGTTTCCACAGGCCAGAGGAATGTCCAGAAAAAGGTCACTGATCATCTCCACTCCATCGAGCTAAGTGCCACCATTTTCTCTTCACTACATCTCACACACACACACACACACACACACACACACACACACACCTGGATCCCAGTAAGGCTCATGATCTGCTACTGTTACCATATGTAACATCTTCCCTCACTCGCTCCAATCAGTCAATCCCACACCACTAATGCTGCATGATCTCTGCATTTCCTGCTCACTCATTTGGGGCACCTCACCAACTGCACCAAGAGCTGTGCCAGCCACTTTTGGTTCATTCATTTCATCCTTTTGTCTCATTCCAGGAGAGAACTGCCATCAATTGGGCAGAAAAGAGCTAGACATGATGGTGGGGTGCCGAACACGTAGGCTTTTTACCCGCGCCCCCCAAAGGGAAGATCCTGATCCTGACTGTTACAACCATCTGATTAACCAGGACAAGTCACTGAACTGATATTGGAGGCTGGGCTCGAGTACTATATTGGGAACACCTAACGGAATGCTGTCTCCCTGGACTTGACAGAGGACTCCGCCCTGTTGACTCTGAAATAAGGTCATATGGTTGCGACATTGCTGCACATCACTGTGCTACATCAATGTGTCCATTCCATTGACTGATGGCTGCTGACAGCCATAAGCTGCCTGGCTTATCATCTGTGCTTGGAAGTCAAGACAGAAGTACTGTGAGCCTTTAAGCCATTGAGGCCCTGCTGATCTTAATGCTGGAGCAGTCCTTCATAACATCTGATGGCCAGATTCGCTACTTGCAGCAGCACATCTTTGGTATCAGGAGTCTCCAGTCAGTGGAAACAGTGGATAGAGGCAATTGGAACTTCATGGAGGGTTTCCATGGTGGTTGGGCGGAAGCCTTTACCGATTTATGCCAGGAAGTATTCCAGGAATTTATTTCACAGCAGAGAGCGGCGCGAGCTGGGCGGAAGTGAGGTTGGAGCGCAGAGCTGGTCGGGAAGGTAAGTGATTGATATTTGAGTGGGTGTGTTCTAGACCCCAGGCCCTACATAGGGCCTCCCTCCCATCGTCCTCCTCCTCTAACCTAATGTTAAAGTCCACCGGTAAGCTACTCAGTGTTCTTGTTTGGAGACGAGGTGTAGAGTAATGGCAGCGCAGGCAGTGGAATGTTCCTCCTGCAGGATGTTTGAGGTAGGGGTGACCACTGATGCTCCTGCCGACTTCATCTGCAGGAAATGCAGTCAGATTCTGCTCCTCTCAGAATGAGTGAGGGAACTGTAACTGGAGTTGGATGAACTGAGGATTATTCGAGAGGCTGAGAGGGTGATAGATAGAAGCTACAGGGACATAGCTACGCCAGAGAACAGAGGTAGCTGGGTAACAGTTAGAGGTGGGAAGGGGAGGAAGCAGGCAGTGCAGGGATCCCCTGTGGTCGTTCCCCTAAACAATAAGTATACCGCTTTGGATACTGTTGGGGGGGGGACGGCCTAGCAGGGGTAAGCTGCAGTGACCGGTTCTGTGGCGCAAGGTCTGGCTCAGAGACTCAGCAGGGAAAGGGGGAGAGGAGGAGAGCACTAGTTATAGGAGACTCTCTAGTTAGAGGGACAGACAGGCGGTTCTGTGGACATGGGCGAAACTCTCGGATGGTTTGTTGCCTCCCGGGTGCCAGGGTCAGAGACGTCTCGGACCGTGTCTTCAGAATCCTTAAGGGGAGGGTGTGCAGCCAGAAGTCGTGGTGCACACTGGCACCAACGAAACAGGTAGGAAAAGGGGTGGGCAGGTCATTCAGGAGCTCAGGGAGTTAGGCTGGAAGCTAAAAGCTAGGACAGACAGAGTCGTCATCTCTGGGTTGTTGCCGGTGCCACGTGACAGTGAGGCAAGGAATAGGGAGAGAGTGCAGTTGAACACGTGGCTGCAAGGATGGTGTAGGAGGGAGGGCTTCAGGTATTTGGACAATTCTGGGGTAGGTGGGACCTCTACAAACAAGTAGGTCTTTAGCTGAACCAGAGGGGTACCAAAATCCTGGGGGGATATTTGCTAATGCTCTTTGTCGGGGGGGTTTAAACTAATGCAGCAGGGGAATGTAGTTCCAGTGTACGGGAGGTTGAAGGTAGTGAGGTCAGAGATAGGTTTACAAGGTCGCGAGATGGCACCTGCAATCAGGATATTGGATTGAAATGTGTGTACTTCAATGCCAGGAGCATCTGGAATAAGATGGGTGAACTTGCAGCATGGGTTGGTACCTGGAATTTCGATGTTGTGGCCATTTCAGAGACATGACTCAAGGAGGGACAGGAATGGTTGTAGCAGATTTCAGGAATTAGATGTTTCAGTAAGAGTAGAGATGATGGTAAAAGAGGTGGGGGGGAGCGGGGTGTGGCATTGTTAATCAAGGGTAGTATTAGAGCAGCTGAGATAACATTTGAGGACTTATCCGCTGAGGTAGTTTGGGCTGAGGTTAGTAACAGAAA
>NC_057711.1:19944935-20010847 GCF_004010195.1 Chiloscyllium plagiosum | reverse complement strand
AAAAAAGGAGCAGCTCTTACAGCCAGATATTTTTCCCGCCCTCCATCTTGGATTACCCAGCTCCTGCTCTATCTTCCTCAATCTCTCCCTACTTCCTAATTTCTTCCTGAAATCTTCAATGCCTTCCTCGATCTCCCTCAATCCATCTTTCCATCGCCTTCAATCGACCTCGATCCTTCCATCTCTGTCCACCTCTCTTTCAATCCCTCCTTTCCACTATCGTTTCAATCAGGTCCTGGGCTAACGATGAGCTAACACATATGGTCTGTCAATCAAAGTCCCCAACAGTCTGTACTGCTGGAGAATTTAAATAGCTCTCCTGGATATCTTCAGCAAACAGTCTACATAGTTTAATTAAAGTTGACATTATAACAGTCTACACAGTCTATTTAAACAGCATAGTAAGGGAGCAAACAGAGCCTACTTAAACATCACAGTACATCAAAAGTGCTGAAAACTGTCCAGGCTGCCAATGGGTTCTGGTTTGAGTCCATTCACAAGTTGGATCTTTAATATTACACATCAGGACGGGGTCTTAAGAACGAGTGTTCTTACAGGGTTAACGGTAGGGTTCTTAGTGAGGTGGAGGAACAGAGGGATCTTGGGGTCTATGTTCATAGGTCTTTGGGAGTTGCCACTCAGGTGGATAGAGCTTGTAAGAAGGCCTCTGGTGTATTAGCGTTCATTAGCAGAGGGATTGAATTCAAGAGTCTTGAAGTGATGTTGCAACTGTACAGGAGTTTGGTTAGGCCACATTTGGAGTACTGTGTGCAGTTCTGGTCGCCTCACTTTAGGAAAGATGTGGAAGCTTTGGAGAGGGTGCACAGAAGATTTACCAGGATGTTGCCTGGAATGGAAAATAGGTCATACGAGGATAAGTTGAGAGTGCTAGGGCTTTTCTCGTTGGAACGGCGAAGGATGAGGGATGACTTGATAGAGGTTTATAAGATGATCAGAGGAATAGATAGAGTAGACAGTCAGAAACTTTTTCCCTGGGTACAACAGAGTGTTACAAGGGGACATAAATTTAAGGTGAAGGGTGGAAGGTATAGGGGAGATGTCAGGGGTGGGTTCTTTACCTAGAGAGTGGTGGGGGCATGGAATGCGCTGCCTGTGGGAGTGGTAGAGTCAGAATCTTTGGTGACCTTTAAGCGGCAATTGGATAGGTACATGAATGGATGCTTAAGCTAGGACAAATGTTTGGCACAACATCGTGGGCCGAAGGGCCTGTTCTGTGCTGTATTGTTCTATGTTCTATGTTCTATGAAGTGTTCCCATGCCTTCTGGAGCAGTCGTGAACTCCTCAGATCCTCATAACTCAATGGGCTTTGAGAGAATCTATGTTGACTTAATTAATCCAATCTTTTCCAAGTTTATCTTGTTTCTTACAATTCTGGCCCCACACCTGTATTGAGAGAATATTGGAAAGTGCTGGTCAAATCCTCCGGTAGTTTCTCCCTGGGCTCTTTGCACAGCCTTGCAGTTAGTTTTATTCTGCCCTGGTGATTTATCCTTTTTCAAGGATACTAATCCCATTAACTTTTCTCTCCCCATGTTTATGACATCTAATACTTCCCACTTCTCCTCTGAAGTACAATATCTGCATCAACCGCCTCTTCAGAGAGAAGAGATATGCTAACATTTTCATCTCTATTCTGAAAAGGTTACTTTTCTTTTATAAACTCTTTTATGACCTGTACTCTTCCTTTATTTATCTTCTCACTCAAATGTACTCAAAAAACATTTTTGCATTCACCTTGATTTTAGTTACCAATGTTCTTTCATGCTCTCTTTTCTTTCTTGCTTTACATTTCGCTTTCACCCCTCCACTTTCTATACTCCTCTTGGCTTTGTTCAATATTGAGCTTTCCGTCCTTTTTCTGGACAGTTGTTGCCTTGAGCGATCGTTTTGCCATCATGTTGCAGGTAAGGTGGGAATCCACCTGACTCCATTTTAACAGCAGTTTGTGGCATCAATTGGGCCCTTGAGCCATGAGCATTGAATGCGAAGTCGGCCATTGCCTGCCTAGAGGAAGGGCCATTTCAATGTTATGAATGAAGAAAATTATGGGGTTAGGAACCATATAGGTCAGAGACTTTGTAAATTTTAACTTCTCTCATGCAATATTGCTGCCAGGTAAAGGTGGAATTGCAGGGGCTGGGGAAGGGCAATATTCAAATTCTCAATTGAATGTCTGATGTTTCAAGTCAGAAGTCATTTTCTTCCCACTTCACATTGTGTCTCATGGCTTGAAGAGGTCAGAGTCCCTACAGTGTGTAAGCAGGCCATTTACTCAATGAATCCACACTGACCCTCTGAACAGCATCCCATCCAGATCCCTCTCCCTGTATTTCCCATGGGTAACCTACCGAGCCTACACATCCCTGGGCTTTACGGGCAACTCAGCACAGCCAAACCACCTAACTTGCACATCTTTAGAATGTGGAAGGAAACTGGAACACCTTGAGGAAACCCATACAGATACAGGGAGAATGTCTAAGTCACTCAAAGCTGGAATCAAGCCTGGATCTCTGGTGCTGTGAAGCAGCAGTGCTAACCACTGAACTGTCCTGACTTTACTGGGTTGAGAAATGCTCCCTGTCAGCAGTGAAACAATTAGTGCAGAATTGGGTTTATTGCTGGGTTGGTAATTCAATAAAAAATTAAATCACTGATGAGATCCCAAAGATGTCATTTCACAGTTGCGCTGTCTCAGCCTTTGGACTTTTCTTACTCAATTAAACCTTGAATCCAATATGGTCATGATCCAATGTCCACCTGGAACATGCATGCAAGGACATTCTGTGGTGAAAACATCAAATTGATGACATTGGCCCAACAACATCGAACACGCTGTTCACCCTCATTTCCAATGTTCATCTACAAAGAATTGCCGAGTCAGTGAAACATTGGAGGACAACCGGTCTTTCTAAAATTGTACCTAGCAACTCAACTTTCAGAAATGAGCAAAATAGGAAAAGTGAAAAAATTCAGCATCATAAGATCTTTAAATGTAAAATGTATCCTTGCAATCCCTTTTAATAATTTGAGGGGGAAAGAATTGAGAATTATCTGCCATGTAAGATATGGCTATTAATAGAAACAGTAGACTTTTGTACTAAAATCGTGGCAAGCAACACACTGGAGCATTTCAGCTATGTCTAACTTATCCCTCTCCTTTAATAATTGCATTGCAACTTTATAGATTCACAGTCATTCATTGCATCGGAGAGTTGGTAATAAAATAGTACAATCTACATGTAGTTTAATGAGGTTATTTTAGTGCACCTTTCTCAAGTCAGAAAAATCATGAAAAATTAAAGCATATCTTGCAACAGTTAAAATAAAATAAGCAGTATACACCAAAATGCATGGAAAACCCATTGGGGCTTTCTGTACGAAGTGTGAAGACATCAAATTTCTCCTGCACTGATAGAAACATAAATCTTTTATTTAAAAAAAGTGTCCAAGCTGTTGGGAATTTCTGCCTTGCAAACTGTGGTTTCCTTGCCTTAAACATCACTGCACTTGATGCCGCTGGTCAAACTGCAGCAAAATCCCCAGCAAAGCATCTTAAATTTATACAGTGGCCAACATTTTCCATTCCTGGCTCTGCAAAGACGAACTGGGAAAACATGGCCTAGAGGACTGGGTTTTCTTTCCAGGAATGGGCAGGAAAAAGTTGAAATCAGGTCTGCTAACCCACGGAATGAGTATTGAGACTGCCAGGTTGAGAGGGGATGTGTGACAAGGACCATCCTCTCAGTGCTCGAGCACTTTGTCGAAGCGGAGTTTAAAAAAAAAATAAGAAAAACAGTCAGTCTTACAGCATGGAAACAGACCCTTCGATCCAACTAGTCCATGCTGAACATAGTCCTAAACTAAGGTAGTCCCACCTGCCTGCTCCAGGCCCCATATCCTTCCAAACCTTTCCTATTCATGTACTTAAAAAGTGTCTTTAAACATTGTAATTGTACCCACATCCATCACTTCCTCAGGAAGTTCATTTCACACGCTAACCACCCTCTGTGTAAACTATTTGCCCCTCATCATTTTTTA
This sequence comes from Chiloscyllium plagiosum, assembly GCF_004010195.1. Classification (NCBI taxonomy): domain Eukaryota; kingdom Metazoa; phylum Chordata; class Chondrichthyes; order Orectolobiformes; family Hemiscylliidae; genus Chiloscyllium; species Chiloscyllium plagiosum. The sequence continues at coordinate 20,006,787 of NC_057711.1, read as the reverse complement.
AAAAGATCTCTATCACCTTAAAAATGTTCCCCCTAGTCTTGAAAATCACCTACTATTAACCCAGTCTGTACCCCTCATGATTTTATAAAAGTCTGTAAGGTCACCTCTGAACCTCCTACGCTCGAGAGAAAAAAGTCCCAGCATTTCTTTGTAGTTCAACCTCCAGCTATCACTCCTTACACCTCCTCCATAAAACGTTCTCCATTTTTGCTCAAGCCACTTTATGCTGTCTACTCACTCCCATGCCCTTTCCTAATCTCCATGCCAACGTATGCCTCTCCAGCAATGCCACCAACTATCCTTTGCCCTTAAACCATTCACATTCTCTCATGGAAAGAGTATATAAAAAGTCTTGTTTATTTATGCACAAGTGGTAGGCCTCAGGCTTTTGTCAGCAGAGAGAGGGAAATACCTTTTTTTAATAAAAAAAGGCTACAAATAATTATTTTTAAATGTATACATGGCAGGAGCTTTATTTGACAATTTCAATAAGCTTGATAGTTCAAATCAATCTGTACACTTTCTAATACACTCCTTTATCAATCCTAAAGAGCATGTAACCACTCCTAAATGGTTCCTGTGTTGCAGCCTTCAACTGTTCAAATAAAACTTTTCCTTAAAAAAGGAATCAACAGCAATTCGAAATACAAAAGTACAGCAAGAGAAATAAACAGGGCATAGAAACTTGCCAAAAAGGAAGGTCATGTTGGGAATACCTCAGTCGAGGACATAGAGACAATTCTGTGTAGACGCAGGCCCTCGTAAGATTCAAACGCAGACAATTGAAAAATCAGATAGGCACCAGAACACAGTAGCTAGTATAAAAAGGATAGTTCCACATTCCCTGATGAACTGGTCCCCAGTAGTTACACTGGGGAGATGTGTCTCAGTAATACAAAAGACCAGGTGCATATTCTGGGTCAAAACCAAACATCCAGCTGCCAAAGCAGACACAAATGGTTCTCTTAGGAAGCCATCAAAACTATTAACAACATTTCAAGGTGATAAAGTCAAGTAACTCTATGCCCGATTGGTCAAGTCTTTGGAAAATTTGGGAAGGTAACCAGGAAGGTACAAGAACCTGGCCCTGGCAGGGTTCAATCAGACCCCACTCTCCAGCCAAATTAGAGGCACATCAAGACACTGCAGAGATCAGAGCAGCTTGCCTCCTGACCAGCAAAAGGAACAAGCCAAAGAATTTAAAAACCCAGCAAAAGTTCTAAATTTCTGGGAAGTTATGAAAGAATCAGATAATTAGAAAGAGAATTGTTAAAATTGTTTAGCTTAGTTCGTACCCGTGTGTCTTCAAATAAAGTTGCGATTATTCCATTCACTGCTGGCTCATGTGCATTGCCCTTATCCTGATACATGTAAAGATATCTGGGTAAATTAAGTTTGCACATATTGGTAAAGTGAGTCCGCGGGGTCGTTGAGATACCCTGTACTGGACAGCATCTCCTGCGACAGGTCAAAGAGATCCTAAAACCATATCCAGAAGGCTACCTTAAATTACTAAAAACAGTAACTACATCTACAAAGAATACGGGTAAGTTTCGAAGTTCTGCATGAGATCTAAAAATTGTGTGTCATGTTTTGGACCTTCCATTAAACAAAATTCAGATATGACTGAAGGCAAGTACTGTTTAGTATGTGCAGCTGCCTCATGAACCACAAATGTGCAACCTACATGTTCAAATTTCTCCCTCTGTCAAGATGGTAAGTATGATGTTCAGGAGTGGGACGTATGAGTTCTGGCCTGTGATATCAATTTTGCCAAGTTCAAGAGCCTCCCCAGTGACCCAAATTTCTTGGCTAACATCTTCCCTGTGCTAGAAAAAGTTTGTAAGTGTTTTATCCAAAGATTAATTGGAACGCAAGGGAAAAGTTGGGCTGATGATCAATAAGGAAGGTACAATTTGGAGATTGTTCCATTTCTTCCCCAGTGTCAAGAGCAAAGTTAAGAGAACTGTAGGGACATGGTACTCGATGCCTTAGCTACCAATAGCATAGTAGACAAGGTACGTTCAGTAGAATTTAGTCAGACTGCTGGAGAAAATGCATTGGGTAGTACGGTAGATAAGATCAGAAAGTTAAGCAGTTTTGTTCGCTATCTTAGGATTTACAAGTCAGGCAAAAAAAAATTGCTGTTGAATTAAAGTCCAATTGTGATCTGACGCACTGACCAGAAAGTGTTAAGGAGTGGAATCATATTCTTTTCTACATTAAGCTGGGATACACTGAAGTCTGGAGGAATTTGAAGATGAGAAATTTTCATGATGTTTTGAGGAATAGGAAGTCAATGGAAAGATGTTGAAAGAACTGTATGCATGTAAATAAAATGCAGTAGAAAACTCATGATCAAAGAAATTGAGCTCACTGTGATTCATAAAGTGTTGTCATTCTCATTTAATTCGTCCTTCAAGCGAGAGGAAAGAAACACATTTGTATGGTGCCTTTTCTATCCTCAGCGTACTTCTATAATGAATCATAGTTGTTCGATCAGCAAAACATAACAGTAAACTTGCTCACATTAAGTTCTCACAGAGTAGAAAAATGAATCACCAGTTCAGTGGAATTGGTTTAAGTATAAATATTGGCTTGGATTTGAGGATCTGCTCTTCCTCAAATAGTGACTTGTGGCATCTCTAACTATGTGACGGGACAGACAGGAGCATTGAATTAACATTCCATCTGGAGGTCAGTGCTTTTGACAATGCAATATTCCTTCAGTTTTGCACTGCCGTGTCAATCAAGATGAGCACATCGTATTCATAACACTATCTTTTACAGTAATATTCTACAAATGATGCTGACAAAGCAGAAATATTTCAATTTTTGTTACTTCTCAAGGGACTTTATTCCTTATACCTTTCCTGGTTCACTACTCAGTTCCTTCTCTTTTCTTCAACTTCCCACATCTTTTTCTGAACATACTGTATCTGGAGCATTCCTGGTCATCTCTGGAGTGTTTCAGCCTTTGATTGATAACTAAAATTATTTGTCAAACATGTTCTAGATATATTTATAACATGACTTTTTTTTTTTGCAAATTGTTTGACTCTCTTCCTATCGGAAACAACAACTATTTTCAGAGATTATCACGACAAAAAAATCCCTGTAGATGTCCCAGTGTACTACTTCTGTCCACTATTAATTGGTGGACGAGGACAACTTGGGTAACTTAATGCATTCGAAACTCCAGAATGATAAATATGATATTAATTCAACATTGTAACCATTCAATCAGAAGAGGGACAACATTAGTTCAAGTCTTTTCAATATTTCAAAAATTACAGAGTCGGCATGTTTACTCCGATTAATAGCTTTGCTTCCGGCTTCAGAAAGTATATTTTTGCGAAACCAGTCTCACCAGCCCCTTTCAGTCCATAAGAATTATGGAACTTCAAAAGCCACTTTCGAATCACTCATAAGAATCGCCAGTAAATCTTTAGCAGTGCCTTTATCTCTCTGAGCCTATTGATTAGGTTTTGGCATGTGCACAATGTACAAGTTCTAGTAATTTGACTTCTTCTATTCATCAAGCAGTGCATTCTGCCGAAGAAAAATAGATTCAAGTCTTCTGATGGGAGGGTGTTATTTTGAAAAATTAAGGAACCTCTGTCTCATTTCAGTGGAGTCAACCTTATGTTTCTTTAATGCTTTGCTTAAAAAAAAAGACATGCTGCCAAAGCTTCTCTTCTTATATTCATCAGAATTGCAAGAATTCCAAACCACAGAAGGGAAAAATAGTTTATATTGCAATGATAAGATGATACTAAATGGTTTCCAAATGGATTTTGAATGGCAGAGGTGTTGCCATACAGAATGCGTCAGGGAACGATCAACTGTTAATTTGCTGTTCAAATTGAAACTCGGCCAATCAACGCTGACTGGCCAATGGGAATGCATCAAGGAATGGCTGATCTTTAGCCCTCAACTTTCCTTTAGTCGAAAAGGCACAAGCAGACACTTTTTTTTATTAGTCCATTTGTACTCCGTTTTGAGCATTTGATACACAAAATCCTGGTGTCAGTAAAAGTGCCCCTGAAGTCATCACTTGTGACACAAAAACCCAGCTGATTCATTAATGCCTGTTCTGAATGAACATCCACCATCTTAACCCAAATAGCTCATGGTTTGGTTCCAGAAACAAATTAAATGTGCTTTTTCACAATTCCAGGATCAAACATGAAACAGAGGTCATTTCCCCAGACTTCTTGTTTTGCCTACCACGACTTCCATTTAAAAGGACAAGGACAGCAGATACTGAAGAACAATACTACCTGGAGATGCACTCAGAGTCAGAGACATACAGCACAGAAACAAACCCTTCAGTCCAACTCGTCTGTGCTAACCAGATATCCTACACAAATCTAATCCCAATTTCCAGGATCTGGCCTATGTCTCTCTAAACCCTTCCTATTCACGTACCCATCCAGATACCTTTTAAATTATACCAGCCTCCATCACTTCATCTGGCGGCACATTCCATGCACACACCACACTCAGCATGAAGAATTTACCCTTCAGGTCCTTTTTATATCTTTCCCTTCTTTATTTAAACCTATACCCTCTAGTTCGGGACTCCCCCAACCCAGGAAAAGACATATCCTTTCTACCCATCCACGTCCCTCATGATTTTATAACCCTCTCTAAAGGTCATCCCTCAGCTTCCGACGTTCCAGGGAAAACAGCCCCAGCCCCACCCTATAGCTCAATCCCTCCAACCCTAGCAACATCCTCAAATCTTTTCTGAATCCTCTCAACTTCCTTTCTTCAAGAGGGAGACCAGAATTGCCCGCAATACTCCAAAAGAGGCCTAACCAACACCCTGTACACCTGTAACGTGACCTCCAAACTCCAATACACAATGCACTGACCAAGGAAAAGCATACCAAATGCCTCCTCATTATCCTATCACTCCACTTTCAAAGAACCATGAACCTGCACCCTAAGGTTTCTTTGTTCAACAACACTCCCCCCCAAACCTTACCAAAAAGTGTTTCAGTCCTGCCTTTCCGAAATGCAGCACTTCACATTTATTCAAATTAAACTCACCACTAATTCAAATTAAACTCCACCTGCCATTCCTCAACCCATTAGCACATCTGATCAAGGCCCTGTTGTACTGTGAGATAACTTTCTTTGCTGTCCACTGCATGTCCAATTTTGGGGTCATCTGCAAACTTACTAACGATACCTCCTATGTTCACATCCAAATCATTTACATCGATGACAAAAAACAGTAGACCCAGCACCAGTACTTGTAGCACATCAGGCTGAAAAGCAACCCTCCACCACCACTCGCTGACTTCCACCTTTGAGCCAGTTCTGTATTCAAACAGATAGTTCACCATGTATGACATGTGATCAAAACTTACGAACCAATCTCCCAGGAGGAACCTTGTCAAATGCCTTACTGAAGTCCATATAAACCACATCTACCGCTCTGCCCTCATCGATCCTCTTTGTTACTTCATTTAAAAAAACTCAGTCAAGTTCATGAGATATGATTTCCTATGCACAAAGCCATTTTGGCTATCCCTTGCCTTTCCAAGTACATATAAATCCCGTCCCTTAGGATTCCCTCCAACAACTCGCCTACCATTGCTGTCAGGCTCACTGGTCTATTATTCCCTGGCTTTTCCTTACCACCTTTCTTAAATAGCGGCACATTAGTCAAACTCCAGTCTTCTGGCACCTCACCGGTGGCTATTGATTCTGCAAATCTCAGCAAGGGGCTCAGCAATCACTTCCCAAGCTTCCCACAGAGTTCTAGGGTACATCTGATCCGATCCCAGGTATTAATCCATCTTTATGCACTTTAAAGACATCCAGCACCTCGTCCTCTGTAACATGAACATTTTTCAGGATGTCGCTATTTATTTCCCCACATTCTAAACCTTCCATGTCCTTTTCCATAGTAAACACTGACGCATAATACTCATTCAGTATCACCCCCATCTCCTGCAGTTCCTCACATTGGCTGCCTTGCTGATTTTAAGGGGTCCTATTCTCTCCCTATCTCGCCTTTTGCCCTTAACGTATTGTAGAATGCTTTTGGATTCTCCTTAACCCTATTTACCAAACCGGTTTCATATCCCCTTTTGCCCTCCTGATTTCCCTCTTCAGTATCCCCCTACTGTCTTTATACTCTAAAGGATTCATTCGATCGCTGCTGTCTATACCTGACATATGCTTCCTTCTTTTTCTTCAGTTCTCTCGTCATCCAGCATTCCCTACACCTACCAGCCTAACAGGAATATACTGTCTCTGGACTCTCGTTATCTCATTTTTGAAGGCATCCCATTTTCCAGCTGTCCTTTTACCAGTGAACATTTGCCCCCAAACAGCTTTTCAAAGTTCTTGCCTAATGCTGTCAAAATTGGTCATCATCCAATTTAGAACTTCAACTGTTAGATCTGGCCTATCCTTTTTGATCACTATTTTAAAACTATTAGAATTTTTATTATTGACCTCAAAATGCTCCCCCACTGACACCTCAGTTACCTACCCTGCCTTATTTCCCAAGAGTAGGTCAAGTTTTGCACCTTCTCTAGGAGGTACATCCATATACTGAATCAAAAAAGTTTCTTGTGTACACTTAAATTCCTCCCCATCTCAGCCCATAACAATATGCCAGTTCCAGTCTAAGTTTGGAAAATTAAAATCCCCTACCATAACCACCCAATTTCTCTCACAGATAACAGATCTTCTTTAGGGTGTAGGTTTGCTCGCAGAGCTGTAGGTTTGGTATCCAGACGTTTCATTACCTGGCTAGGTATCATCAGTGGCGACTTCCAAGTGAAGCAAAGCTATTGTCTCCCGCTTTCTATTTTTATGTTTGTCCTGGATGGGGTTCCTGGGGTTTGTGGTGATGTCATTTCCTGTTCGTTTTCTGAGGGGTTGATGGATGGTATCTAGATCTGTGGGTTTGTTTATGGCGTTGTGGTTGGAGTGTCAGGCCTTGAGGAATTCTCTGGCATGTCTTTGCTTAGCCTGTCCCAGGGTAGATGTGTTGTCCTAGTCGAAATGGTGGTTTTTTCCTTCTGTGTGTAGGGCTACGAGGGAGAGCGGGTCTACAAAATTCCATGCAAGGACTGCCACAAACATTACATAGGACAAACAGAAAAGGTTAGCCACCAGGATACACGAACACCAGCTAGCCATAAAAAGACACTTGTGGCTAGCTGATGTTCGTGTATCCTGGTGGCTAACTTTCTTCCTGTTTGTCCTACGCAATATTTGTGGCATGGAATTTTGTAGACCCGCTCTTCCTCTAGCCCTACACACGGAAGGAAAAAAAAACACCATTTCGACTGGGACAACACATCTACCCTGGGACAGGCTAAGCAAAGACATGCCAGAGAATTCCTAGAGGCCTGGTACTCCAACCACAACGCCATAAACAAACCCACAGATCTGGATACTATCTATCAACCCCTCAGAAAACGAACATGAAATGACATCACCACAAACCCCAGGAACCCCATCCAGGACAAACATATAAATAGAAAGCAGGAGACAACAGCTTCGCTTCATTTGGAGGTCACCACTGATGATGTTACCTAGCCAGGTAATGAAACATCTGGATATCAAACCTACAGCTCAGCGAGCAATCCTACACCCTAAACCTCAACTGAGCTACAAATCTTGCAGAGATCTTCTTACAAATCTGTTTCTCAATTTTCCGCTGACTATTTGGGGGGGTGCTCTATAGTACAATCTCATACTTCTCAGTTCCACCCAAATAACCTCCCTGGATGTATTCCCAGGAATGTCCTCCCTTATTTACAGCAGTAATGCTATCCCTTATCAAAAATGACACTCTTGCTCCTCTCTTGCCCTCATTTCTATCCTTCCAATAGGACCTATACCCTGAAACATTAAGCCGCCATCCTGTCCATCCCGGAGATACATTTCAGTAATTGCTATGAAATCCCAGTCCCACGTTCCTAACCATGCCCTGCATTCATCTGCCTTCCCTGTTCGGCCTCTTGCATTGAAGTAAATGCAGTTTAATTTATCAGTCCTACCTTGTTCTCTGCTTTACGAGTTGAAATCCTCCCGACCAGCTCGAGGAAAACTCCCTGACAGTATATTAGTCCTCTTCCAATTCAGGTGCATTCCGTCCTTCTTATTCAGGTCACTTCTATCCCAGAAGAGATTCCAATGATCCAAAAATGTGGATTTTTCTCCCCTACCAGCTCCTCAGCTATGCATTCATCTGCTCTATCCTTCTACTCCTCATCTCACTAGCTTGTGTGACCAGGAGTAATCCAGACATTACCTCCCCTTGAGGATCTCCTTTTTAAATTCCTACCCAACTTCCCCTATTCTCTTCTCAGAATCTCATCTTTGGAACTAATGACGTAGGAAGAGACAATGTGTAAAACCACCTTCTGCTGGTCCTTCGTGCCTTTGAGAACATTCTGCGCCCTGTCCGTAATATACTTGATCCTGGCACCAGAGGCAATACACCATTCTGATGTCTCACTGTCAGCCACAGAGCTGTCTGTCTGTGCCTCTGACTAGAGAGTCCCCATTACAATCAATCAATCACTCAAAACCTGACATTACATACAATCCAGTCTCGGTATGAGAAACCTGGCTGTCAGTGCTACATTCCCCTGAGAGTCCATCACCCCCTATGTTTTCCAAAACAGCAAACTTGTTTGAGATGGGGATAGCCACAGGAAATTCCTGCACTAGCTGCCTACCTTTCCTGTCGGTTACCCATTTACTGGACAATATCTTTGGTTTATCTCCGTTCCTGCAACAACTGTCCATCACACCCCCTAGCTCCTGTAAATTCCTTATTGCCTCTAGCTACTGCTCCAACTGATCCATGCTATTGATAGGACTCACAACCAAGTATACTTCCTGCAGACGTAATCACCAGTAATATGGAAACTCTCCCTAATCTCCTACACCTGACAGCACAGGGCACATCACTCTGCTTAAGGCCATCTTTGCACATTAAGCTATAGACCCAGAAAACAGCACCACCTCACTACTCTAAAAAGCACTGATGCAGGCCAACTTAGTACCTACGTTTTATAGTTTTAAAGTTTAATCAAGAGACAGCTCAAAAACATAATCAGGAAGAAGCCACTCAACTCACTATTGTAGATTTACAAAAAAAAAGTTAGCCACTTAGCTGCTCCCTTGCTGCGAGACCCCTCACAAATTTCTCTTGCGCTGTTTGTATTATTTTTCTTGGACGAACTCGGATGTCCATCGGTATTTGAAATCAAACAGCAGAAGCAGTAGCTGTGAAAGCTCACCGCTGGGTCAGACAGCAGTGTAGGTTTCTTTTTCCATTGATTCACTTCCCACCATGTGTTCACTGCCTTTGTCTCGATTCTAAAATGCAGTCATCTTGATTCTTCCCCCTAAATAAAAAGTTCTGAAACAATGCAACTGCTTATAAAACAGTAATTACTGTTCCTCGAATTCAAGGAAATAAATTCCAACTATGAAAAATACCTCCCCAAAAAAAAAAAACAGCAGCTTATACAGCCACAATTTTCTTCCTGTCCTCCATCTTGGATAAAGCCACCTGATTTGGAAATAGATCACTGCTCCTTCAGTGTCACTGGGTCAAAACCCTGGAACTTCTTCCCTGACAGCATCATGGGTGAACCTCTGCCAAATGGAATGCACACAGAACATAGAACAATACAGCGCAGAACAGGCCCTTCGGCCCTCGATGTTGCGCCAACCTGTGAACTATTCTCAGCTCGTCCCCCTACACTATCCCAAAATCATCCATGTGCTTATCCAAGGATTGTTTAAATCTCCCTAACGTAGCTGAGTTGACTACATTAGCAGGTAGGGTATTCCATGCCCTTACCACTCTCTGCATAAAGAACCTGCCTCTGACATCTGTCTTAAATCTATCACCCCTCAATTTGTAGTTATGCCCCCTGGTACAAACTGATGTCATCATCCTAGGAAAAAGACTTTCACTGTCTACCCTATCTAATCCTCTGATCATCTTGTATGTCTCTATCAAATCACCTCTTCGCCTTCTTCTTGCCAATGAGAACACGTTCAAGTCTCAGCTGTTCCTCATAAGACCTTCCCTCCAGACTAGGCAACATCCTAGTAAACCCCCTCTGCACCTCTTCCAATGCTTTCACATCCTTGCCGAAATATGGGGACCAGAACTGTACACAATATTCCAAGTGTGGCCGCACCAGAGTTTTGTATCATTGCAGCATGATATTGCGGCTCCGGAACCCAATCCCTCTACGAATGAAACCTAACACACCATATGCCTTCTCAACAGCACTATCCACCTGGGTGGCAACTTTCAGGGATCTATGTACATGGACTCCAAGATCCCTCTGCACATCCACACTACCAAGAATCTTTCCATTGACCCAGTACTCTGCCTTCCTGTTATTCCTCCCAAAGTGCATCGTCTCACGTTTAGCTGCATTGAACTCCATTTGCCAGCTCTCAGCCCAATTCTGCAGTTTATCTAAATCCCCCTGCAACATTCTTCCAAACTGTCCACTACTCCACCGACTTTAGTTTCGTCTGCAAATTTACTAATCCATCCACCTATGCCTGTGTCTAAGTCATTTATAAAAATGACAAACAGCAGTGGTCTCAAAATACATCCTTGGGGCACGCCACTAGTAACTGGACTCCAGGCTGAATATTGCTGAAAATGTGTTGCTGGAAAAGCGCACGTCAGGCAGAATCGACGTTTCGGGCATAAGCCCTTCTTCAGGAATGAGGAAAGTGTGCCCAGCTAAGTGTGCCCCCCACCTTGTCTCAGTCAAATCCCTCGAACTCAGCACCACCTTCCTAACCTGCAATCTTCTTCCTGACCTCTCCGCTCCCACCCCCTCTCCGGCCTATCACCCTCACCTTGACCTCCTTCCACCTATCGCATTTCCAACGCCCCTCCCCCAAGTCCCTCCTCCCTACCTTTTATCTTAGCCTGCTGGGCACACTTTCCTCATTCCTGAAGAAGGGCTTATGCCAGAAACGTCGATTCTCCTGTTCCTTGGATGCTGCCTGACCTGCTGCGCTTTTCCAGCAACACATTTTCACCTCTGATCTCCAGCATCTGCAGTCCTCACTTTCTCCTCCAGACTGAATATTGTCCATCAACCATCACTTGCTGCCTTCTTACAGAAAGCCAGTTTCTAATCCAAACTGCTAAATTACCCTCAATCCCATGCCTGTGCATTTTCTCCAACAGTCTACCATGTGGAACCTTATCAAAGGCTTTACTGAAGTCCATGTAAACCATGTCAACTGCCCTCCCCTCATCTACATGCTTGGTCACCTTCTCAAAAAATTCAGGTTTGTGAGACACGACCAGCCCTTGACGAAACCATGTTGACTATCTGAAATCAAATTGTTGCTTGCTAGATGATTATAAATCTTATCTCTTGTAATTCTTTCCAAAACCTTTCCTACAACAGAAGGAAGGCTCACTAGTCTATAATTACCTGGGTCATCTCTACTGCCCTTCTTGAACAAGGGCACAACATTTGCAATCTTCTGGTACCAAACCTGTACAGTAATGTAGCAGTTCAAGAAGCCAAAAGGATGAAAAATTAAATCGGGAATATACAGGAAAGTAAAGTTGAGGTTAAAATCAGATCAACCATGATCTAAATGAATGGCAGATGGGATTCAAAGGGCCAAGTGGCCTTGTTTTGTCCCTTGCTTGAACACGAGAGAACATTACAACCTTCAAAACAGCAAGAAGGATGGGCAACAAATGCAGGCATAGCTCTCAAATTTCATCTTAAGAACAAATACAAAAAACCCACAATGCACCTTAACTCCTATTACCTTTACTCTCACCGCCAACAAGTACGTGGAACTCATGCAGTCCTTCATCACAAAAATCAAGCTGCTGAGGCTTCCTTCTCTTAGGATCATAGAATCTCCAGTGTGGAAGCAGGCCACTTGGCCCATCGAGTCCACACCGATCCTCCAAACAGCATCCCATCTACCCACGTAACCTTGGCCAATCCGCTTAAACCATACATTTTTGTCTTGTGGGAGGAAACCAAAGCACATACGAGGAGAAGGTGCTAACTCCACACAGTCACCTGAAGGTGGAATCGAGCCCAGGTCCCTGGCACTGAGAGGCAGCAATGCTAACCACTGAGCCACTATGCCATTTGCACTTGCATACTAGATCAAACTTCCCTAAGATTCACTTTGCCCTAATCCTGAACCTGCATCTTTCTCTGGTTTCTCAGTCTTCCATCTCCAGACTCAGGAAAAAGTGAGGACTGCAGATGCTGAAGATCAGAGTTGTGTGGGGTGCTGGAAGAGCACAATAGGTCAGGGAGCATCCAAGAAGCAAGGGAATTGACATTTCAGGCATTAGCCCTTCATCAAGGCTTCAGAAAGATCGAGATGTGGTCGTAGTTTTCAGGAGCACATGAATCAATGGTAATACTTCTGAGAAGATGTATGACAGATTTGAAAAGGAGAGGGTCAAGTCTTGAGGAGACTGAAGTATTAACAATATCATTTAATGTGGGGCCTGATGAAGAGCTTACGTCCAAAATGTCAAATCGCCTGCTGCTCAGATGCTGCCTGACCTGCTGTCTTTCTCCAGTACCACATTCTCAACTCCAGGCTCAGACTTGATCTCAGATTCACTTAGTTCTCCCTCAATTCTACTCCCAAATTAGTTGCTGAAAATTCAGATTTCATTTCTGCTCCTCACATGAAGTGATATCATTAATACGTCGGTCTCCTCAAATCTGCAAAAATTCTCAGAAGTATCACCATTGATGCATCTGCTCATGAAAACTACGACTGCATCTTGATCTTCCTTTTCTTTGATGTCCTCAAGTATGCTGTTGCCTCCCAAAATACTACAATGGCTCTTAAAGTTACAAATGATACTGCATAAAACTGTGACTCGGTAAACACTCACTCTCTCTCTCTCTCTCTCCCTTCATAATGATCTCTCTGCTGCCTTTGCCATAGCTGACCACACCATGCTTGTCCAACATCTTTCCATTTAGTCTGGTTCCATTATCATCCAAGCAATTGGTTTGCGAAGAGAGTCATGCACTGGGTTTCCCTCCACCATTTCGATGTGACCTCCTTCAGTTTTACAATCAGATGAGAAATCTGCACTCCTCCAGTTCTGAATACTTGACCGTCTCCAAATTTAAACATTCCAACATTAACATCTGGGTCCTCAGCTATAAAGGCTCCAAAACTTCCTCACTGAACCTTTCCACTTCTCTGCCTCTCTTTCCTCCTCCAATATAGTCTTTAATCTCACCTCTTGACCCAAGTTTTTATTCACTTCTTTGGGCCTTGGTGAAGCTTTTTGTTTGATTGTGTTTCTGAGAAGCACCTTCCAGCATTTTACAATAAAAAACAGATGTAAATGCAATTTATTCTTTAGTTGTTGCTATCCGTTTCAAAAATGAACCCTCACTTAAACTTCTGTAAATCCACCTGCAATAGCAAACCAACATTCATTTAATTCAGACTGGGTTCAGCTTAAGTTTCTGAAATATGCAATCCATTATTTTTGAGAAAGCAAGTAAAATTAGACAAATGTTCTCCTATTTTGGATTAAAAAAAACACTTCATGGCCTCGCAGAAATTTTGCTCTCTGCAACTTTCACAAAGGATCAAAAACCATTTGTAAAACATGGAAGGTTCACATGTACAGAAAAAAACATGAACATGAACAACCCCTACTTTGATCTTGGGACCACAATATCTCAGCATGTTGTCATACTGGACTTCTCTCTTTTTGAAGACTGAAGATTGGATGCTCATCCATTCGCACAAAGAGGGTAGAATGATCCAACTTTGGCTCGACTATAATAGATGTAGAGAAGTCTCTTAGACCACAGAGGACGCAATTACAAAAATAGCCATTTAGCTGTATAAGGAGAAAGTGAGGACTGCAGACAGGGCAGCATGGTGACTCAGTGGTTGGCATTGCTGCCTCAGTGCCAGGGACCTGGGTTCAATTTCCCACCTTGGGTGACTGTGTGTGGAGTTTGCACGTTCTCCCAGTGTCTGAGAGAGTTTCTTCTGGGTGCTCTGGTTTCCTCCCATAACCCAAAGATGCGCAAGCTAGGTGAATTGGCCACGCTAAATTGCCCATAGTGTTAGGTGCATTAGTCAGGGATAAATATGGGGAGTGGGTCTGGGTGGGTTTTTTTTTGGAGGGTTGGTTGTTGGACTGAAGGGCCTGTTTCCATACTGTTGAGAATCTAATCAGATGCTGAAGATCAGAGTCAACAGTGCGGTGCTGGAAAAGCACAGGTCAGGCAGCATCTGAGGAGCAGGAGAATCGGCGTTTTAGGCATTAGTCCTTCATCAGGCTTATGCCTGAAACACCCATTCTCCTGCTCCTCAGCTGCTGCCTGACCTGCTGTGCTTTTCCAGCACCACACTTGACATTTGCCTGTATAACAAAAAGGATAAAAATAAAAAGACAGAGGGAACATTTTAATTCCTGCTTTATTGTTTCTAATTTCCTATTGTTCCTGCACAAAGGACCATTTTTCGAAAACCACATGCTTATAGTGATCATATGATACAAGAAATGGAGTAGCCTATTCGTCATTTGAGTCTGTTCTAGTACTAGTCAAGATGATAGCTCATCCTTTATTTCAACTCCATCTTTCTGGATGATTTCTATATCTTTTATTTTCTTCAAACACAAATATCGCATTTTGTTGTGAATGTACTCAATGACTGAATATCCACAGCCCTGTGGAATTGGTCATTTCAAAGACTGAAAGAAGTTCCTCCTCAACTCTGTCCTGAATAACTAAATATTTTGAGACTGTCGCCCTGTTTTCTAAACTTGGAACTGCAAGAACTGAGTCTGGGATGAATGCATCGGTCACTAAAGAGAGACTGGATGTTTTCCCTGGGTCAACTCATCAACCTAATGTTCAACAATGAATCTTCCCAATGTGCAACCTACCAGAACAAGGTCTTTGGGACAGAGAGAATTATTTACTTATTTTTGATTCAAACCACCCTGATAATATGAAGAAGCACAAACCAGCGAAATTCAACATTATTGCCCAATGCAAGACTAACAGCTTTGCTGAGTTTTACAACTCTTCAGTGTTCAATTTCACTGACTCTGAGCTTGCCACATTTTACCTGATCCACAAGAAATGTAGTAGCAATTAGTTACTTTGGCACCACTCTCCATGGCTGCACTGATACATAGTATTCTTGAACTCATTTTGCTGTTGAAGGATATTTACATTAACATTCTGTTTTTGAAATAGCCTCATCTTACTGTGGGTTCATTTTGCCACAAGTCTGCAAAAGTGAGCAAGATCATGTTATAATGCATTGCCTCCTGTGATGTTATATGTATTGTATTAGCATAACAAACACCTTGAATTAACCTTGTATACTGCATTCTAAACCTCATGATCTCTCTCAAATCTATTGGACTCAACTTCCAGTCTTTCTCCTAATTACTTATGATGGCTCATCATTCAGTCCCCTTGTGATTTTTTGTGAAATAGCTATGGACTACTATATTTGGTAAGATACAAATACAAGCTCTTTTTACTGATCAGAGATATTACCTTATTAATGGTTAAAGCAAATCCTACTTATGTCTTTAACCAGAAACAGGCAAAGATCAATTAGGGTTTACCACAATCCTCAGTGGCCTTTAATTAGAATATTAAAAGTCATTGAATTTAAAACAGATATTTTTCACTTCACTAGTATTGAAAAACAACTTTGTGAAACTAACATCAGGGTGCTAAACTAACACCATGTCAAAGTCCTTTGTCTACATTTTTTAAATAATGTCACAAAACTGTTGCAATTGTGTTATGGCAGTGGCAAAAATGGACTTTCAACCTTTAACTTCCATTCACTAATTGGTATATGCGACCTTTCATAAAAGTAAAATGGTTTAAAACAAAGGACAGATGCTAATCTAAAATGGATGCCATGATGTCTCAAGCACAATTGAGGCAAGGTCAGGAAATGAACGGAGAATCACAAAACCATTGACACAAATTACTATTTCATGGGAAGGCGTTGAAAACAGCCAACTGAGTTAGCATCAAGAAATTCATACTTGGATGATAACTGCACACATTGGACACAAACTAGAAAGACAACATAGTCAGACCCTGGAATGTACAAAATGAATCATACTTCAGTAGCTGTTTCTTTAGAACAGAGAAGGAAAGAGGAAAGTGGGTTTGAAGCAACATCAGAACACTTCCTCTCATTCTTCCTCCTCTTCTCCCTGCCTATTTATCCCAGCAACACAAAAGTAGCACAGAGTGGAAAAAGCCAATTGCAGCAGCAAACAAATTTAATAATTTTTAAGTCAAAGACCAAATTCAATACCTCAAGGAATCTAAGGACTTCGAGTCATAGAGCTGTACAGCATGAAAACAGACCCTTCAGTCCAACTCATCCATGCCAACCAGGTGTCCCAATGTTAACTAGTCCCATTTGCCAGCATATGGCCCATATACCACTAAACCTTGCCTATTCATTTACCTACTTTCACTTATTTTAAATGTTGTAATCATACCTACCTCTACCACTTCTTCTGGCAGCTCATTCCATATATGCACCACACTCTTATGTGATAAGGTTGACAAGAAGGTCCCTTTAAATCTATCCCCTTCACCTCAAAAGATATGCTGCCTAGTTTTGGTCTCCCCTACTCAAAAAAAAAGCCCTTGGCTATTCACATTATCAATGCCCCTCATGATTTGATAAACCGCTCTAAAAATCACCACTCATCCTCCTATGTTCCAGTGATAAAATTCCCAGCCCACCTTTAAAACTTAAATCCTCCAATCCTGGTAACATCCTTGTCATTTTTTTTTCCCCACACTCTTTCTAGTTTAACAACATCCTTCCTACAGTGAACAGAATTAAATGCAGTATTCCAAACAATGACCCCACCAATGCTTTGTACAATAGTAAGATGATGTTCCAACTCCTGTACTCAACATCTGATTTAAATCAGAATCATACAATCCCTACAATGAGGAAACAAGCCTGGAGTCCACACGAACCCTCGGAAGAGCATCCTAAACAAATCCTACACCAATAACCCTGCATTTTTCACGGCTAATCCACCTAGCCTGCACATTCCTGGACGCTATGGGCAACGTAGCATGATCAATCCACTTAACCTGTACCTCATCAGACTGTGGGAGAAAACCAAAGCACCCAGAGGAAACCCACTCAGACACAGAATGTGCAAACTCCACACAGTTGCCAGAGGCTAGAATCAAACCTGGATTCCTGGCATTGAGGCAGCAATGCTAACCACTGACCAACTGTGCTGCCCCAAAAGAGGAAATTATACATTATTTAATATAAAATGCATTATCTAAACTGTGAAACATTTATTCTTCTAGGCCAGCATTTTAAGACTTATCACCTGTGTTTGTTATTGTGCTTATTTTTATTTACTTTGGGGTTAATAGATTTTTAAAAATTCTTTCCTTCATGCAAAAAAAAAATCTTGGGCTCCTTCATTTTGATCTATTTTAATGTGATGTTGCAGTGTTTGAAAAATAACTTGTGACTGACAGAGGGGGTTTAAATAGGAGACCGCCCTCCCTCACCTGGTTGTAATACTTTAAAGTGGATCGGCCAAGAGAGACAAATTAATTTCTATCAATGCATAGTGTATTCATGCATC
The DNA here is from genome assembly GCF_004010195.1 of Chiloscyllium plagiosum. Lineage (NCBI taxonomy): Eukaryota > Metazoa > Chordata > Chondrichthyes > Orectolobiformes > Hemiscylliidae > Chiloscyllium > Chiloscyllium plagiosum. The sequence goes on along the minus strand of NC_057711.1, from coordinate 19,989,101 downwards.
CTGCAATTATAGGTATTTTTAAAATAAAATGCTATCATATCTAAACTAGCAATTTTTTTTTTTCCAATGCTCGCCGATAATTTAGAAGTAATTTAACCTTTTTAGATAGGTTGCTAGTTGGAATACAATCGTGGGTCCATGGGTAATGCCCTTAGCTCTGCACCAAAAACTTTGAATTCAAGTCCCACTCAAGGGCTTGTTAACCACAGAAGAATCAAATCTGTCCAATATACTTTTGGCAAGCTCTAACACTGGGAGAAAAATGATCACTAAGTGATAGCACCTAGCTAGTGTGTCAGTACACAACCAAACTTCTTCATGAGAAAATGGATGAGGAGAGATCAACTTTACACTGGATGAACACAGCTGTATAAGATAATGTAAGCAGATGCAAAAAAGGAACATGAGTAGGCCACTCAGTCCTTCAAGCCTGCTCCACCATTCAATAAGGTCACGGATGCTCTGATTTTCATGTCAACTTGACACCCTTGCATATCCCTGATAATCTAACTTGCTGTGGTTATCAAGAATCTATATTGTCCTTTAAAATATTTAAAGACTTTGCATCCACTGCCTTTTAACAAATTGATCGCCAAAGATTCAAACTCCTAAGACATAACACATTCTTGTCAATTACACAGTAGTCACATGACAATTCCACCATCTTTTCTGCCCCACATCTCTTATTTCTAAGGATCTGAATACAAATTAAAACTTTGAAAAGTTTCAATATTTATTCTACTTTCTTGATAAGCATTATAAAGTATTCTAAGGCAATGAGATGAAGTAGCATATTGCTATTTATCTGCTTAATCAAACCATGCATTGTGCTTAAAGTGCTCCAGAGTTCAAGAGAGTCCCATTAAATATTTCTGAATCAGCCAGTGTCTGCAATGATATTAGGGCATCTGCTTCAATAGTTCTGAAGTACTGAGGCGAATTGGTCATTGCAGGTCACTAACCCATTCAAATGGCAGGTGCGTGCATGCTTTTCGAGTCAAAGATCTGGCTCACCAACAAAGTCCTCAATAAATATAGCCTGTCTTTCCTTTTAACTTGCAGATAAAAGATGAAGTGTACAAGAACTGCCACACTCATCATATTCAACACAACTCATTGCATTCAGAGCATGAGCAGAGACAAATGAAAATATATGAAAAAGTAAGCATTTACAGCAATAGGGCAGCTGCAAATATTCGCACCTTCAATAACAAGGGGGCCATTATGATAAAAAGGTTGGAAAAAAAGACTTTGCATTCACTGGTTATCTTTGAATAAAACAGGATCAAAATAAGGTTGTGCAATGTGAGCAAAAAATGCATAAACTCGCTTCTATGAAATTCAATCTGGCATTTTAGCAACAAGTTTAACTTGGTGTGAGGAATTTTACGCGAACAAGTTGACATATTTAATACTGATGGTACAAAATGCGATTCTAGCCACATGGGTCCTGAAAAGAAAACTAAGCGCACTCAGTGTTCAGTATTTCTGATTTTTGAATCCTTCGTATTTTTCGCCAGCATAAACATTATATGACTAGGATTACACAAACAGACTTTAATCGCTGGACAGTTACCAAAGCCAAATTGCTTTGAAGTTTCTTCCATTGAAACTTCAGCAAAAACCCCAAGTAACTAGGACCGAAGTGCCAAGAAAATTCAGCCACATTATGTCTTGATGCCAGGCTCAGGACAATAAACTTTTTGTGGTGGCTTTTCAAGCACGGATTCATTTGTAGAGATTAAATCATATCCTTAACTGAGGGAATGAGCAAAATATTAACGTAACACTAATAAAGATGCTTTTTTATTAAAAAAAATGTTCAGTTCTAAATTCCATTTTCCCAAAACTATTGGTGCATTTGAAGATTGCATGATACAGGTGACAGCATAGTTAAAATGGCAGAAAGCATCACAAGATTTCTGGCACATTGTGATTTCTATTTATTTTACAAGATTAAATTATGAAATATTACATATTCACATTTCTGTATATTTGGTTGAAGGAAACTAGGTTGGATGTGGTGATTTGATCATGTAAAATTGCTGCTATAAACTATGCTTCAAGTCGATGCTGAAGATAGATAATAACATGCAACCAATTTAGTTGCTAAAGTGACATTCATTGAAAACATGCATTGGAAATTTTTATACCTTTTTAATGGCTGAGATTTAGTTGCATGATAGATGTGCTGCTGAAACAGTACATGTGAGAGGTATTCCTTACAATACACACTACAGATGCACGATTTGTCTGTCAGCAAAAGTCACTGTAACCAGTTCCAGGGACACACTTACTTATGAAATCAAAACAACTATAAAAATCACCTAAGCATGTTTCTATAATTTGCGTGGTCTCTTTCTGATCTTTGTCTTTGTTTGACCTCGAAAATATGGAAAGCGCAAAAGGAGGCAGCTTGAATGGTTATTCTAGCGAAATAAAATGAGCGATGAACATTTACACAACCTTTCCATGTAAAATAATGAGTTTAACTGGATTAATCCTTTCCTTATCCCTTCAACATGCCGGACAGATTTCTTGTACAACTTTCATTCATATGGTGCCAAATTATTTTGATAACTTCAGTAATGAGACCTTGTGCAACAAAAGGGTGCTAGATTTATTTCTGGTTAACTTTGATGCATCTCTCTAGAAATACATTTTGTAATTTGTTACTTGGTTTGCCATTTTGCAATACCCACTGGATTGAAGTTATCAGAATAATTTGGCACAGGTTGAATACAAGTTTTATGCTAAGCCTATGTAAAAAAGGCTTATTTTGATTCAAATTAATTCAAATAAATTCTAGGTTTGTAGCTCATTAGATATGCTGTATGAATAGCTGGTATTAAAACGCTTATATCCTTTACCTCTGTTGCACACAGGGGTTGCAGTAATAAGTCAGAAAAAAAACAGAATCAGTGCAAAAACCAAAACCCTATTGGAGGTTGAAAAAGAAGCCGCTCATTGCAGCTTAACTTTTCCTCTTCAACATTTGCATAAAACAAATGATTTAGCAGTGTTGCATCAAACAGGGATGACATTTAAATATAAAATCTATTATTATGATGTTTGATTTTTAAACAGGTTGTCCCTGACTTTCCCGTCGCCCTCTGACATTTAAAAGACTCGGCTGTGTGCAAATGTTAGAGATGCACCCAACCAGTAGCAAAGCCCCAATCTCCGTGCCAGACTACTCTCGAGTCACAGGTACACCCTGGCCAGCGGTGACGAGAGGTTCAGGAGGTGACAGCGACTTCTCTCCCAGCTCTCCATTCACATCAGTTTCGGTCCCTAGCTTTCAAGGTAAAAAGTGCTTCCCTCAAGTGCATGCACATCGATTAGTTATACCTTATAATAATTCTGTAGCGTGACAGCTGCAAGATCTGGTCAGTGCTTGGACGAGTCTTCACCAGCTCAAAGTGCAACCAGAATTACCCGACTAAACATTTCCCACCTTGTTGAAAACGGATCACAGGTGAATGCATTCACCTCCCACCTCTGCATAAGAGTTTTTCGTAATTTATTCTGTTAAAATAATAACGATTGTTTCGGAATACACATGAAATAATATCAAACAACTGATCACCGTTAACTAGCGCAGCACTGCATTTTACAGTCTCGTTACCCAGTGATCCCTGTGCACTTAACACCGACAAGTTACTATTTTGCCTCCTCAGACTCAAGTGACGCTTGCTCTACCCAAATAAATTGGTGACCAAAAAAAAATACAGTTCATGCGGGAATGTGAGGAACATTCACAATTAAAGCGGTGTAGCATTCCAAACAGCAACCCAACATATACCATTCCAGCTGAGTACATCTTCCAAACTTGTGAATGGAGTTACATCTGCAAAAATAAACAAACTTCTAACCTCGTTTTACTTAGTCCTTCATCTAAATTATTGTTCCTCGTTTACCATAACCGTTGCTCATCGACTTGAACTTGAGATATGACACAGCACGATCACATCTGAGGCGCGTTTACCTTTCCAGTACGACTTCACGCCACCAGGAGAGTTTAACCGACTGATGCCTTATTTTTTTTTTGCTTTCAATCTTCCTTGCTCAGGGATGGTCAACGGCGAGCGGAACTTTTAAGTTCATTTACTTTTGTTTTTTAAAAAAACACCAAAACAATAAACAGGCACCAGGCAGAGTTGTCCGCGCTGCAAACCTCACTTTTGCTACCATCGCTTCAAAGAGGGAGGATAGAAGGAAAGTCTCCCAAATCCACTGAGAAGCGACTCGCCGTAGGCTGCAGCCCTGCGTCTAGCGCTGGGAATATCGGTGCGCGGTGAGACGGCTGCTGGCTTCACCCACACAGAGGGACTAAAGCAGCTCAGCACTGTACACTCAGACCCTGTCGCTGAGGGGAATGAGCTACAATGCGAATTGCAATCTATTCAATGCAGAATAAGTGCACCACAGTGCTCAGCGGAACCACGAGGTAATAACATCCCTTTCACATATTAATAGGGTTGGAAGAAGAGATGGGCAGAGATATTTAAATACACACAATCCCTGTGCCTATCCGTGGTCGGGGTGGGGAGCGTCACAAAACAACCCCCTCAGGAGAGTGGGAGGGCTAACCAACCCATTTCTCCCGGGACTGTATGTCGAGAAGAGTTACAGTCACAGGTCCCGCCTTATTTTCTCGCCTTCAGAGCGAATATATGAGAAAGTTTGAGAATACATTTCTCTGGGGCTTTTGACAGCAGCCTTTAGAATGAACTGCGTAGTTTGGGGTGAACTTAGGGAAGGGGAAAGAAACAGGGAGAGCGCTCCCAACAGGGTGGAGCACTTCCATAACCAGCCCACCCTTGTCATTCCAACCCCAACATATCTCTGTGAGCCTTTGAGGGACTCGTCCTGTGAAAATCACTGGGATAGCCAGGACTTCTCCATGGACGGCGTGAGAAAAACATCGCAGACCGGAAAAAAAAAGAGAATAATCCACACTTTTAATCTCTCTGAATTACAAGCACTCAAAAAAGAATCCCATCGTCAGTGGAATCGAGAACTAAGTCACACCTGCTCTCACTGAGAGAGGAGTTTTGCCTTCAAACACAAACTCTCCTTGTGATTGTCGATTCAATTGCTGCAAAATTAACTGTGGTGATTATTGTTTTGTTGTGTGATTATGGCGGTGGCGGCAGATACTGATTAGGAGATGTCACTAAGACATGGGCCGGTCCAATTGGCTGCCAATTAACTCCCTATTGAAAAAGAGTTGTTCTCTTACAAAAGCTGTAAGAGAATGAAAAATATCAAATAAAACAGAGATGCAGGATAGAGCGTATGACTCAAGACTTAGAATTCGACATGATTTTTTTGGCAAAATATCTGGCGGTTTTTAAAATTCTTAAGTTAATGCGCAGAATTTGAAACAGTGGGGGAGTTGGAGTAAAACAACACGTTTATTTAAGAAAACAATATTGATATCTTAGCATATCCATCAAATGTCCCAAAGCCTTATCCAGTTAGCAGTGAATTAAGAGAGCAGTGCAGCTGAGGGTGTTTCTCAACGCCAATGCTCTTTCCCTGTCTGTATACTCTCAGGAATGCTGCTTTCTGCAAGTTGGGAGAATGCGGCTTTCTGACTGAATTAGCTGTCACAACACAACGCCAACTCTGATTCCTGCAAATCCCGGAGGTCATGGGGAAACACGGCACTGCCCATCACATCGCTTTTGAAGGGGGACAATAGACTTGAACGTTAGCGAGCATCCGGCCAGTTTGACTAAGATTGGTTCTGTCAGACACACAGCGAGTGCGACGGCCAAGTGTCATCCCAACCCTGAGCTCCACTCTCGTCCTTTGCTGTTTTACAGCAAACCCGAAAGGGAGCCCAGCGCTCATTTCCCCAGGTTTCAGGTGCAGCTGGTAATGTGAGAGAGCTCAGCATCCGGACGGAGTACATGCCATTTACAAATAAAACAAAAATCGCGATGATTTTACCGACCAGGTTAAATTGGAGCAGAAAAACCTTGGGCTGTCTCCTGGGGAGGGGGCAAGAAGGGATTATAAAAGAGACAAGCTCCCATCCGCTGATAGCACCAGGATGAGAGCACACAGGTTTTTGGACGGATGCGAAGACGTTTTTTTTTACGAGAGTGGCGAAGATTTGGAACTTTATGATTAGTGAGAGCAGAGTCGGTTCTTTGCGAGGGGAATGGAGGTGGAAACTTCAGGAAAATGAAGGGGACTGCAAGGAAAGGGAGGGGTAATGGGATTGTTCTGCAGAGAGTTGGGAGAAACCCGATGAGCTTCCTTCAACAAAGTGCAGCAAGGTCGTTTGAACGATTCCCCTGTGAAAGCGTCCAGAAATAAGAGACATTCAATGAAAGAAAGAAGTCATGGAGTTGCCGGTGTTGGACTCGGGTGTACAAAGTTAAAAATAAGGCGAAAGTGAGGATTGCAGATGCTGGAGATCAGACTCAAGGTTAGAGTGGTGCTGGAAAAGCACAACAGGTCAGGCAGCATCCGAGGAGCAGGAAAGCCCTTCATCAGGAATGAGCCCTCGTTCCTGACCCGAAACGTCGATTTTCCTGCTCCTCGGTGCTGCCTGACCTGCTGTGCTTTTCCAGCACCACTCTAATCTTGACTCTGAAAGTTAAAAATCACACAACACCAGGTTATAGTCCAACAGGTTTATTTGGAAGCACTAGCTTTCGAGACTGCTCCTTCAGTAGGTGGTTGTGGAGTGTGCAGGTAGGTCGTCTAGGACAGGAATAAGGTGAAATGTCTTCCTTTTGAGGGTGGTGCATCTCTGCAGTTCTATACCTTAAGGTGCATGCTTTAACAATGAGCATATTCAAGACAGATGTCAATACATTTCCAGATTAGATTAGATTATCTACAGTGTGGAAACAGGCCCTTCGGCCCAACAAATCCACACTGGTCCTCTGAAGAGAAATCCATCCCCCCATATTTATCCCTGATTAATCCATCTAACGCTATGGGCAATTTAGCATGGCCAATTCACCTAACCTGCACATCTTTGGACTGTGGGAGGAAACTGGAGCACCCAGAGGAAACCCACATAGACACAGGGAGAATGTGCAAACTCCACACACCAGTTGCCCGAGGAGGGAATTGAACCCAGGTCCCTGGTGCTACGAGGCAGCTGTGCTAACCACAGAGCCAAAGTGCCACCCCTTCAAGGTATGAAGGGATATGGTGTTGGTGTGGGGAAATGGCAATTGGCTAAATGGAAACTTCACCAGTTCTGAGGAACGCTAACTTTAATTTCACTCCACAAATTGCTTTTCCAGCAATTTCTGTTTTTATTTCTGATTTCCTACAAGCTCAGTTCTTTCAGTTTTTTTATTAGGAAACTCGATCATGATGTGATTGTGCCTGCTCCATAATCAATGGGTAAAATGACCAATCCCTGTCTTTCTAGTTTGTGACTCTTGGGTCTGAATCTTACTTTGGCTATGTGCAAGTTGAGTTGAGTTATTTTTTTGGAGGGTTTTTCACCATGAAGTCCAATGAATTTTCATTTTGTATCTTAGTAAATTCATCTAAATAACAGAAAGCCAAAAACTCTGGAAGTTGAAAATCTGCAACAGTCACAGAATGCTGGAGCAACTCAACAGGCCTGGCAGCTTCAGTGGACAGAGGAGTAGAATAAATGTTTGGAGTCCAGTGTGATTCTTCTTCAGAATACTGAAGAATTTTCTGGAACGGAACTGTACACAAAATGTGAACTCTGTTTCTTTCTCCACAAATGTTGCCAGATCTATTGAGCTTCTCCAGCATTTTCAGTATTTTGTTTGTCTTATTAACTACCAACCTCGACCCTGTGGTGTCTGTCTTCCATCCCCATCTTCCCACCTACCATTCCTGAAACAACTTGCCATTCAGTGGATAGCCACCAAAAGAGACAATATGTCTGGCACCCGCACCATATTTAAACAGCTGCTCTGCAACCGGGCAAGTACTAGCATTCTAAAGCTGAACTGTTTGATGATGAACGTACAGTGTGAAGCTGACAGAGCAGCAGAAAATGACTGATTCTCCAACAGGGACCTGGAAGGACCTGGTGGAGGGGGTGGAGCAGAAGAGGGGATGTTTTCTACTGGAGGGCCAACCAAGGAGGTTATGCCATCAGACCCTGGTAAGGCTGGTCAGATGTTCCTACCCAGGTCAATGCATGCTCTGCCAGGGTGCCACGCACCCTCTGCTGCACCAGCCTCATACCAATGCGTATATTCCACCATTCTCAACAGTGCCTACAATACCTTCCCTCACTCTGTCTCACTCCCGACCTCCCATTGTACTAACCCTGTATGACTTCTCCATTGCCAACTCACTCCTGCTGTACATCACCACCTTTTGAGCAGCCACTCCAGCATTAACAGCTGTACCTTCCACTTTCTTCTCAATGAAAGCCTCCCTCTCTTCCATTCCAGAAGATAGCACATAATCTGGTAGAAAAGGCCCCTGATATGAGGAGTGGTTCATGACAACAGAATTCTGCAGTACTTGAGAGAAGATCAGGACTACTCTTGTGGAAATGCTGAGAATTCCATCTCCCTATAATCAAGTAAGTACCACTTTTAATTTCACTGCAACAGTCACAGTAATCTCTGTCAGCCTCCTTCATTGTACACTCTTCTGATTATTGGCCCTTCGGCCCAAGAAGTCCACACCAACCCTCCGAAGAGCAACCCACTCAGATCCATTCCCCTACATTTACCCCTTCACCTAACACTACGGGCAATTTAGCATAGCCAATTCACCTAACCTGCACATTTTGGACTGTGGGAGGAAACACAGACATGGGGAGAATGTGCAAACTCCACACAGACAGTTGCCTGAGGCGGGAATTGAACCCGGGTCTCTGGCACTGTAAGGCAGCAGTGCTAACCACTGTGCCACCGTGCTGCCCATATATGGCTGGTACTAATGGAATGTCCATGACTTCAGCAGAAAATCATTCTATTTCATCAGAAGTCACCTCTTGGCCTCTGAGGATAACAGTCTCATCGGCAAGGCTTCAACGTTCACCCCACCATCATCCCAACTATTGACACCTTTTGGAAGGGATGACAGATTTAATGTCCCAGACCCCAACTGATAATTGTACATCTTCTCAATCATGTTAATGCATTACCGTAGACCTGCTGCTGTGGAGTCACACAGGACTTACCATGACCCACATCCCAGACTACAGAAACATAGACTCCCTGGATTAGAACATCCTGAATGGAAACTCGATCATGGCTAATCCCCGGACTGGTATCGGAGAGTTTAATGCGCATCCATTGTTTGCTGGATGCATGGACTTAGGTGTGGACTAGTTCCCTAATATTTTGAGCCATGGCTGCTTGTTTGCTACACATTGCAAGTGTTTGTTGCATAAACTGCTGGGACATGATGGAGGTGGGAGATTGATGTAGCATACAGCAAGAAATGTGCCCCCTTGAATGAGGACTGTTGACCAGCAAGGCAAGCTGTCTGATGTTAATTGTTAATTGGCACAGCAATGCAAGACAGGGAAATAAAGGGGTGCTGTGAATGTGCAGGTAGGTGTTGATGAGTGAGTGCTAAGAAGTCAGCCAAGCAGCTCAGAGATGCAACCTGGGCCAGTCTATGAGCTAGGTGCCTGTCCCTGCATGCAAAGTGTCCTTGCAGTGGCCCTTTAATGCTAATTTTCAGACTGCCTGCAATGCAAGTCCATGCTTTTCTAAGCATCCTTCAAGTGGATCATTGAAGTGCTGGGACTATTGTGAAGGGTTGCCAATACTTGTGCACAACTAGTGCATTCAGCTGTGCCCATGGAAGATGGATGTACTGTTTGGTTCTGAGCAAAATAGAGATTCCTCATAGCCAGCAGCAAACTGAAGTCACCAGGTACCCACTCTGCCCTCTTAACATCTAGCTTAGTTTAGTGCATTGGTAAGATGGCAAGATTAATATTAATGAGGCGAGTTGTGGCATTAGTGATGTGTTTAAAAAAACATAATTCTTCTTAACTGCTGACGCCTAGCGAAAATCCAATTTGCCGCTTGGCATATGCATAGTCAAAACAACGAGCAGTTCCAAGTTTTGCGATGAACCTCTTAAGATGTCTTGCATGATCCTGACACAAATGTCACTATTATCCCCTCATTTAGACTGTTATAAGATTCCACCAAATTACTATAATGAAGGCTAAGTGGTTGGAAGAAACCGAGTGCAATGTAATGATTGTGAAACTCTTACTTAAAGAAATGTGGGTCTGATATGAATAATCATAGTGGTGGCTATACCTCGAGATCGGGGATAATGGTCTTCATTCTGTTGATCTATTTATGGCCTCTCAGGTGGCTTATGAGTCCAATCTTGGCTTTGAAAATTCTTCTCTATTCAGGACAAGTAGTTCCAGATGGCAGAACTTACTTTGGCAGTAAGGTCAAGGGTGAGGTCCCTGACAAAGAACAATCCAACCAAGACCTCAGTGCTGGAACAGATGGACAAAGTTACTTTGAACTCAATGGCTGTGAAGGCTGCAACAAATCCATCACTCCAATCATCGTGGTCTCCATGCCATTGGAATCAGCTGGTTGCTTTGTGAAATATCGTGTGCTTCTCGGAGTGTAACATCAAGTACACATTAAACAAATACACTCACAGACGTCTTCACTCTGTGGCCTACTTCTTCAAGTCTTTCGGTGACCAGCAGGGCAACTGGAGCAGGCAATGTGATGCTCTCCATGGATTTTCACCTCGTTGTAGTGGAGAAGCTTCTGTAGTCCTGAGATCGTGTGAGCGGTGCTGTCTGGAGCCATACTCCTGATAGGATCACCCATGGCTGATATTTATAGCTAGATAGTAATCAAATCATTTGGTATGGCAATTAATTGTTCAGAGCACAAGGGTTTGATTTTTCACTCGTCATTGAGGGGGGCATTGATGTAGAGTACCAAAACTGTTGATGGGCTGTGAAGGACAATAAATGTGAACATTTCCATTCTTGCTTGCTATTGATTAATCTAGAGATGAGTATATGAACCAAGGACAGGATCTGAAACTGGTGGCTTTCTTGGTCCCTTTGATTCAAGAGCCTACTGGCACTCTCCCTTCAAAGCTCAAAAACACAACTGCAGCCAGTGGGAAGATATACTGGAACAGTATTATTGGCTGGGAGCACAGACTTGAGGATAGGTTTAGTAAACACTGTTCAGAACTGTTTCCTTACAAGACAATTTATTTTCAGAATTTGGCATGACAGTGCAGGGACCATCCAAAATGTGCCAAGTCATAATAGCACATAGCATTTAGCAAAGCTTCCAATTTCATGTTATTTGTAAAGTAGACAAAATACAGTCAGGAATTGTTAACACTTGTTCAAAGCATGTGATTACAGTTCTTTAACAGGAAACAGAACAATAAAACTCTTGCTCATCATTGAGTGTGCAGAGCATGGAGCAATAACTTTCAAACATCAAGTAAATTGGCATGGGTAGAAGTCTTGACGTTCACACTCAGGAGAGAAAGTGCACCACTAAGATGCTTTACTTCGGGTACAAAAGGTTAGAAGTAAATATCCCTTCATTCTGACCTCTGGCTTGCCCAAGTTTTGTTCCTGTGCTATTGGTGACCAGACAAACAGCTGCCTAGGCCATCGGCTCTCAAATCAATTTGTTGAACTTCTGCACTTTTACTAACCTTCTGACATCCTTCAAGTCACTTCTAAAACCTATCTCTTGTCCTGAGCCTGAATGATTTCATAAAACCCGACAGCATGAGAGCAGACCATTTGGCCCATTGATTCCACACCACCCCTTTGAAGAGCATCCCAATTAAACCCATTCCCCTATCCTATCCCTGCATTTCCCAAGGCTAACCCACCTAACTTGGACACTATACGCAATTTAGCATGGCCAATCCACCTCACCTGCACATCTTTGGACTGTTGGAGGAAACCGGAGCACCCTGAGGAAACCCGCACAGACACGGGGAGAATGTGCAAACTCCACACAGACAGTCACCCTAAGGGTGGATTTGAACCCAGGTCCCTAGTGTTGTGAGGCAGCAATGCTAATCACTGAACCACCCTGCTGTCCCATTCACATGATTATGTTAATTTTCTTTTCTGATAACACCCCTGTGGAGAAGACCTGAAAATATATTAAAGGTGCAATGTAAATTTGAAAAATGATTCCTCCAAAATAACAGGCATTGAATAATGCCAGCACATAGCGTTTTTTAATGCAAGTATACTCAGTGCTTTAACGAGAATAGTTACTGCTGTAAGAACAATGTCACATATCTACTGTGTCGCATGTCTATTACCTCACATACAAAGGAAAATTTTCCAACACTGCATTTTGCAATAGAATATAATATTTGGAATTTGGGTCCAAAATTTTGCTTATTTGATTTAGACACTTAGTGGATTTTTAAAATATTGAGTGACCAGTTTGCAGTGATTCCAGGCAAAATACAGTCAGAAAATTATCTCAGTTTCACTCGCGACCACTGTCATATTGTAGGTAATTTGACTTGATATTAACAAATTCTAAGCACATGTAAAAACAAATCTGCTGTTTCTTGGCTTGTGTGAAAACCGTTTTAAAATTGCCAGCTCACAAAGTAACCCCAAAAGTGTCATGCTTGTCCTTTTGCTGAACACACTGGACTGTGGCTAACCGTAGCAATGAACTCACACGTACAATCAGCACACTTGGTGATGAAACATTTTGGGTGCACTTGCTCAGAATATTAGACAGAAAGATGGCGCAGGAGAGAGCACGACATGCTGACATACTAATCAGGAAAGAGAGAATAAACTGGTACAGGCATGCTGAAAACATGACTGCTGTAAGGCTCCTGTGCCATCTGTTGGAATGGCACCCAGTGGGAAAACCGAGGCCAGGTTCAGAAGACGATGAGATAACTGCTGTGATTGAGAGAGATGTCACAGATGAAGTGCTGACAGAAGTGGCACAAACATTAGCAATGAACCATGATCATTCAAATTACTTTGCGCTGCCACTATGCGATGATTAAAGATCCAGTCTTACAAAAAAAATTGTGATTTAAATATCCTGTCACCCCTTGCCCCCTTAAAATTGTCATTTGACTGTATAATTATTTTGTCATTCTAACTACATGTCTAATCTTCAATGGATATGGTGTGTGAGGGAGCAGAGTGATGTTGTGATTGGTGCAGATATCTGTCCCTTCTCAACTCCAGACTGTTAGGGTGCTCATTAATTATTGGGACTGTCAAGCGTACATAAATGAAAGTTCCTGAATATAGCAACTTCTTCGAACTTCAAGGGCACCTTCAAGAGAAGAAAATCAAGCTGGGTGGCATTACAGTGTGAATGCCTAATGTGCCTATCAAATTCCTGTCTATTTTAACGAAGCATTCAACTATTAAATATAAATTGGTTAAAATCACTGTTAGAACAGGAACTCAATACCTTTATGATAATGTTGCACACAATGGTTGACAGGCTGAGAGTTCTGGTGCATATTAGGATAAATTCTTTCTTGCCCAAAGCTTGTGGCACAGGCATCATTCATTAAGCCAATGCATATTACAAAACCTGGGTGCTTGCTAGGCGATTGAAAAGAAGTGCTGACAGAAAAGCAAGTCCTTTAGCTTTTCTTTCTGGATAATTTGATTGTAAATTTAATTAACATTGTTCATCTCCTAAATTTATAACTATCTCAACTGGATAGGTTTTTTAATTCTTCCATGTGCTGTGGGTGTCAACAGCAAGGCCAGCATTTGTTACCTGTGCCTAATTGCCTTAGTACTGATTTGGCTTGCCAAGTCATTTCAGAGAGCAGTTCGCCGTCAATCACATTGTTTGTGGACTTTCTTCCCTAAAAGACATCGGTGAACCAGATAGGCATTTATATCGATTGATGATCGTCTTATCATCACCATCATTAAGACTAGCTTTCAGTATCAGATTTATGAATTTAATTTAAATTTCATAAGCTTATCTTGGGTTTCTGCAGTTCTAGTTGAGTGACTTTGTTATTTTGCAAATCTGCTACAGCATGTTATCTATTTTTTTCTTACGAATTGTCGATCAGTCTCGCTTTCCTCACTTGCTTTTCAATGAGAAAATAATGCACCTATCAGGAACAAAAGAACGATAAAATAGTTAGGCCAAATGATCATAAGATCATGAGATCATCAGGAAGAGGAGCAAAAATAAATCATTTTGGCCATTAATCCTGCTCCACATTCTACGAAGATTACCTTTGATCTGACATACCCTTAATTCCTCTTTCTTGTCTGTTCCCATAACTCGTGACTCCCTTGTCAATCAATACTTTGTCTAACTCAGTTCAAATATATTTAATGAGTCTTACCTATTCATGCCTCTAGGAATCAGTCAGGAGAAACATCTTTGTGCTAGTTTCAAAGTAAGTATATTCCTCCTTAAGTAAGGACACCAAAACTGTACAGAGTACTCTGGATACAGTCTCATAAATGCCATATATAGCAGTAGCAAGACTTTGCAGCATTTCCATTTCATATCCCTTGCAATAAAGGCCAACATTCCATTTTCCTTCCTAATTATCTGCTTTACTTGCATGTTAACTTTTAATAATTCACTTCCCAGGACACCCAGATCCCTCTGTACCACATTGTTCAGCAAAACTAAATGTTCTTCCGTCGGGCAGAAGCTACAAATGTTTGAAAACATGTACCAACAGATTCAAGAAATCTTCTTCTCTCCTGTTATTACTTACGAATGAACTTCTCATATATTAGAGTAGGTCTTTAACTGCAGCTTCTCTGTATTCTGCATTCTGTGATACTATACTGATACACTTATGTAAGGTATGAGTTGTCTGAATAGCACACAAAGCAATACTTTGCACTATATCTCAGTACATGTAGCAATAATAAATCAAGTAAGATTAAATCAAATCTTCTGCATTTCTATTCTTCCCAGGAATAGGAATAAACTCTCATTTTCCTGCATTATACTTCATCATCCAACTTTTCTTCTCCCCACTTGCCAAGCCAGTCAGTATTCCTTCACAGTATTCCTTCTCTTTGAACTGAATTTTCATTCCTGGGTCAGGAACGTGGAGTCGGGAACATTCGCAACTTCACCAACGCAAACTTGGCAGAACGCCTTAGGGGACGTTTTTCTTTTTACTCGGGTTGGTGAATATTAACAGGAGTTGAGCCCATCACCCTGGTAAAACCCAGTAACTTCAGGGGCTGCTCGGTGAGGAGTATGATAAGGTCCACCTCAGTAATCTGGATTTTGTCACACCCCAAACACTCCCCATACCTTCTCCAGGCCAACTCATGACACCTCATGCCTGCCTCTTATGGCTCCTAATATCATCCTTGCCACTCTATGTCTCTTCACCCACATTCATGGCCCTTTCAGGCCCTTATGTCAGCTGTGCCAAAAAAAATCACACATATATATGCCAGACCATTCAAGGTGTGACAGACTTCCTCCCCAAAACACTAGATTTTTACAATGGATCCTTCTGTTAAGCCATGAATTCCCATATTTACTGGGATTAAGTGCATGATATACCATGGTGGGATGATTTTGCCTGTCCAGTACCAAAACTGATACACTGTCATAATCTATCAAACTGATAAAGTGAATATGCCTGGACCATTGTCAGCTTCGCGACTTCTTTATTGCAGTGCATTTAACCTGTTTAACTGGTTTAGCTTTTATGCAAACAGAGACAATAAACATTCATAATAGAATTTCAAAATATATTTTCCTGTTCATTATACATTTTACTGAAATAGCATAAAGCTTAATTGAAGAAAGCCTTTTGTTTTATTTGATCCCGCCATGTCAACATACCATTTTCCCAATAAAACATGGGGCACCTTTAAATGCATCTAATACCATTGTACTCAATAGCATTAGGGACTCATTCCTGTAATACAATAAGGTATATTTCCTTCTTTGTAGAGCACGAATCCTCTTAAGCAGCACTGAAATAGATTTCATCCATGGGCAATCCATGATTCTCATTAAACATGTACATTTGCTCTTCAGTGGATTAGATCTGGTCATCAGAACCATTGCTCTATTCTCATTTATTATCTCATAGAATAAAAATGTGTGGAACCTTCACACTTAAGAACAAGGTAAAAGTCAGTCAGAATTGGCCCTCAAAAATTATTACAGATCTCACAGCATTGGACAAATCTGGTCTACTTAAATTTGAAGTAAATGTCAAACCTGTCAACAAAAACTGTTTACTAAATTCAATTTTTGGATAGATGATTTGCAGAACTTAAAAAATTTGGAGATATTCTCTTCAGACCTTCATTGATATTTTCAATCCTCTCCTTGCCCTACTCTACAAGATGGAACTGCCGGGATCAGAGATCAGAATAAGATATTGGCAGAGTAGAAATGTCACTGAACTGGTAAAACCAGTGGTGCAGACCAATACCCGAGGGAATGGGCTCATATCCCACTTGAAACGACTATTGTAAAAACCAATCTGCTTCACTAATGTACTTTTAGAAGGAAACTTGCTGTATTTTTTTCTGGTTTGAGACAAGAAAACTGCAGATGCTGGAATCCAAAGTAGACAGGCAGGAGGTTAGGACCAAATTGAGAAGGAATTTCTTCACCCGGAGCGTTGTGAATCTATGGAATTCCCTGCCCAGTGGAGTGATTGAGGCTTCCTCAGTAAATGTTTTTAAGCTGAGATAAATACTTTTTTGAACAGTAAAGGAATTAAGGGTTATGGAGAGACAGCGGGTTAGTGGAGCTGAGGCCACGAAAAGATCAGCCACGATCTTATTGAATGGCGGAGTGGGCTCAAAGGGCCAGATAGTCTACTCCTGCTCCTAGTTCTTATGTTCTAACACAGTAGGTGAGGCAGCATCAGGAGGTGGAGAAGTTGATGCTTCAGGTATAACCCTTCTTCAGGAAACCTTTCTTCCTGGAGAAGGATTATATCCAAAATTTTGACTTCTCCACCTCCTGATGCTGCCTGGCTTGCAGTCTTTTTCCAGCCTCCTGCTTGTCTACTTTCCTGCTTTGGCCTATAAGGGACTCCAGAGCTACAGCAGTATGGTTGACTCTTCACTTGCCTCCGCGATGACCTGGTATGACTTTCAGTTCAAAGGAAATAATAAATGAGCAATAAATCCTGGCCTTGCCAGTAACCCCCATATCCCATGGAAGTATAAAAAGGTTATCAGTCAACATGATGTGATGATTGTTTAACAAACATGAGCAACGAATGTTAATGCATGTAAGGTCATGTCCTGCACCAGTTTAGATTACCTGACGGATCAAAAAAGAATTGTCCAGGGACTTTTTATTCCCTTCTTGATACTTTTTCTCTCTTTGTTTTATCTTGTCTAAAGGATTGTATTGCTACAAGATGGTGGAAAGTGTCCAGTCATGGACAATTCTTCAGCTTTGGGTGACACAAGTGTGGGACCGGCTTTGATGGACTAATGTGAATTCACAACAACCCACACTTGAAGAACTGGGTGCCCCATATTAATCACAGAAATGTGACCACATGGATATAAAGCTATTTCAATTAGATTATTTTGGGTAAGAGTCAGGTACCCTTCATCACATACAATTGGAGAATTAAAGTATTCTTAACACATGCATGATTTTTTAAACCCATTTACTCATGCAAGGCCAGCAATTATTGTCCACCCCTAAATGTTTGTGGGAAGATCCTCCATCTTGCTTTTATGATTATGTCTCACCTTCTGAGAACTGACAGAGCTGCACATTACATCATAACTGATACCTCTGTGACTGTTACTTTTCATGGATAGTGAACGTCACCAGAAAATACATCCCCTCTTCAATTGCAAAAAGGATTTCATGGATTATCTTTCAAACTGCAAAACAGTTGTTATTCACCGTGGTCAATTTGATACCAGACAGGCTGATATGAGTGTCTTATAAGAGTGTACAAAGGGATATAATAATGCAAACTGAGTGGCAAAAATTTCCAGCTGTGGTAAAATGCATGTCTGCGCCCTTCGACAAAGAACAGAAAGGGTGAATATTATTTAAACAGACAGAGCCTGCAGAAAACCACAGCACTGAAGGATTTAGGAGCCATCATGCGTAAAGCTAGGCTGTAAGTTCAGCAGGCAATAGGGAAGGTAAACCAAATGTTGTCCTTTGTTGTTTAAAGGCATTAGTGTATATAAGTAGAGAAGTCTTGTGAAGAGTATATGTGACACTAATCATACCACACCCAAAATATTTGAACATTTTGGTTCCCCTTATAGAAATACATACTGACATTGCAACAGTCCAGGGAAGGTTCACATGACTGGTATTGGCTATAGAGGGATTCTCCTTTCAAGTGATGTTGAGTCGGATGAGCCTATATTCCTATTTGACACACATAAAGTTCTTAAGGGATTTCACAGGGTTGATGCAGAAAGGTTTTTCCCTATTCTGGGGATATCCTGGACCAGAGGGCATATTCTCAGAGTAAGGGGTCACCTAGTTTGGACAATGATGACAAGGATTCTCTTTCTATCACAAGGTGGTGAATCTGTGGAATTCGTTACCTTGAGTGCTGTAGAAATTGTTTAGCTGCATATATTCAAGGCTGAAACAGATTTTTAATTAGTCAGAGATTGAGGCTTCTGGGGAGGAAAACAAGAAAGTGGAATTGAAGACTATCAGATTAAGTCTGATCTCATTGAATGTTGGAGCGCATGCTTACTTCTGCTTTTATGTCTTATGATCTTACGGCACAAGCTGCAGGGATAGGGCACTGAAAAATCATGAGTTTGATCCTTAGGGTCAAGGACATAACTGAGATACCTGAGAATCATATATTTGTGGGCGGCACAGTGGCACTGTGGTTAGCACTGCTGCCTCACAGCGCCAGAGACCCGGGTTCAATTCCCGCCTCAGGCGACTGACTGTGTGGAGTTTGCACATTCTCCCCATGTCTGCGTGGGTTTCCTCCGGGTGCTCCGGTTTCCTCCTGGACTTGTTGGGCCGAAGGGCCTGTTTCCACACTGTAAGTAATCTAATCTAATCTAATCTAATCTAATCTAATCTAATATATGATAATCGAAGAAGGAAACTGCCGAAACTTATATGCCCCAATTGTAAAGGGGAACAAGTTTGAAATAACAAAATATAATTCAACGTTGTTACCCATGCACAGATTGATCAAAATGTGGAATGAGTTTCTGAGAAGGGGACTGGAAGAAAAATCTCTGAAATCATTTATGAGTCAAGTTGGAAGTTATAATGAAAGGACAGTGTATTTTTCTGAGCTAAAACAGCAATTGCTCGGAAGGCTCAGCAGGTCTGGCAGCATCTGAGGAAAAAAGTCAGAGTTAACGTTTCAGGTTCAGTGAGCCTTCCTCCAGTTCTGAGGAAGCATCACTGAACCTGAAATGTTAACTCTGATTTCTCTCTACGCAGCTGCCAGAAGTGCTGAGCCTTTCCAGCAATATCTGTTTTTGTTTCTAACTTCCAGTATCTGCAGTTCTTTCAATTTTTATTTTTCTGAGCTGCCTGTCCTTCATCCACAACAATTTTAAGACCTTGTGAATTGGAACTGTTTTTCCTTCTAGATTCAAAATGAATATGTGTGTGGGAATGTGCATGTTTTGTTTCCTCTCTGTACCTCCAAAAGTGATCTAAAACGGAATGCTAATAAGTCATAGTGTTGATGAGGAGCAAAGATAACACATTGATTCACTAATTGGCTGTGTTAAAATTTCAGTTTTAGAGTCAGATGTGGGAGTTGTTGATGTGATAGATGCTTTATTTCTTCAGTTAAATGATCTTAGAAACGGCATTATTCAAAATGGGTGTTGACTGAGAACGAGCATGGTCATTTATTGCTGACAAGTTACAGGAAAAGGAAAGTTTTAGTTTCACTGGTCATGGACAACAACTGGTTTGCAAAACTGAACTGACACCGTATCAGGCTAACCACAGCCAAGAGGTTTGGAGTTTGCATGAACTTTTCACATTCAAACTTCATTAAAAATGAATGTTGAACTGCAGCCTTCTTATTTGTGATCTTTGCACTCCCAGCAATGTAAGACTTTCTGCTTTTTGCTATCTCATGATCTAACCATTATTATTTAAATATCATAATATGACATTTTTAGAACGCTTTGACCTCATAACTGGTTCAGTACATTAAAAATTAAATTGTTTATTATACCTCGAGATCACAGCTGTCTTGATCGCTCAATGAATTTGCATAACATGCCCCGGGAGGTGATTTTGTATGGTGACATATAGCTTAGTTAAAGTCTACTTTTAACACTGCAGCAAAAAGGGTTTCAATCTTCAAAAAGGAAAGTGGCACCAAGAGGGCAATAACAACAGCATTCACGAAAAAGTATTTCACGCTGTGAGAGTAAAGTGGAGCAGGTGACAACTGGAATAATAAATTCTGCTGTTTTATTAAAATTTCTCCTCTAGCTGCCTGAATGAGCATTTCTGCCTGCAAAGTATATCAACGTCATTTCTAGTTCAGTTGTTCTCAGACAAGGAAAAATTATCATTTGCCAAACTTAAAAATCTCCGCTTCCACTGGCGGCCTCATTTACAGGAGACAGCATCAGCAGACGGTACACTGTTTTAGTTCTGCATGGAAAGGTTTTTCTGTTGTTGAAATTCACAATTTTCATCAATATACCATGTGGAAACATGATAACAATTCCTTTCTGTTAACCTGTTTAAGCCTTATTTCAAAACTGATACGAATCAAATATTTATGACCAACTTTCTGCCATAAGTTTGTTTTTGTATTCAGCATCTCATGTTAAACTTTTCGCAATAGATTGAAAAAGTAACTCAAAGTGTCTGCGGATAAGGTAACTGTCACGTTCTCTGGTATACTGCAGTTGGATTTTGAACCAGTTTAAAGAAGTAACTTGGGTATCAGAGAATAACAAACTAGGTAAATAACAGAGAATAATTAGATGTGCTATTCCATATACTCTTATACTTGAATCTGTGACAATTGACATTTGTGACAGTAGTGGTTGAACATTGTTTTCATATTTTAACTGCTTCAGAAATAAGCATATCCCAGAGTTGGGGGTATTTTAAGGGAAACAGGGTCAGATCACACTTTTTCTCCACTAGCCTTTCGTTCTGTAACAACAAATCACAGATATCTGATATAATTCCAAACTTGTTCTTTTTGACAAGTAATTCATGGACAATGCGATCAATAGGGTTGTTAAATGAGAGAGAGAGAGAGAGAAACTTAGCATTTATATAGCACCTTTTATTATATTAAGATCAATCTCAGGGCAAGGAACACTAATTTGTTTTGATCTTGCATAAGGATGGAGGGATTATCTCCTTTTCTTTACCCAACCCATTCCTCTGTTCATAGTAACCAAGTTAACTTCAAATAAATAATCCCTTCCCTCATCTATACGTTTCTCAATTCCAAAGTATTTATGCTTTAAAAGGAGCTGAAAATGTGTTGCTGGAAAAGCGCAGCAGGTCAGGCAGCCTCCAAGGAGCAGGAGAATCGATGTTTCGGGCATGAGCCCTTCTTCAGGAAAAGATTCCTGAAGAAGGGCTCATGCCCGAAACGTCGATTCTCCTGCTCCTTGGATGCTGCCTGACCTGCTGCGCTTTCCAGCAACACATTTTCAGCTCTGATCTCCAGCATCTGCAGTCCTCACTTTCTCCTCCATGCTTTAAAAGGAGCTAATTTAACCAGGAATAATTGAGTTAAAGAAGGAGTGAATCTATTGGTTACTGAAGCTCAAGGAAAAATAAAATGCATCACTTGGATACAGATTAAAGATGGGAATTGAGCAAAAAGGTAACAATTAGTCAATCAGTCTTTGGTTGGTTTGTGCAAAGTAGCTGGTGAAATATTGCGACTATTAAATTGTGTGATTCTATTGGTGTTAACTCTCTGGCAGCTGGGTAGCTGGTTTCAAAATTCTTGTTTCTGTACATTACCCGGAAGAAGTTTTCCAGCTTCTTGTCTGACTGTGATTTTTGACTGATAATTTGGTACAGCAAACAAACAGAGAGAGATAGATTTTCTGTCCTTTTCCTTTAATCTGCAAGCACAGGGGTATACTGGAGATATTTCCAGCTGCACAAGGTGTACTGAAACACCTGTCTGGTACACCAACACTAGACCACCAGGTCTATGAGGGACGCACAGTGGCTCAGTGGTTTGAACTGCTGCCTCACAGCACAGGGACCCAGGTTCAATTCCAGCCTCAGGTCACTGTGTATGGAGTTTGCACATTCTCTCCCTGTTCATGCAGGTTTCCTCTGGGTGTTCTGGTTTCCTCCCACAGTCCAAAAAATGTCCAAGTCAGGTTGATTACCCATGCTAAATTGCCCATAGTATCCAGAGATTTGTAGGTTAAGATGGGTTAGCCATGGGAAATGCAATGTTACAGGGGTGAGGTAGGGTGGGTCTAGGTGGGATGCTGTTTGGGGGGTCAGTATGGGCTGAGTGGCCTGCTTCCACACTGTAGGGATTCTATGATACCCCAGGGGTGCAGTTGGTTTTTAATTCTTGTGTTTTCCTGCAGGGGGGAAACAGCCTTAATACAAAAACAAAAATCGCTAGAAAAACTCAGCAGTTCTGGCAGCATCTGTGGAGAGAAAGCAGAATTAATGTTTTGGGTCCAGTGACCTTTGTTTTGAAAATGAATAGGATCAGTCTGGGAATTATTCATGATCAGAGGATTGTTGAACATTACAACCATTATGAGGAGGTCATCAGGAGCAGTGTTGATGTTTAAACAGTTGATTCTTGGTTTTGTAGGTCGCTTGGGGTTTGTTATCTTCATTCCTTTTTTTAACTGTTTTGAAGCACTTAGAGTCAGAGAGGGTCTTTTCTGTCTAACACTGCAATAATTAAGAAAAAGATCTTCAACTGTAACTTTCAAAACCCCCTTAATGGCCAATATCCTTGCAAAGCTACGGTGACTGGATCCGCTCATAATACTCCAAGTGGGGTCTAACCAGGGTTTTGTATCATTGCATTAGTTTTGTATATAGGGGCACAGAAAAGAAGGAGAGGAAATTGAACCAAGAATACCAGCTGTAAAGATTGCAAAGAAATGAGGAAAACCTAGCCAGAAATTATGTAAAATTATTCAGGCCTAGAAAAATACAATGTTTTTATCTGAATCATGCTGGTGCCAGAATCCCAGCGACTCGCATAACTCGGGCTGTAGACAACTAAATAGGGGCGGAAGGGTTCAGTCATAGAGGAAATTAGAAAACCCAACTTAAAGGAGGAGGTAAGAGTGCAGGATAGCCATGTGGCGGGTAGTTACCAGACAATAAAGGTGAGGGACTGAACAGGTGAATAGCTTTATGCATCAAGAAATTATAAAAAAAAGTAGGGAAATTTAACATTGAAACAAATTTGAAAGCTTTGTATGTAAATGCATGAAGCATTCAAAACAAAATTAATGAGTTAATAATGCAAATCCAAATAAAAGGGTATGATTTGGTAGTGATTACATAGAACATAGAACAGTATAGCACAGTACAGGCCCTTCGGCCCTCGATGTTGCGCCGACCATTTATCCTACTCTAAGATCAAACTAACCGACATAACCTTCATTTTACTGCCAGCTATGTGCCTATCCAAAAGTCTCTTAAATGCCTCTAATGTATCTGACTCTACTACCACTGCTGGCAGTGCATTCCACACGCCCACCACTCTCTGCGAAAAGAACCGACCTCTGACATCTCCCCTAAACCTTCCTCCAGTCACCTTAAAATTATGCCCCATCATGATAGCCATTTCTGCCCTGGGAGAAAGTCCCTGGCTATCCACTCTATCTATGCCTCTCATCATCTTGAACACCTCTATCAAGTCACCTCTCATCCTTCTTCACTCCAATGACAAAAGCTCTAGCTCCCCCAACCTTAGTTCATAAGACTTGCCCTCAAGTCCAGGCAGCATCCTGGTAAATCTCCTCTGCACCCTCTCTAGAGCTTCCACATCCTTCCTATAATAAGGTGACCTCAGTATTCCAAGAACAAAACACAATATTCCAAGTGTGGTCTAATCAGGACTTTATCGACCTGTAGATTAGAGTGGTGCTGGAAAAGCACAGCAGGTCAGGCAGCATCCGAGAAGCTTTATAGACCTGTAGCATAACCTCGTGACTTTTAAACTCAATCCCCCTGCTAAGGAAGGCCAATCACATGGTAGGCTGTCAGAGAGTCTGCAGAGGCATGGAATTGAGGGTGAGTTAGCAGTTTGGATTAGAAACTGGCTTTCTGAAAGAAGGCAGCAAGTGGTGGTTGATGGAAAATATTTAGTCTGGAGTTCGGTTACTAGTGGTGTGCCACAAGGATCTGTTTTGGGACCACTGCTGTTTGTCATTTTTATAACTGACTTAGACGCAGGCATAGGTGGATGGATTAGTAAATTTGCAGACGACACTAAAGTCAGTGGAGTAGTGGACAGTTTGGAAGAATGTTACAGGTTGCAGGGGGACTTAGATAAACTGCAGAATTGGGCTGAGAGCTGACAAATGGAGTTTAATGCAGATAAATGTGAGGTGGTGCACTTTGGGAAGAATAACAGGAAGGCAGAGTACTGGATCAATGGAAAAACTCTTGGTAGTGTGGATCTGCAGGGGGATCTTGGAATCCATATAAATAGATCCCTGAAAGTTGCCACCCAGGTGGATAGTGCTGTTAAGAAGGCATACGGTGTGTTAGGTTTCATTCGTAGAGGGATTGAGTTCTGGAGCCGCAATATCATGCTGCAACTATACAAAATGCTAGTGTGGCCACACTTGGAATATTGTGTACAGTTCTGGTCCCCATATTTCGGGAAGGACGTGGAAATATTGGAAAAGGTGCAGAGTGGATTTACCAGGATGTTGCCTGGTCTGGAGGGAAGATCTTATGAGGAAAGGCCAAGAGACTTGGGTCTGTTCTCATTGGAAAGAAGAAGGCTAAGAGGGGGTTTGATAGAGACATACAAGATGATCAGAGGATTAGACAGGGTAGACAGTGAAAGTCTTTTTCCTAGGATAATGACGTCAGTTTGTACGAGGGGGCATAACTACAAATTGAGGGGTGATAGATTTAAGACAGATGTCAGAGGCAGATTCTTTATGCAGAGGGTGGTAGGGTGTGGAGTGCCCTACCTGCTAATGTAGTCAACTCAGCCACATTAGGGAGATTTAAACAATCCTTAGATATGCACATGGATGATTTTGGGATAGTGTATGGGGAATAGTTCACAGGTCGGCGCAACATCGAGAGCTGATGGGCCTATTCTGTGCTGTATTGTTCTATTTTCTATGTTCTATACTGTATGCCTTCTTAACAACCCTATGAACTTGGTTGGCAACTTTGTGGGATCTATGGACGTGGACCCCAAGATCCACTTCGACATAGTTACAAGGAGACCAGGTCTGCGAATTCAATATCCAGGGGTAATCAGCATTTCAGAAAGGTAGACTGAAAGGAAAAGGAGGTGGTGTAGCCTTGCTGGTGAAGGAAGTCATCAGTGCTGTAATGAGAAATGGCATTAGCACAGGAAATCAAGATGTGGAATCAGTCTGGCTAGAAATAAGAAATAGCAAAGGGAAGAAGTAGTTAATAGGATTAATCTATAGATCCCCAAACAGTAGTTTTGCAGTAGGGCACAGTATAAACCAGGAAATATTAGAGACTTGCAAGAAAGGCACAGCCCTAATCATGGGTGATTTTAATATGCGAGGAGAAAGTGAGGTCTGCAGATGCTGAGTAGGGCACAGTATAAACCAGGAAATATTAGAGACTTGCAAGAAAGGCACAGCCCTAATCATGGGTGATTTTAAAATGCACAAAGATTGGAAGAATCAAATTGGCAAGAGTAACCCGGAGGCATAGTTTGTTGAAAATATTAGAGATTGTTTCTTGAAGCAGTATGTGGTGGAACCAACCAGGGAGCATGCTACTCTGGACTGGGTATTGTGTAATGAGGAGAGATTAATTGATGACATCATAGTTAAGGATCCCCTGGGGAGTAGAGTTAGAATTCAAAATTCAGTTTGGGGTGAGAAAGTGGAGTCCCACAGTAGTGGTCTGGAATTAAACAAAGGAAATTATGCAGACATGAGTGCAGATTGGCCCAAGTAGGTTGGGCAGAAAAGCTAAATGGTAAGACAGCAGATGAGCAGTGGCGGATGTTTAAGGAGCTACTCCATTCCTCACAACTAAAATATAGTCGTGGGTGGGGGGGGGAGACGGGAGTAAAAAACATCTATGGCTTAAACAAGTAAGTCAAGGACAACATAAAAGAACATAGAAAAGTACAGACCCTTTGCCTGACCTTTTCTCCTACTCTAAAATCAAACAAACCTACATACCCTTCATTTTACTATCATTTTTGTGCCTATCTAAGAGTTGTTTAAAATCCCTAATGTATCTGACTCTACCACCACTGCTGGCAGTACATTCCACGCACCCATCACACTCTCTACCTCAGGCATCTACCCTAAATCTTGCTCCAATCACCTTAAAATTATGCCTCCAAAAATTGCAAAGGCCAGTGGCAGGATGGAAAATTGGAAAACTTTCAAACATCAAGTAAGGGATATTAAAAATAATAATAAAAAGAACTAAGATAAATTACAAAAGAAAGCTAGCACAAAATATCAAAAAGGATAGCAAAAGCTTCAAGAGGTATGTAAAAGGAAGAGAGTTGCTAATGTGAATGTTGGCCTTTTGGAAGATGAACCAAGAGACCAGTTCAGAGACTGTTGAGTCCTTGTTTTCATAGAAACATGGCTTAGCAACAGAGTCCCAGACATCGCCATCCAGCTGGGCCTTGTTTCACGCTGATAGAAATGCAGCTCCGTGCGGTAAGGCGCACGGTGGGGGTCTGTGTGTCTACATCAACACGGAATGGTGCAAAGACTACATGCTAGTCTCCAATTACTGCGCATCATTGTTGGAGTTTGTGACTGTTAGATGTAGACTATTTTATTTGCCACGGGAATGCACTGCTGTCCTTATAGTTGGTGTGTATATTCCTCCCACTGCTAATGTTAAGGAGGCACTTTGTGAATTGGATGGGGCTATTAGTGGACTGCAGAATGCACACCCTGATGGTCCATTCATTGTTGCTGGAGATTTCAACCATGCAAATCTCAAGACTGTGTTCCCTAAATTCCAACAGCATGTGGACTTTGTAATGAGAGGGGGAGCACGCTGGATCTTGTTTACACAAAAATCCCCAACATGTACAGGGCAGAGCCCCAGCCCCGTCTCAGTTCCTCAGACCACATTTCTGTTATGCGAAGCTCAGCATATGGACTGCTCATCAGATCTGTCAAACCATTTCTGAAGTAGAGAAAACCTGGTCAGAAGGAGTCATTTCTGCTCTTCAAGTCTGTTTTGAGTGCACTGACTGGCACGTGTTCCAGGAGGCAGCAACTGATGGCGATTCCATGAACTTAGAGGAGTACACGGTGTCGGTGATTTGCTACATTCGCAATTGCATTGACAATGTCACTGTGTCCAAGACCATCATTTCTCGCCTAAACCAGAAGCCGTGGATGATGGCAAAGATGTGTGCACCGTTGAGGACCCATGATTTCGCCTTCAGAGCAGATGATAAGGCAGCCCGCACAACATTGAGGGCCAACCTGATCCTGGACCTACAAAGAGGCAAAGCCTGCACATGCACAGAGAATACACAGCCACTTTCAGGACAGCGGTGATACACTGAGCATGTGGAAGGGTATCCAGGCCATCACCAACCACACAACAGCATCGCCTGCTTGTGCTGGTGATGCCTCTCTCCCTATCCATGCACGGAGTGTTTTCCGTGCATTGAACAACTTCTATGCACAATTTAAGGCATGAAATTAAGTCCACCCCCCACCCTGCCATGACCAGGTGCTGTGTCTTACCATGGTCGATGTGAGGAAAACCCTCTGCAGAGTCAACCAACATAAGGCTGCTGGACCAGGTAACATCCCATGGCAGAGTGCTCAGAGGATGCTCTAACGTACTGGTGGATGTTCTCATGGACATCTTCAACATCTCCCTGAGCTGCACCAAAGTTCCAACCTGCTTCAAGGCTGCTACCATTGACCCCATACCAAAAATGTCTTCAGCATCCTGTCTCAGCGACTACCACCCTAAAGCACTTACACCCATTATCATGAAGTGTTTTGAGATGCTAGTGATAAAGCTAGTGATGCTGCCCCCCCTCACTGGACATCCTGCAGTTCGTGTAAGAAGAAAACTCCTCAATTGATGATGCCATTTCCATCACCCTCCATCTGTCCCTCATCCACCTGAAGAAGAAGGACACCAACGTCAGATTACTATTCATTGACTTCATTTCCATATTTAACACTGTCATTCCTCAGCAGCTGATTGGAAAGCTGAGTCTACTGGGCCTAAATACTTCCCTTCATAACTGGATCCTTGTCTTCCTGACTGGGAGATCTCAGTCAGTCTGGATTGGGAATGCATCTCCAATAACATCACACTGAGCACGCCCCCCCTCCCCCGCAGGGCTGTGTGCTCAGTCCACTGCTGTTCATCCTGCTGACACATGACTGTGCAGTGATGCACAGGTCGAATCACATCATCAAGTTCACTGATGACATGACTGTAATGGGTCTCATCAGTACGAACGATGAGTCAGCATACAGAGAGGAGATGCAGCAGCTAACAGACTGGTGCAGAACCAACAACCTGTCTCGGAACATGGACAAGAAGAAAGAGATGGTAGTTGACTTCAGGAGGATACGGAGCGACCACTCTCTGCTGGACATCAACGGTTCCCACATGGAGATCGTAAAGGGCTCCAAATTTCAGGACATACATCTAGTGCAGAATCTCACCTGGACCCTCAACACCAGCTCCATAGCCAAGCAATCCCAGCAGTGACTCTACTTTCTATGTAGGCTGAGGAAAGCCCACCTCCCACCTCATCCTCACCACATTCCACAGAGGGTGCATTGAGAGTACCCTGAGTAGCTGCATCACTGCCTCGTTTGGGAATTGTACAGTCTCAGATCGTAAGGCCCTACAACGAAAAGTGAGAATTGCTGAGAAGATCATTGGGGTCACTCCCCTCTCCACTACAGGCGTTTACATCTCATGCTGCGTCTGAAAGGCTCAGAGCATTGTGAAAGTTCCCACACACCCTCTACTCAAACCCTTCTCCCTCCTGCCATTTGGCAGAAGACACTGGAGCAGTCAATCTGTCGTGGCCAGACTGTGCAACAGCTTCTTTCCCCAAACCATCAGGCTCCTTAACACAGTACGATCAGACTCTTTTCCATCTGAAATTCTTTGCACAACTTCAAATTGCTGCTAGAAAAATGTCTATTATTTATCATTCTTCTGTTACACTGTAGCTTGCATGTTTTGCTCTTCTTATGCACTTTATGCTGCCCTGTGTACGATTGTGTAATTTGTACTGTCCGTGTAGCACCCTCAGTCCTGGAGGAACGCTGTCTCATTTTTCCTGCATCAGTTGTATATGGTAGAAATGACAAATAAAAGCTGCTCTGCTCTCAGAGAGTTAATAATGGGGAACACTGAGATGACAGAGATGCTGAATTAATACTTTGTCTCAGTTTTCATGGTGGTGGACAAAAGTACCATTCCTGCTGGAACGGGCATGTCAAAGGCAATAGATAAGGTAGAACTTTGAACAATCAACGCGATAGGAAAAAGGTACTCAACAAACTATAAGGATTGAGGACAGGCAAGTTGCCCAGGCCTGATTGCCTACACCCTAGGATTTTAGAGGAAATGGCAGTGGAGATAATTGATCTATTGGTTACAATATTCCAAAATTCCCTGCACACGGGAAAGGTTCCAGTGGTTTGGAAAATGGCTAATGTAATGCCCTTATTCAAAAAAGGAAGGAGGCAAAATGTGAGAAATTACAGACCAGTTAGTTTAACAACTGTTATTGGGAAAGTGTTAGAATCAATTATCAAGGAAGCAATGTCACGATATTTGGAAAGTCAAAACACTCGCCATCAGAGTCAGCATGTTGTTATGAAGGACAAATTGTGTTTGACTAACTTGCCAAAGTTCTTTAAAGATGTAACAAGAAAAGTGGATAATGGGGATGGAATTTATCCGGACTTCTGGAAGGCATTTGATAAGGCGCTGCACAAAAGGTTGATTCGTAAGATGATATGGCAGATGAAATGTAAAGTGGATAAGTGCAAGGTCAAGCATTTGGGTTGAACAAAAAGGAAGGAGCCCTATTATCTTAATGAAGAGAGTCTCTGGGATGCTATGGTGTAAAGGGATCTAGCTGTACTCATTCATGAGTTACAGAAAATGAACATCCAGGTACAGCAGATAATAAAGAAGGCGAATGGAATGTTGGCTTTTATAACTAAAGGAAAAGAATATAAAGATAAGGAAATATTGTTGCAACAATACAAGACATTGGTGAGATGGCACCTGGAGTATTATGCACAGTTTTGGTCCCCTTATTTGAGGGAAGATGTCGTGGCATTGGAGGCAGTCCAGAAAATGCTCATTAGATTGATCCCAGAGATGAGGTGTTTCTCATATAAAGAGAGATTGAACAGTTTCGGTCTATACTCTCTGGAATTTAGAAGAACGAGGGTAGATCAAATTGAGTCATTCAAGATGATAAAGGGTGTGGATAAAACAGACGTGAATTGGATGCTCCCTCTTGTGGAGCATTTTAGGATGGGAGATCAAAGTCTTAGGATAAGGGATAGCAGATTTAAAATAGAGTTGACGAGAAACTACTTCTCCCAAACCATTTGAGTCTCTGGAATTCGCTGCCCTAAAGTACAGTGGATGCTGAGTCAGTGAGTAAATTTAAGGAGGAGTTAGACAGATTTTTAATTGGCATTGGGTTGAAGGGATATGGAGAGAAGGCAGGAAAATGGGATTTAGGAGCAACATCAGCCATGATCTAATGGCAGAGTAGACTTGATGGGCCGAATAGTCTATACCTTATGAACTTATGAAATGTACATGGGGTCATTCTTTGCATAAATTGAAAAGGTCATAAATCAAGTACTATGGCCAAAAGGTAACTGATGCTGCCTGTGCAGAGCAAGTTCCCAGTTCGAGCCTCTGGCTGAATGTATTGCTATCAGTGGAGTTCCTTTGGATTATGCTACAGCAAAAAAAGACTATTCTGGGTGCACATGAGGTGGTTCCTGAAGATAACAACAAAATGTTGTAAAAGAAAGAGGACAGCCTGCGCACATCTATTTAAAATTTAACAGGGTAAAGCAAAGTAATATTGACTGGTGGCTATGGGCATTACTGTAAATGCTTTGTATGAAGCTGTTGGAGAGATTGTCCTCCTGGAAGAATTTAAAAAACACTCCACCTTTCATAACTTGAAGTTACTAAAATTGAATAACATTTGAACAAGTTACAAAGGCTGGATAATATATTTTGGTGATGTTGGTTAAGGGATAAACATTGCTTCAGGCACCCCAGGAAAAATCCTACTGCCTTGTGAATTAAAGCCAGAGAATTGTTTACCTAAGGGGGAGGCAGGACCTTAATTTAACGTCTTATTTGAAAGATGGCATCTCTGACAGTGCAGCACCCCCTGAGTTTAGCACTTGAATATTAGCCTAGATTTTGTGAATAATTGTCTAGCATATTATGTCCTGGCTCAGAGCTGGCAATGGGACCACCTCATTGGCTGATATAATAAGGATAGTACAAGTAGGTAACTTTGGTCCAAATCTGTCTGACCAACACACTGAATCATAAATGGTGCATAAGGCTTGAATCTGTTTCCAATATCCACATTAAAGGAGGCTGATTTCTTGCTATCAAACATCCTTCTGTCATTAATTGAATTGTAAGTGTTGAGAAATCCAGATAATAATTGCAGAAGGATGAATATAAATGGCCATTTCTGTGTTTAATCTTGTGTCAGTTCCTCATTTTATATTCCTGGGCTGTTTGGACATACATATCTGTGAGTGCCTCAACCTCAAGTTTATCTGGACAGAAAGTTCTGGCCCACTAAGTTTATCGTGGTAATGATGCAGGATTGTAATGGGCTATCGTTAGAAAACGAGAATAATAAAAAAAAGATAATTAGTTCTTCAAACCCATTCCATGTCAGGTCAACAACATACTAAAGCATGGGATCAAATTCAGGGTCAACTGGATGTTCTGGGCAGACCAGAGGTTCTGAGGCAGCTGCAATATTGCCATCCACATGGCAATGAAAAAAAAACTGTCATAGGTAATCCCTGTCCACATAAAGCAGGACCAATACAACAATTCCTGATGAAGGACTCTTGCCCAAAACGTAGACTCTCCTGCTCCTCAGATGCTCCCTGACCGGCTATGCTTTTCCAGCACCACACTCTCGACTCTGATCTCCAGCATCTGCAGTCCTCACTTTCTCCAAATACAACCCAGCAAATTGCTACCCTATCGACCATCAGCAAATTGATGGGAACATCAACATTGCTATCAAGTAGAAATTGCTAAAGAGCAATCTACTCACTATTGCTCAGTTTGGTTTTGGAACAGACCGCTCAGCTCTAGACTTCAATACTGCCTTGATTCAAACATGAACAAATAGATTGGACTCTTGAGGTGCAGTGAGATTGACTGCCCTTGACATCAAAACATTTGACCAAGTGTGACATCAAGGAGCCCTAGCAAAACTGGAGTAAATGGGAATTAAGGGGAAATCTCTTCTTTGGTTGGAGTCAAACCTTGCATAAAAGAAAGTTGCTCGAGATCAGTCATCTCAGATCTTGGACATCTCTGCAGGAGTTCCATGGTAATGTTCTAGCCCTTCATCATAAGGTCAGAAGTGGGGATGTAAATAAGGAGTCATGAGACCTAGACACAATGCTGGCTTCAGCTGACAGGTGCAAGTAATATTCCCACCAGACAAGTACGAGGTAAAGGACAATAGTTAATCAGATCATCTCCTCTTGATGTTTAGTGGCATTTCCATTCCTGTATTCCCCACTATCAACATCTTGTGGGTTGTCATTGACCAGAAACTGAACTGGAGCAGCCATACAAATACTGTGACTCCAAGAACATGTCAGAGGTTGGACATTCTGCAGTTAATAGCTCACCTTCTGGCCCCCTAAAGCCTGTCCACCATGTACAAGGCACAAGTTAACAGTCTGATGGAATATCCTCCACCAATCCGGTTGAATGCAGTTCCAACAACACCCAAGAAGTTTGACACAAACTGGAACAATCCAACCAATTTGATTTGTCCGCCTGCCCTCATCTTCAACATCCATTTCCTTCGCCACAGGTGCACAGTTGCTATAGAATGTACAATCCAAAGATAAATGGCACAACTCACCAATGCTGCTCAGGCAGTTCCTTCAAAATCTGTGTAATCTACCACCACAGGCAGCAGATACTTTGGGGCAAGTTCCACTCCAAGCCACAAACCAAGCTGACTTGTCATGATATCATTGTTCCTTCATTGTCACTGTCACTGTCTTACTAAGAACACTGTGGATGTCCTTACACCATTACGACTGCAGCAGTTCAAGAAGGCAACTTACCAGCATCTTCTCCAGGGCAGTTAGGGATGGGCAATAAATGCTGGCTGAAATAGTGATGTCCACATCCCATGAATGAATAAAAGTGCCTACTCCTGCCCTAACGTGAGTTAGGGCAGGAGTAGGCACTTCAACTCCCCAAGCCTGCTCCATCATTTAATATGATCATAACCCTTCTCATCTTGGCCTCAATCTCACTATCCCACTTGCTCCCATAACTCTGTAACCCATTACTAGTTAAAAATCTGTTTATCTCCTCCTCAAATTTATTCAGTGTCCCAATGTGCACTGCACTCTGACGTAGTGAATTCCACAAATTTTCAGAGAATTAATTTCTCCTCATCTCTGTTGTAAACATGACATCCCTTCGCTTAAAACTGTGACCTCTATTTCTACATTACCCACATGAGGAATCATCTACTCAACATCTCTATGTTAGATCCTTTTTGCCTCTTCTAAACCACAACTAAATCTCCTCTCATTCTTCTAAACTCTAGCAAATATAGGTTTAAACTGTCCAATCTCTCCTCATAAGACAAACCTTTCATCTCTGGAATTAATCAAGTGAATCTTCTCGAAATGGTCTGCAATGCAATTGCATTCTTCCTCAAGTAAGGGGACCAACACTGTTCTATTGTCTTACTGATCATTTGGTCAGTGGTTACATTATGACAATAATGCTTATTCAGCCCGCTGGATCCACCACCAGTGACTGTCAAGATTCTGGAGCATGAATGATCCTTGTCTCAAATATTAACTTCCAGTGAAAGCTTAAGCATGTGCTGATGAATTTTTAATTCAATCTTGCAGCTCTTTCAGTCACACCAGATGATAGTGAATATCTTGAAGCTCATCTGCAAGGTTTGAGTAGTTGTTGGTGACACAGAAAAACCTTAATGGCAGTAACTAATGTTTTATCACTGCGGAAGAATGTAAAAGCAACCAATGAAATAGTAATGTCCCTCTTTAATGGCTGTAGATAAAATGGATCCAAGAGACATGTTTTTTTAGCATCTGAAGCTCAGTCTGGGAAAGGTTATTCGGAGAGGAAGAGCATCAGGAAGTTACCATTGCAACATTTATAATAAATGGGGAGGTGATGGTGTATTGGGAATTCAAAGTCCCTTCAGGCTCACACACTGGAGGCGAGGTTCAGAATTATGTGAACTGGTGTAGTTCAAATTCCATTTATATAAATTCCATTAATAAACCTCGTTTCAACATTTGCATCCAGGGGAACAGTCATTTATTTTTGTGAAAACTCATCTGATTCACTAATGTCCTTTTTGGAAGGAGATCTGTCTTATAAGAACATAAGAAATAGGAGCAGGAGTAGGCCATTTGACCATTCAATAAGATCATGGTGGATCTTTTTGTGGCTCACCTCCACTTACTCACCCACTCACCATAACCCCTAATTCCTTTACAGTTCTAAAAGGTACTTATCTTTTCCTTAAAAACATTCAACGAGGTAGCCACAACTGTGTCACTGGGCAGGGAATTCCACAGATTCACAACCCTTTGGGTGAAGAAGTTCCTCCTCAACTCAGTCCTAAATCTGCTTCCTCCTTATTTTGAGGCTATGCCCCCTAGCTCTAGTTTCACCCGCTAGTGGAAATACCCTCCCTGCTTCAATTCTATTTATTCCCTTCATAATTTGATATGTTTCTATAAGATCCCCCTCATTCTTCTAAATTCCAATGAATATAGTCCCAGTCTACTCAATCTGTCCTCATAAGCCAACCTGGAATCTCAACGCTGAAATCAACCTAGTGAACCTCCTCTGCACACCTCCAGTGCCAGTACATACTTTCTCAAGTAAAGGGACCAAAACTGTACACAGTATTCCAGGAGTAGCCTCATCAGCATCACAATCTAGCCTACATGTGACTGCAGACCATTGAATTGTTTTGCATTATAGGACCATAAGATCAACAGAATTAGGAACAGGTGGTGGCCATTCAGTCTCTCAAGCCTGCTCTGCTGTTCAATGAGATCATGGCTGATCCAACATTCTGCTTTTACATTCCTCCCCTTTTACCATAACCCTTGATACCCCTCCTAATAAAGAATCTACTTAATCTCAGGCTGAATTGAATTTCAATGTCGTTGGCCCATAACCACCTTGTGAAATGGCCTGGAAAGCCATTCAGTTCAAGAAGTGTTAGGAATAGGCAACAAAATGCTGGATGATGCCAATGATTGCCAAGACCCATTGAAGAATACATTTGTTTTTAAAAGGCCATGAACACATGATCAGGTGAAACACATGATAACAATGACTACATGTCAGAAGTAGGTCATTCATGGCAAAGCACAATGGGAAGCCCCTCAAAGGCACTGCCACTCATTTTGTTGTCCTTATGAAGGTTATGAATTATGAGGTTTTCACACTGCAACAAAAAACTCATTGAGGTTTACACGCAGATGTTTTTAAATTAGCTGACCTTGTTTCATGTCAACTTCATGACATAATTATGGTGATCTCTCAACTCGGATGAGGGGACGAAGGCAGATGTGTGGATTTGAGGATCATCAAGTCAGCCATGACTTCATTGAATGTCAGTAAAATCTCGATGGGCTGGATGGCTAAATGGCAGTCCCAGTGTGTACGGGAAAATACGTTGCAGAATAACTACAGTCTGCCCACAAGAATGACTCTGAGTTTCAGTTGGCTGCCACTTTACCACACCACTGTGTTCCCTGGGCAACATCTCTGTCTCAGTTTTCTCCAGCTATGCTCGGTGCAAGCTGGAAGAGCAACATTTCGTTTTCTGCTTGGGAACCCTGAAGCCTTCTGGACTCAATATCGAGTTCAATAAATTTTAGGGCTGAGCACCTTCTCCCATTCCCTCAGCCCATACACCAGGCCTCATCCTCACATAGGCTGCTATCATAACCAACTAGCTACTAATGGTCCCCAGTAGCAGCTATTCATTCTCCTAGGCTGATCTTTACCCACTCCTTTGTCCGTCCAACATTTTTCTTCCCTCTCTGGGCTCCATCTACACCTATAGTTTACTCCACCCATGACCCACCTTCCCCCATTCCATCTTCAGCATAAGTATCAACCCTTTCCTAGCTACTATCAGTTGTGAAGAAGGGTCATTGGACCTGATACCTTGATTTTTGCTTTCTCTCTACAGATGCTGCCAGATCTGCTGTGTTTTTTCAACAGTCACTGTTTTTGTTTGTTTCAGATTGCTAGCATCCACATTTCTTTATTTAAAAAAATAATTTCACAGTATGAGTATGTCACTGGCTAGGCCTGCATTTTTCCTATTTCTAATTGGCCAGAGCGTAGTTAAGAGTCAATCACATTGTTGTGGGTCTGGAGTCACTTGTAGTCTAGACCAGGTAAGGACAGGCATTTTCCTTCCCTCAAGAGCATTAGTGAACCAGACAGATTTTCCCCCCTGACAATGGCTTTATGGACATCATTAGATTCTTAATTCTTCTGCTGTGGTGAGATTTGAACACAGTTTCCCTGAACATGACTGGGTCTTTGGAATAACAATCCAGTGATAATACCAATAGGCCATCACCTCCTCAGACATTAAAGGTAAAGATTTGATTAAAAGATGTGAGAAGTGGGAGACAAGTAGGATTCAAGTGATAGAACAGTATGATATTAAAAAGGTAGATCCATAGCTGGAATCAGACTGGAAAAAAACCCTTCTGTTTCTAAGCTTGCAAGCCAAAGGATATCTGCCAGGCTAACACAGCACTTTGCAAACAAGACATTTAGGCAAAAGGGTGCACATCACTGAAAAGAGTTTGTTTCAACCTGGTACCATTTGACTATGCCAACACACATACTGACAATCTTGCAATACTGTCACTGTATGTACAGGACAAATGTTTTAACTACCACTGAATGCTACTGCTGCGTTTACTCTTGTAAAGTTGTGATCACAAGGAAGATTTCCAATAAAATCTTGGGTGCATGATGCATGATCATCAAACTCACACATACTTTGCAAGATGGATACTTGTGACTGAGCCTGTCAACAATGCAATGCTGTTTGATTGCTTTGCAGGAGAATGTATCACATACGACAGAAAAAAGCACATTCAACAGGGAGACTTTAAAACTAAGTATTTTCTGTGGAGTGAAATTCAACAGGGATGGTTTGAATAAGAAGTGGTACTGCATCTGCCTCCAATTTTACCTCATGCCTAATATTCAATTCATTGATCTCATAGCACAGTAGCTATAGAGGAGGATAAACACAACAACCTCCTCAATCTCAGC
This sequence comes from Chiloscyllium plagiosum, assembly GCF_004010195.1. Lineage (NCBI taxonomy): Eukaryota > Metazoa > Chordata > Chondrichthyes > Orectolobiformes > Hemiscylliidae > Chiloscyllium > Chiloscyllium plagiosum. The sequence goes on along the minus strand of NC_057711.1, from coordinate 19,951,356 downwards.
ATTAATATTTTTCATACTGTACATTTTTTTTTATTGTGGTTCCTCTACCTTTGCCACATATTGATACACTGCAGTACAACATCCTTGTTGTACAGTATAATTCTTTTTAAGTCCTGTTCGAAAGTCACATTCCTATACGTTTGCTGGTTTTGTATTCAGAGGTGTCCCTCAAGATTTCCCAATGCTGCAGAGCAAACCTTTGTTACTTATTCCACCTTTCACAAGCAGTATCACATCTATATCCATTCTGGCCGATCTACAGAGAGGAACATTAGCTGTAGTGTTGAGCAGGAGACAAGTGGATTAAGGAAGAATCATGACTCTGTTGGTCAGAGAGACAGTTTATATCTTTGCTCAGCAGCTGAGCATGGGGCTTCCAAACCTCATGGGATCTGTTATACGTCATCAATGTGTTGAGTAATCAGACCAAGAGAATCTTGACTGCTACCAAGAAACAAAAAATTAAAGGAAACAACAAAATCAACATTACTTTTTGAGAAATAATTTGGTTTCAATTTGTGTGTTTATTTTCTTGCAGATGATATCTTATGGGCCAGATAAATTATTTGAACTTGTATCATCAATTTTCTCAATTTATCACAAAGCATTCCTCATTACTTTTCAAGTACAGTTAGTGATATTTAAGTTGGCAGGTTTTCATCAGCCACTTAAAAGATGGACAAAGAAGCTGATGCAGAAAATCTATGAGAATGCAATGTGCACATTTAGACAGAGCTGTTTATACACCAGATAGAGTCATCGAGTCATACTGCATGGAAAGAGAACCTCCGGTCCAAATAGTCTGCACTGACTATGTTCACAAACCAAACTAGTCCCACTTGCCTGTGTTTAGTCCATATCTCTTCAAACTTTTCCTGTTCATGTACTGATCCAAATATCTTTGAAATGTTGTAACTGTACTGGCAACCACGACTTCCTCTAGCAGTTCATTCCATAAACAGATCACCCTCTGTGTAAAAAAAAGTACACCCTCATGCCCTCTTTAAATCTTTCTCCTCCCACCTTAAAAATATGCCTCCGAGTTTTGAGCTCCCAACCCAATGGAAAAGACCCTTGCTAGTCCCCTTATCTATGCCCTCTCCTGATTTTATAAACCTTTATAAGGTCACCTCTCAACCTCCTGCACTCCAGTGAAAGAAATCCCAGCCTATTCAGCCTTTATTAATAAATCTGACCCTCAATTCTCAGCAACATCCTGATAAATCTCTTCTGAACCCCCTCCAGTTTAATAATACCCTTCCCATAACAGGGCTACCATAACTGTTAACAGTACTCCAGAAGAGGCCTCACCAACATCCTGTACAACTTCAACATGATGTCCTACCTTTGATACTCAAAGATGTGAATAATGAAAGTAAGCATGCTAAATGGCTTCCTAACCACCCTGTCTAACCGTGACACAAATTTCAAAGAATTATGTACTTGAACCTCTCGGTCTCTCTGTTCTACATTACTACCCAGGGTCCTACCATTCACGAGTCTTGTCCTTTTTGTTTGACCAAAGTGCTATATTTCACACTTATCAAAATTAAACCCCAACTGCCACTCCACAGCCCATTGACATAACTGACCAAGATCTTACCAAGTTTTGAGAAGATTTCCTGTGGTGATGCCATTTCCTTTGAACATCAACTAGACACAAAAATAAAGACATGATCCTCTCTCACTAGTATCCATACATATGGATGAGGAAGGACACTACTTTGACTGGGGCAACATATCCATCCTAGGACAAGCCAAACAGAAATACACACGAGAATTCCTAGAAGTATGGCATTCCAACCGAACTCTATCAACAAACACATTGACTTGGAACCCACTTACCACCCTCTGAGAAAAAGTACAGGAAATGACATCACCACAGGAAATGACATCACCAGCCTAAGGAAACCTAAACACATAAATAGAAAGTGGGCTACACTACCAGTGCTTCATCTGGAGGCTCACTGAAGATGTTTGAGGAGAAAGTGAGGTCTGCAGATGCTGGAGATCAGAGATGGAAATGTGTTCTTCATCAGGCATTAGGCCTGCAGGAGGGCTAATGCCCGAAACGTCGATTCTCCTGTTCCCTAGATGCTGCCTGACCTGCTGCGCTTTTCCAGCAACACATTTCCATCACTGAAGATGTTACCTAGTATGGTGATGAAACATCTGAAAATGAACCTTCCAGTTCAGCGAGCAAACCTACACCCATAACCAAGATTTATTTGCAATCTTAGATTCGCTTCTTCACTGTTTACTTACTGTACCATCAAATTTGATGTCATCCACAAATCTACTAACCTTGCCTCCTAAGTTCTCATCCAAATCGTTAATATACATACAAATAAAAGTGGACTCAATACCAATCTCTGTGGAACACTACTGGTCATAGGCCTCCAGTCCGAGAAACACCCTTCCATTGGCAGCCTTTGTCTTCTACCATCAAGCCAATCTTATTTGACAAGATCTTCCTGAATCCCATGTGATCTAACTTTATTAATTGATCTACCATGTGGAACCTTATCAAAGGCTTTACTGACTTCCATGCTAACAATGTCTACAGCTCTGCCCTCATCAATCCTTTTTGTTACTTCTTCAACAAAGTTCAGTTCAGTTTGTGAGATATGAATTTCCTTGTACAAAGCCATGCTGACTATACTTATATTAGTCCTTGCGTCTCCAAATGCTTGTAAATCCTATTTTTCATAATCACCCCCAGCAACTAATCCACCACCAACGTCACACTCACAGCTCTATAGTTCCCAGACTTCTCCTTAGAGTCTTTCTTAAATAAAGGCACAACATTAGCCACCCTCCAGTCCTCCAGCAGCTCAATTATGGTTGTAGATGATACAAATATCTTTGCTAGGGAGCCCACAATTTCTTCCATAACTCCCCACAATGTCCTGGGATACATTTAGAGTAGCACAGAGACAGGCCATTCAGCCCAAACTGGTCCATGATGAACAAAATATCCATCCACATTAACACCACTTCCCTGCACTTGTCCCATATCCTTCTAAACCTTTCCTATCCATGTATTTGTCCAAATGCCTTTTAAACATTGTTAATGTACCTGCCTCAACCACTCTTGCTGGCAGCTCATTCCATATGCGTAAAAAGGTTACCCCTCAGGTTCCCTTTTATTCGTTCCCCTCTAACCTTAAACTGATGCCCTCTAGTCCTCGATACCACAACCCTGGGAAAAAGACTGAGTACATTCAACATATCCACACCGCTCATGATTTTATACACCTGTAACATCCCCCCCCTAGTCTTCTGTGGTCTGAAGAAGTAAGTCCTAGCTTGTCTGACCTCTCCCGATAACTCAGACCATTCTTTTCAGTTTAATAACATCCTTCCTATTGCAAGGTGACCAAAACTGATCACAATACTCCAAGTGTGGCCTCACCTTTACAACTGCAACATAACTTCCCAATTTGTATACACGTTGTCCTGACTGATAAAGGCCAGTGTTCCAAAAGCCTTCCTCACTGCCCTGTCTACCTGTGACTCCACTATCAGAGAGCCGTGCACCTGAATTCCAAGATCCCTATGCTCCACTACATTACTTAAGGCCTTACCATTCACCATGAAACTCCTACCTTGATTTGATTTTCCAAAATGCAAGACCTCACACTTATCTGTATTAAAATCCATTTGCCATTTCTCAGCCCACTTCCCCAGCTGATGAAGGTCCTGCTGCAAATTCCTTACTGTCTATGATCAGGTCACACAGATTTATCAAGCTTTATGTTTTCTAAGACCTCCAGACTTCTTTTGTAATGTGGACTGTTTTCAATCCATTAATATTTATTTCCATGAGTTCTATAGCCTCAATTTATTTCTCCACAATAAAATCTGATGCAAAATATTCATTTACTATCTCTCCAATCTCCTGAGGTTCAATACACAGATTACCTCATTGATCTTTAAGGGGCATTTTTCTCCACCTTATTGCTCTTTTGTTCTTAATGTACTTGTCGACTCTCTTTGGCTTATCCTTAATCTTATCTGCCAAGGCGATCTCACCTCACACCCCTTCTTTGCCTTCCTGATTTCCCTCTTAAGAATTTCCCTACACCTTTCATATTCTCAAGAGATTCATTTGATCCTAGTTGTCTATATCTAATAAATGACTCTTCCCTATACTTGACTATAACCTCAATATCTTTATTCATCCATTGTTCCCTACTCCGACCAACTGAATGAATTGTGCATTAGAGAACAATATGCGGCAATCCCTGGCTATCAATAACTTTTGGAACAGCTCTCTCAGACCCAGCTCAATCACTATTGCAGTTCCTGATGAAGGACTTCTGCCCGAAATATTGATCCTCCTGCTCCTCGGATACTGTCTGACCTGCTGCGCTTTTCCAGCACTACACTCTGAACTCTGATATCCAGCATCTGTAGTCCTCACTTTTTCCACAATTGCAGCTCAGTCTCATGATTTACCTGCTCCACAGCAGCTCCTCTCTTCAATCTAACATGAAGAAGGCTCCTAATTACTAGACTGGCACTGTGATCGACAAGCCAGAGCCATTTAGGCACCTCGATTTGTATGGTCCACAATCATCCCAAGCAGACACACATTCCTCATTTTATCTAGACTCATGCTCATGGCCATTTCAATAACCGCCAAGCTTGAATAGGGTATCCTTGGTCTCTTAGCAACCATCTGTCCAGTCTGCCTTCTCTTTCGAATAAGTCAAGCGTGGTGGATTGCTTCAAAATGAAGGCATCATGACTTCTGCCAGGGAATTGGGCATGATTTTATGCTGATGGCCACACACCACCTGCACTGTTTAAACTCATTCTGGTTCATGAAGGCTATGGCATTTGATGTAGGGACACAGATGGTCAGATGAGCGCTATCAATATAAAGCTCTACTCAACAGTGAATGCTGCCAGATGAAATTTGTGTAATTTTGTTTCGCATGCCTTTTATGGGGAGAAGCTAAGAAATAATTTACACTGGCAAAACCTGACTCTCATGAACACTTCAGACATTAGCATTGCTCGCTGGTTTTGTTTTTAACTCTAATGGAGTCATAAAGAAACTAAAATTGAACCCTGTGCTCACTTTCTGAGCCATTGGCACAGCCATCCCAGCTGAAGTGAACGGCATTACTTCATGACTGCCACCCTGTTGTAGCTGTCTATGAAGACAGATTTCCTCCAACATTGCCAGGTTGCTGTGCCTGGGGCTGGAGACAAAATTGTTTAATTAAGGATGGGTATGGGTAGCCTGCTGCTGGTAGAAATCTGTTTGTGATGCTGCACAATGTGAGCAACATTTAAAACAGCAAAAAAAGTGGCTAAATCAGAAAATACAGTGAGGTAAAGATTCACCTATAGTCGTCCCACCACAAAGCCTTTTATGACTGGATTTTATCTGCTGATTACCTTCAATCACATTAGGACTGGCATTCAAAATGCACTTTGAAAACTGCTGAAAGTTGACATTGATCAGTGAAATGTAAAAATGATGGATTGGTGGATAGATGATGGAGATGTAACACCAAAGCGAAAGATAAAAGAGAAAGGTCAAAAGGATTTTGAATTTCAGTCTATTCACTGCATATTATTGATACATTTCTCTGACAAAATATTTTCCACAGTTTATCACACAACTCGGAAAAGACCCACTGCATTACTTAGCTTGACCCATTCAATGGCAATGCTATGTGCGTTTCAATATATGTACAGTCCTCAACCTCAGAAAGTCATGTAATCTCTTAACAAAGGTTATGTTTGCAAAGAAAATGCATTAAACTGATGGCTAATTGACACTTCAATATGCTGTTGTTCATGATGTCCAATTAGACATAGAATCACTACTGTTTAGAAGCAGGCTATTCAGCCCATTGAGTTCACACATTCTGAACAACTGACCCATCCATCCCTGTAAAGCTGCATTTCCTATGGCTAACCCACTTCACCTGCACTTCCTGGACACAATGGGCAATACTTCATGGCCAATTCACCTCGGCTGACACTTTGGACTTTGGGGGGAAACCAGAGCACCCAGAGGGAACCTATACAAACACAGTGAGAACGTGCAAACTCCAACCAGCCAGTTGCCCAATCATAGAATTGAAACCAGCTCCCAGGACTTGTGAGGTAGCAATGCTAACGACTGAGCCACCATGATGCCAATTTGTATGTCCAGTGGGATGTGATTAATGTGGGTGAACAGTGTTGGTATGCTTCCCTAAGATCACAAGACCATACGACATAGGAGCAGAAATTAGGCCATTCAGCCCATCAAAAGACAGTAGACAATAGGTGCAGGAGTAGGCCATTCTGCCCTTCGAGCCTGCACCACCATTCAATATGATCATGGCTGATCATCCTTAATCAGTATCCTGTTCCTGCGTTATCTCCATAACCCTTGATTCCACAATCCTTGAGA
>NC_057711.1:19940741-19944361 GCF_004010195.1 Chiloscyllium plagiosum | reverse complement strand
ATCAGCAAATTTGCTAATGTTACTATTAATACCATCTTTTATATCATTAATATATATTGTAAAAAGCTGCGGTCCCAGCACTGATCCCTGCGGTACCCCACTGGTCACTGCTTGCCATTCCGAAATGGAGCCGTTTATCACTACTCTTTGTTTCCTGTCAGCCAACCAACTTTCAATCCAAGTTAGTACTTTGCCTCCAATACCATGTGCCCTAATTTTGCTCACTAACCTCCTATGTCTGCTCCACCATTCAATCATGGCTGATATGTTTCTCATCTCTATTCTCCCATTTGCTCCCTGTAATCCATGAACCCCTTGATACTCAAGAACCTACTTATCTATCTCAGTCTTAAATATACTCAATGACCAGGCCTCCATAGCCTTCTGTGGCAATGAATTCCATAGATTCACCACTCTCTGGTTGAAGAAGTTTCTCCTTATCTCCATTCTCCTTTACTCTAAGGCTGTGCCCTCGGGTCCTGTATCTCCTTCCAATGAAAACATCTTCCCAACATCTACTCTGTCCAGGGCATTCAGTACTCTCTGTGTTGTAATTGGAACCCCTCTCATCCTTCTAAACTCCATTGAGTATAAACCCAGAGTCCTCAAACGTTCAGCATATGTTAAGCTTTTCATTCCTGGGACCATTCTCATGAACCTCCTCTAAACACGCTTCAATGCCAGTATATCCTTCCTGAGATATGGGGCCCAGACCTGCACACAATACTCCAAATGTGATCTGATCACAGCTTTACAGAGCCTCAGAAGTACATCGCAGCTTTTATATTCAAGTCCTCTCAAAATGAATGCCATCATTGCATTTGCCTTCCCAACTACTGACTCAACCTGCAAGTTTACCTTGAGAGAATCCTGGACTTGAACTCCCAAGTCTCTTTGCAGTTCAGACTTCTGAATTTTATCCCATTTAGAAAATAGCCCATACCTCTTCTTCCTACCAAAGTGCAAGACCTCACACTTTCCCAAGTTGTACTCGATCTGCCACTTTTTTGCCCACTCTGCTCATCTGTCCAAGTCCTTCTGCAGCCTCCCCACCTCCGCAATGCTACCTGTCCCTTTACCTATCTATGCATTATCTGCAAACTTAGCCAGAATGCTGTCAGTTCCTTCATCTAAATCGTTAGTGCATAAAGTGAAAAGTTGTGGTCCCAAAACTGAGCTTGCAGAACACCACGTGTCACCGGCTGCCATCCTGAGAAGGACCCTTTAATCCACTTATACTGCTTTCTGCCAGACAGCTAAGCTTCTATCCATGCTTGCACCTTGTCTCTCACACCACGGGACCTTATCTTACTCCTGTGCAGCACCTTGTCAAAGGCCTTCTTGAAGTCCAAGTAGATAACATCCATTGGCTTTCCTTGGTCCAAACTGCTTGTTACTTCCTCAAAGAATACTAGCAGATTTGTCAGACATGACCTCCCCTTGATGAAACCATGCTGACTTTGCCCTATTTTACCAAACACTTCAGAATATTCAGAAATCTCATTATTCACAATGGATTCCAAGATCTTACCCACAACCAAGCTTAGGTTTTTTGGTCCATAAATGTCTATCTTTGGCCGTACTCCCTTTTTAATCAGGGGTGTCACATTAGTGATTTTCCAGTCCTCTGGGATCCTCCCTGATTCTAACAGCTCCTGAAAGATCACCACTAATGCCTCCACTATCTCCCTTAGAACTCTGGAGTGTAATCCATCTGGCCCAGGTGATTTATCCATCTTCAGGCCAATCAGTTTTTCTAACACCTCCTCCTTGGTGATGGCCACCATACTCAGCTCTGTCCCCTCAGCCTCTTGAATATTTGGGATATTACTCATATCTCCCACCATGAAGATTGACGTGAAGTAATTATTCAGTTCCTCAGCCATTTCCTTGTTCCCACTACTGTCTCTCCAATGTCATTTTTCAGTGGGCCAAAGTCCACTTTTGCCTCTCTTTTGCACTTTGTATATCTGAAGAAACTCTTACAGTCTTCCTTTAGCTAGCTTACCCTCATATTTAATCTTCTCCCTCCTTATTTTTTTTTGTTGCCCTGTGTTGGTCTTTGTAAGCTTCCTAATCCTCTGGTTTCTCACAACCCTCTGCCACTTTCAATGCTTTCTCTTTTGCTTTTATACTGTCCCTGACTTCCCTCGTCAGCCTTGGTTGCCTCATCCTCCCTGGACCATGCTTCCTTTTCCTCGAGATGAATCACTGCTGTGTCTCCTGAATTACTCCCGGAAACTCCTGCCATTGCCGTTCCACTGTCTTTCCTGCTAGGCTCCTCTCCCAGTCAATTCTACCCAGCTCCTCCCTCATGCCTCTGAATTCAACTATATTCAGCTGTAATACCCATTATCTCTGATCCTACCTTCTCCCTTCCAAAGTGTAGAGTAAATTCAATCATAATACGCTCACTGCCTCCTCAGGGTTCCTTCACCTTAAGCTCCCTTATCATGTCTGCCTCATTGCACTTCACTAACCTGTTCCCTAGTGGGCTCCACCAAAAGCTGCTCCAAACAGCCATCTCATAGACATTCCACAAATTATTTTTCTTGCAATCCACTGCCAACCTGATTTTCCCAGTCCATCTGCATAATGAAATCCCCCATGATCACTGTAACTTTGCCTTTCCTACACATCTTTTCTGTCTCCTGGTGTATCTTGCACCCCACCTCCTGACTAATGTTTGGTGGTCTGTACGTAACTCCAACTGTGGTCAATTTTTACCTTTGTGTTTCCGCAATTCAACCCACACAGATTCTACACCATCTGACTCTACTTTGTTTCTGCCTATCTTTTCAATAGGATGTATATCCTTGAATATCCAGCTCCCAATCCTGATCCCCTTGCAGCCATCTCTTCATGATGCCCACCACATCGTACCTGCCAATTTAAATCTGCGCCACATGATCATTTACCTTATTCCTTATACTGCGTGCATTCAGATATAACACCTTCAGTCGTCTGTTAACTGTCCCTCTTCTCATTGTCATTTGTTTGTCCAATGTGCTTGAAATTTGATTGCTATCCCTTTTCATACACTCTGTTCTATTTGTATCTGTGCTGGAGATTTTCATAACCTCTCCTGAGTTCTGCAGTCTTACCTCCTCCTTTAATTCTGGTTTTCTGATTTTCCCTATAACTGAACCCTCCCCACCACTGCCTATTTAGTTCATAGCCCTGTCTACAGCCCGAGTTATGTGATTCACTAGGACTCTGGTCCCAGCACGGTTCAGATGAAGACAGTCCCATCGGAACAGGTCCCTTCTCCCCCAGTACCGGTACAATGTCCCATGAATTCAAACCCATTTCTCTGACACCATTCTCTTAGCCATGCATTTACCTGCTTAATCTTATTGACCCTGAGTCAATTACCTCATGGCTCAGATAGTAATCCAGAGATTATTACCTTTTTGGTTCTGCTTTTGAATTTAGCTCCGAGCTGTTCATACTCCCTTAGGAGAACCTCCGTCCCTAGTTTTATCTATGTGGTTGGCACCTACGTGGACTGCGACCGCTGGATCTTTACTCTCCCACTCCAAGTTCCTCTACAGCCCAGATGAGATATCCTGAACCCGAGCACCAGGCAGGTAGCACAACCTTTGGGACTCTCGATCCAC
>NC_057711.1:19870653-19940241 GCF_004010195.1 Chiloscyllium plagiosum | reverse complement strand
GCTCTTTCTCCACTATCTGTTCATCTCTCCCCTCTTCCACAACCACTTCTCCCAACTTTGACTTCAGCATAAATATCCACTTTTTCCTCACTGCAACAATTCTGTTAAAGAGTTGGACTTGAAATGCTAACTCTGCTCTCTTCCCAGAGGTGCTGCAAGATCTGCTGAATTTGATCAGAAATTTCTGTTTGTGTTTCAGATCTCAGCATCTTTGCTTTATTAAATGTGGGAGGCGCTGTCTCCTAGTATTGCTGGACTGTTGACGCAGAGACCCAGGTAATGCTCTGTGGAGCTGGGTTTGAATCCCACAATGGCAGATGGTGGAATTTGAATCCAATAAATATCTGGAATTAAGAGTCTAATGATGACCATAAATCTATTGTTACTTGTCAGGAAAAATCCATCTGGTTCACTAACGTCCTTAGGGAAGGAAACAGCCACCTTAACTGGTCTGGCCCACATGTGACTGCAGACCCACAGCAATGTGGTTGACTGTTAACAATTAGGGATGGGCAATAAACACTGGCCTGGCCAGTGATACCCTCATCCTGTGAAAGAATGTTTAAAAATAACGTGACTGGGGTGTAGCTCTGCTGTGATTTATAGCTTTTCTTCTTTTGTCTTTTATGACTTATAACAATGTCTTGTTGTTTTAAAGAAAACTGAGCCACAAAGATAATCAATCTTTGATGTTTGATTGACTATTAAACTAATGTCATTACCAATGAATTGAATTGAATTGAATTTATTGTCACGTGTACCCAGGCACAGTGAACAGCTTTGTCTTGCGAGTAATACAGGCAGATCACAGAGTTAAGTAGCATAGATAAGAAATTAATAGGTAAGTAAATAATAAGTAAACAATTCCAAAGCCCTGTTTACATACTCCTGGGCAACTGATCATCATTTACTGCAAAATTTCATGATTCTAAGACTCTAATAGGTGGTGTCTGCTTCAATACTGATCTGTGTCAGAGAATTACAAATTCATACCAGCCATGGACAGAGACTATTTTCCATTCTTCCTTTAATACTGCTGTGATTGGCTCAGAGTTCTCTGCCATTTATTTCATTGAAAAATAATAGAGTATCAATGTTCAATTTAAGATGATGTGTAAATAAGCTTACAAGCGTAAGAGTATGTCATTTATTACCAGTGCCTGACTAGTCAATGCATAGGTAAAATCATGAGGTGTGTAATAACATTTCTGAACAGGTTGATTAAAAAATACCTACAAAGGTAACAAAAGCTAAATCATAAAAAGGAGCATAACGTTTGGAAATTAGACAGCATCTGGGAGGAGAGAACCAGATTAACTACCTAAAGCTAATGACATTTTGTCAACTAATTTGCTGCAAATTGACAGCAGAACAGGTTCGCCTATTCCTATAATTTTAGCAGAACAGACTCTACTTGTTGTTTTAAACCTTTTAGTTAAAGAAGTTTCTCTTTGCATCACCATACAGAACAAAAGGTGGATATTTGACGAGCTCATTCAATTATCCAGTTCATCCCTGTTCACCTGCACTTTTTCCCATCGCACTGTGATTTCTTTGCAAACGTGTTTGCCTTGGAAGGGGCACAGAGTAGAAGAAGAGGCAAGTTTTGCTGCAACTTTCTACAATTTTAGTTAGACCACACTTGGAATATTGCATGCAGTAGGATGTTGATGCTTTGGAGGGAGTGCAGAAAAAGTTTACCAGGATACTTCCTAGTATGGGGGATTTTAGCTATGAGCAAAGGTTGGATAGACTGAGTTCATTTTCACTAGAACGCTGGAGGTTGAGGGGGTGACCTGATACATGTTTATAAAATTGTATATGGCATGGATAGAGTGGAAAGTATGAGGCTTTTTCGCAGGGTGGAAGGATCAGTTACTGAGGGACACAGCTTAAAGATATGAGGGGAGAAGTTTAAAAGAGATGTGCGAGGGAGGTTTTTCACACAAAGGGTGATGAGTGCCTGGAATGTGCTGCCAGAGGAGGTGGTGGAAGCAGACACAACAGCAGCATTCAAGAAGCATCTGGACAAATACAAGAATAGGAAGGGAATAGAGGGATACGGATCCTGTAAGTGAAGACAGTTTCAGTATGGAAGAGCAAAATGTGTTGGCACAGGCTTGGAGGGCTGAAGGGCCTGTTCCTGTGCTGTATTGTTCTTTGTTCTATGTATTCAGTTCCATTCTGAAAGATTTCCATTGCATCTGCTCAAACATTATAAAAGCAGAAGCATATTTCTTTGCCCTAGCAACCTGTCAATTCAGGAGAAATCAGCAGCACAGATTTCTAGAAGCAGAAGTTTATATTGTGGTTAACTAGTTAAACTGAGATTGATACAGAGCTGTTTCACACCATTGAACTACTTATATTTGAGAAACTCCAGATATGTCCAAATCTTTTTCAGAAGTGAAAGAACAGCTTCAACCAGTCCACGGTACTGTAGTATTCACCCTGTCCTTTACGAAAGATAGCTCATTGAATTCGAGATTATTACTCTTCAGAAACTTAATGCTGTAAGTAGGCCAAATTGTCAATGATTTAAAACAATGTGACAGAAAAAGCTTTTGTAACCTGGATCTTAGCACTGAAGAAAGATTTAAAAATTATCCCCCTGTGGTCCATAATTTGTCAACTCTGATCATCTCTGCACTTACAGTATCATTTCCTGTTGCATGGATAGCCATTTTCAGTATTGCAGTCTTTTCCTTATACAGCATTTTGGTCAGCTCTCGACTATTGATATATTTGTTTTCACTGCTTCAAATGCTTCAATGTCTAGTAATATCAAGGAAACTGACAGGAAATGTATTTTAATTGCTTACTTGACACAGAACATCTTACAATTGAACTTGATCTTATTTGTTTAAATTCAGCACAAGAGCTTTATTATGCTCTAGCCATTTAACATCTCGGATTACTGAAAATATTGCACAGAACTGCAGTTTGCCACAGCATCAATGAATAGTCTCCTTCAGCTCCAGCTTCATATTAATTGGAGTTTACTTCCAGTTTAACTTTCCCCTCTGATAATATGATCAGAGTGGATTGTAACAAATGTTCAGATATGGTGTAATGGCAGTGAGGGGATCAAAGTGCACATTCAAAAGTGAATTTGATTGGATAACTACAATTCAGGAATATTAATGCATCATGAGCATCCAGAACAAACTGCTTCAAAAGATGGTGGGAGCAGATGCAATGGAAACTTTCAGAATGGAATTGGATAGATAGAACAAAGAACAATACAGCACAGGAACAGGCCCTTCAGCCCTCTAAATCTGTGCAAACACATTTTGCTCTTCCATACTGAAACTGTCTTCACTTACAGGATCCATATCCCTCTATTCCCTTCCTATTCATGCATTCGTCCTGATGCTTCTTGAATGCTGCTGTTGTGTCTGCTTCCACCACCTGCTCTGGCAGCACGTTCCAGGCACTCATCACCCTTTGTGTGAAAAACTTCCCTCGCACATCTCTTTTAAACATCCCCCCTTGTACCTTGAAGCTGTGTCCCTCAGTAATTGACCCTTCCACCCTGCGAAAAAGCCTCATACCTTCCACCCTATCCATGCCATTCACAATCTTATCAACAGGTATCAGGTCACCCCTCGATCTCCTGCATTCCAGTGAAAATGAACTCAGTCTATCCAACCTTTCTTCATAGTTAAAATCCCCCAAACCAGGCAACATCCTGGTAAACTTTTTCTGCACCCCCTACAAAGCATCCAACATCCCACTGCATGCAATATTCCAAGTGTGGTCTAACTAAAGTTGTAGGAAGTTGCAGCATAACTTGCCTATTCTTATACTCTGTGCCCCTTCCAATGAAAGCAAAAACGTATGCAAAGAAATCACTGTGCGACGGGAAAAGTGCAGGTGAAAAGAGATTAACTGAATAATTGAATGAGCTCATCAAATATCCACCTTTTGTTCAGTATGATGATGCAAAGAGAAACCTCTTTAAATAAAAGGCTTAAAAGAGAAAATGGAGTCTGTTCTGCTAAAATTATAGGAATTGGCGAACCTGTTCTGCTGTCAATTTGCAGCAAATTAGTTGACAAAATGTCATTAGCTTTAGATAGTTAATCTGGTTCTCTCCTCCCAGATGCCTTTAGTTTCCAAAAGCTTTGCTTCTTTGTATGATTTAGCTTTTGTTAACACCGGCATCTCCAAATCATGCTTCTATAATAATCTTCACAGGATGATTATCCATGAGAAATCTACTGCTAGATATTGGTTACTCCCTCTGCATTAAATTCTGACCAGCATTAGAAATGACACAACTTGTTAATATAAAAACATATAATTGGAAAAAGAATGGACTTATATTTATACATGGCACTTCCCATGACCACAGATTGTTCCAAAATTCTATACAGTCAAGAAATAATGTTTACCGTGATCATGAACTGAATGCGATGTTGAGTCTCCACATCAATGTCAGCCTTAGTTGAGAGGTATCTTCCAAGGTAAGGAAAATGTTCCACCTTTGGGAGAAGTTCTTTCTTGATCTTAATGGAGGATTGGACTGGAGCTTGACCTCAGACAAGTTGGTAAAGGATTTGTGTCTTCTTGAAGTTGAAGCTGAAGCCATTCTTCGCTGTGCTTCCATAGAACATAGAACATAGAACAATACAGCACAGAACAGGCCCTTCGGCCCACGATGTTGTGTCGAACATTTGTCCTAGCTTAAGCACCCATCCATGTACCTATCCAATTGCTGCTTAAAGGTCACCAATGATTCTGACTCTACCACTCCCACAGGCAGCGCATTCCATGCCCCCACCACTCTCTGGGTAAAGAACCCACCCCTGACATCTCCCCTATACCTTCCACCCTTCACCTTAAATTTATGTCCAATTGTAACACTCTGTTGCACCCGAAGAAAAAGTTTCTGACTGTCGACTCAATCTATTCCTCTGATCATCTCATAAACCTCTATCAAGTCACCCCTCATCCTTCACCATTCCAATGAGAAAAGGCCTAGCACTCTCAACCTATCCTCGCATGACCTATTCTCCATTCCAGGCAACATCCTGGTAAATCTTCTCTGCACCCCCTCCAAAGCTTCCACATCTTTCCTAAAGTGAGGCAACCAGAACTGCACACAGTACTCCAAATGTGACCTAACCAACCCTCCTCACTATCCACAACTCCACCAATCTTCGTATCATCTGCAAATTTACTGACCCACCCTTCGACTCCCTCTTCCAAGTCATTAATAAAAATTACAAACAGCAGAGGACCCAGAACTGATCCCTACGGAACTCCACTTGTAACTGGGCTCCAGACTGCATATTTACCATCTACCACCACTCTCTGACTTCGACCAGTTAGCCAGTTTTCTATCCAACTGGCCAAATTTCCCTCTATCCCATGCCTCCTGACTTTTCACTTCAGCCTACCATTGGGAACCTTATCAAATACCTTACTAAAATCCAAGTACACTACATCCACTACTCTACCCTCATCCACATGCTTGGTCACCTCCTCAAAGAATTCAATAAGACTTGTAAGGCAAGACCTACCCTTCACAAATCCATGCTGGTTGTTCCTAATCAAGCAGTGTCTTTCCAGATACTCATAAATCCTATCCCTCAGTACCCTTTCCATTACTTTGCCTACCATCAAAGTAAGACTATGATGACATTAAGCAAGGCTTGAAGATTCTCTTTCAAAAGAGCAGCATTGATGCTTGAAGATTCTCTTTCAAAAGAGCAGCATTGATATTGTCATTTGCATAATGAAGTATCACAGGTAAGGTCAGTGCCATTTTCTTCTTGGATTTCAACAGTTTCAGTTTGAAACATTTGCCATCCATTCTATAGACAATGTCCTCAAGCACCACTATGCTTTTTCTTGACAAAATGAAGAATAGTGGCAATTAAGATTTTGATTTGATTTGATTTATTGTGGTCAGTTGTACTGAGATAGTGAAAAGTCTTGTGTTACTTGCTAACCAGACAAATCATACCTTAACTGTTTGAGATGCATTCTCCACATCAGCTGGAAGGATAGGTGTATTAGCATCAATTTCTTGAAGCATTCAATAGCACCAGTATTGAGACCATGAACCTGGTCATTTACTCTGCTGGGCCGGGCTGAGGTCCAGCTGCTAAAACAAATGTTTTTGGCAATTTCAAGGATTTCAAGGAAGACACTTGAATGAGAGGAGAACAAAGAAAGCTTTTCAAAGACTTCCTGAAGGCTTCCCTCAACAAATGCAACATAGCTGTCAATGCAAGAAAACCCTTGGGAAGATACTCCTATATGAAGGAAAAGAATTCTTTGAAAACATTTGCTGGTAAATGGAAGTATGGAAAAGGAACTGGAAAAAGACTTACCAATGATCTCCAGCCAAGGACCAATTCTATTGCCTCAAAACACCTATCAAATGTATGGTTAGAGATGTAGCTTGAGGATTGGACTCATCTATCACACAAGGATTCATAGATGACCATTGCCCATTCATGACCAGTGACATTGAATT
Organism: Chiloscyllium plagiosum; assembly: GCF_004010195.1. NCBI lineage: Eukaryota > Metazoa > Chordata > Chondrichthyes > Orectolobiformes > Hemiscylliidae > Chiloscyllium > Chiloscyllium plagiosum. The sequence continues at coordinate 19,933,751 of NC_057711.1, read as the reverse complement.
TCTAGGTAGACAATCATTCTCTTCAGTGTGTGTTTGTCAATGATAATGGGCATAATGGGGAAATTCAGTGTTAATAACATCACAGGATCTCAGAGATGATGGTTAGATCATCTCTTATTAGAGATGATCCTTGCCTGATACTTGTATGACGTGAATGTTACTCACCAATTTTCAGATATTGTCCAGGTCTTGCTGCCTTTGGACCTGGACTATCTGAGGGGTCACAAATGTTGTGCAATCATCAGCAAAGATTCCAACTTCTGACCTTATGATAAGGATTATGAAGGGCAAATAGGAAAGCGAGGCTGTGATGAGAATTGACTCAAACATGAGGTTAGTGTGGTGGCTTAGTGGTTAGGACTGCTGCCTCACAGTGCCAGGGACCAGAGTTTGATTTCACCCTCCGGCGACTCAGTGGACTTGGCATATTTTCCAGCATCTGCATGAGTTTCCTCTGGGTGCTCTAGTTTCCTTCTGCAGACCAGTGATGTGCAATTAGGTGGATTGGCCATGCTAAATTGATCATAGTGTTTGGAGATGCGCAGGCGAGATGGAAAATACAGGATGAAGGAATTGGTTAGGGGATGGGATGCTCTTCAGAGTTCGGTGTAGACTCAATGGGCTGAATGGCCTCTTTCAACACTTTGGCGATTCTATAATATTATTGGCTGGCAGAGCAGGTTTATAAATTTGAATGCTCCACTCCTGCTCCTTAAGCACCGAGGAAGCTTGGCTCTGCTTCTCTATTTAAGTCAATATAAGACTCGAATTAATACAATTTAAAGAGATCACAGTCTATTAGGCAACATTTTTATTCTACATCTCTAACATTACTGGGGTCATTGCCATTTGCAGGACTTTGTTGTTTGCAAATAATCTGCCACATTTACCAACAGAGTTCTTCAAAATAATTCATTGGCTGATACAGACTTTGAGACAGCCTGAAAACAAGATGAATGGAAGTTCTTTGTTCTACACATTATTAGGGCATTGTTTTCTTCAGTGCAGCAGCTGAATGAAAAATATAATTCTAAAATGTAAGGAATGTTGAACATGGTTTAAAAATGTGTTGATAAACCTTTATTACCACACCCAGAACACTCCATTAATCTTCTGATTTCCCGTCAGACTGATAAAAGCAGTGGCTGCTCTAGCCTCACAAAGGACGATTCTTCATTTCGTAAGAATCTGCAGAGTGCGCTTCACTCAGTGAATCTGTTTGATGTGAGGCAGGACAATTAATGACCTTTGAACTTGGCGTGAACCATTCTGCCTGATAAAAAAAGGATCTAATCAACAAGAGATACCCCACGGCTTTGGAAACCTTCTTCCTAAAAATTGTTGATGTCCTGTAATGGGTTACTCAGCAAACTGTCGCATTTTGGAGCACATTGCTTCAACAGGAGGTTACAGCAGATTCAAGACTGACGTGCCAAGGCTGGAAGTTTAGCAGAGGCTTGACTGCCTGATAACCAGATGCAATTGGCCATTTTCTCCAAAATAAGGGCTCAGTTGAGAGTCATGTCCACGAACTGCCAGAGGTAAAGTGTGTCCCCTTCCAAACCACCACATGTAAATGTAGAAACTAGGTACAAAAGTAGGCCATTTTGGCTCTTTGAGCCTGCTCCACCATTCAATGTGATCTAAGCTGATCCACTATCTCAACACTATATTCCTGGACTTTCCCCTTACCCTGGGGCCTTTAACATGTAAAAATGTATCAATATACCTGAATATACTTGAGTATATTCTTGAATATACTCGCTGGCCTGACTAGCACAGCCTTTTGTAGTCCACCATCCTCTTAATGAAGAAATGTTTTCTCTTCTCAGTTCTAAGTTGTTTATTCCAGATCCCGAGATTGTGACCCTTTGTTCTAGACTCCCCAAGCAGAGAAAACATCCTCCCTGCATTTAGTCAGTTTAGCCCTGTTAAAATTTTATATATTTTGATCAGATCCTATCTCATCCTTCTAAACTCTCATGAACCAATCTCTCCTCATAGGACAGCTCTGCCATCCCCAGTATCAGAGCAGTGAACCTTTGCTGCAGTCCCTCTGTAGTAAGTAATTGTCTCTTCGATATGGATGCCAAAGTTTCTCTGCAATTTCTCTGGCGGCGCAGGGAGGGAATGGGGGGAGGAGACACCACTTTTGGAGACTCTATGGCACAGCAGAGGGTTGCTGGCATCAAACATCACCGATATTGCCTACATCCTGCCACTGGAAGGGTAAGTTTCTTGTTTGTTGGGGCCTATCTGCCTGGTCTAACTCCCTAACTTCACTGAGAGGGCATCTCAGCTTGGAGCGCCCAAATGGCCAGTTCTCTGATGAGGCCATCTGCATGGAGGCCCGCCACCAACCTGGATTGTACAATAGGCACTCAGATGATGTCCTCGAGGAAGACTGTCATCTCTTTTTGCCCACAGGGACTTGATCAGGATCAACATTTAGTCTGACAATTGGGTCTTGCCCCCACCAAGAAGATCCTGGTCAGAGTGTCCTTTTGTCTTAGAAGGAGCCATTTGGCCCATTCAGTACATGTAGGTTCTTGTGAGAATAATCCACTGTCTCCCGCCTTGCCCTGCAGATGGATCTGCCTCAAGTGCCCATCCGAATTCCTTTTGATGTAATTGCAAATCTCTGATGGTGCTTCCAGAACATTCATTGGCAGTGATTTCTAGCACATTAAGCATGAAGTAAGGTTCTTCTTCAGCCCCAAGTGAAACTTTCAAAACCTGAAATATACAGTCCCTCGTCCTTGTAACATCAGCTAGTGGGAACAGGCTTTCTTTTGGCTACTTCACCTAAACCTGTGCTGATCTTGTAAAGGGTCCTCCAGACCTGAAACCTTAGCTCTGATTTCTCTTCACAGATGCTACCAGACCAACTGAGCTTTTCCAGCAACTTCTGTTTTTGTTTCTGATCTTGTAAAGTTCTGTTTATTTTCTCCTCAGTGTCCTTTAGTACCTGGAGACTTGCCAGCATGATTTGCTTAATTATATGATATTTAGATTATAGACAATGCAAGAGTTGAGGTTCGATACCTTAATTTTCAAAACCTCTTTAAAGCTCACAATTCATGGGATGCAGGCAACAGATTTTAAACTATCATATTTTCTGTGCATAGTGTTTCTGCTGTAATGTCCATTATATAGTTATTCTCTGAATATTTTCTTGATGGAACAAGGTGTTTTATTTTCACCATATAAATTGAAAGCTACAGCATCTATCTATCTGTACATCCTCAGAAAACTCAATGGCTTATGTGGAAATTATTAAAATAATCAAGTAAAAATCCTCACTGTTGTCTAAAATGGCACTGACACAGAACAAAGCAATTCCATCTGTGAAACAGCTATCATACTTAATAAATTAACATAAGTATATTGAAGGTACAAATGTCATATGTAATTTAGAAATGCAGTGTGAATTTTGTTTTAAATAGGGTCCTTTGATAATTATTAATTGCACATGTTCACTTGTTTCTTGGTACTGAAAGGTTTAAAATCTATTTTGGATTGTGAGGAAAGGCACCATATTGTTAATAGATTAGAAAATCCAATCATGAATGTAATATTTAACTGTGACTACTAAGTAAAAAGATAGACTGAAACAGCAGTAGGCTTGTAAAGTATGCATAGCTGTAGTGCAGCAGTTATATAACTAATCGTACTGATTTTCTTGTTCATTGCTTTTCAGTTCCTATTTTATTTACTTTTGATGTGTTAGTGTGAGGTGCAGATTAAATTCAGCAAAAAATATTTGCCGAAAATGGTAAAAGGTATAGTAATTCCGAATGTTGAAAGAAAGAAGAACTTGTACATCAGTGGTGCCTTTCATAACCTTAGGATGCCTCCCTCATTTCCCAACTCATACTTTATCTTCCAGTGAGATAACTCTTCTCCTATTGTTATGGACCAGGCCAGACCCCCTCAGAACATCATAAAAAGGTAACCTCGACCCTAACATTTCTTCTTTTAAAGGCAGATGTATAGTGGATATTTCAGGTGTGATGCAACTGGTCAAACTACTTGGCTTTAGGCAATACAGATTTTATTTATACATTATGGTTAAAACTTGAACAAAAGAAAACAGAATTTAGAATAACCTAACTATTTGAAAACCTAACCAATTCAATACAGCAATTTAACGAAGGAGCTGTTCCAATCCCTGCAACATCCCATAAACATATCCCTTGGCAAAAGGTAAATCAAACGTAGGTTCTTACAACCAAGAGAGATTTCATCGAGAAAAGTCAGGCAAGAAACATCTGTTAAAGCATGGAGACTGTTTTCACTGCTTGCTAAAACAAACCAAACTAAAAAGTAAACCTGAACTGGGAGAACTGGCCACTCCCCTTCCATTGTTAAAGTAGCCATTTCCAGACATATCAGCACCTCTGCCATTATAACCCCTCTTGAAGAAAGAACAAGGGTGAAATAACCTTGTTAAAGGGGCAGCATCATCACAGTGTCCATAGATAACTCCCAATCTTCACTTCTTTATCTTACTATTCATTATTTGATTTGATTTGACTTGATCTATTGTAGTTATAAGTACCCACAAAGAATTGCTTTACAAGCAGTACAGGCAGATTGGAGCAAACAAGGACATACAGATCCAAGGGTGCTGAGATAGAGTGCGACATACAAGGTTACAGCTACACAGGAGGTGCACAAAGCAAGATCAACGTTAGCAATATCAATAGTTATTTGAAGTTAGGTCCATTCAGCAGTCTAATAACAACAGAGAAGAAGCTGTTCTTGAACGTGCTGGTGCGAGTGTTCAAGCTTCTGTACCTTCTGTCTCCACCCCAACTGATTCCACATCAGTAAATAACTATTCACTGCCGACTGATAAATTTCTCCATTAATAAAACACTCTGACCTCATTTTTCTTTTTGCCTCTTCTTACAGAACATCACAAGTCCTTGAATTTCCAGGCCCCGGTCTTAGCTACCTTGCAATCATGTCTTCACATTAGCTTTCAAATCGTACTAATTTATTTCTATTTGTGCCATGACCTCATCTGCCTTGTTATAAATGCGACATACATTCAGATAAAGAGGCTTGACTTTTTTTTAACCATTATTACTAAGCAAAAACTGAAGAAATTGCTGGAGAAACTCACAGGTCTGTGAGCATCTGTGGAGAGAAAGCAGAGCTAACATTTTGAGTCCAGTGAAATAAGGTCAGTCTACTCTTCTTTTATCTTACCATTATTACTCAATCTGGTTCTCATTTCTGTTCATCCTTCTGCCTAAATTTTCTACCTCTTTCTGCTACTGCACCTTTACTGTTCTGTTTCTCTTTGATTTTTTTGAAAATGCTGGATGACTAAAGAAATTGAGGGTTTGGTTAAGAAAAAGAAGGAAGCATATATAAGGTATAGACAGGATAGATCGAGTGAATCCTTAGAAGAGTATAAAGGCAGTAGGAGTACACTTAAGAGGGAAATCAAGAGGGCAAAAAGGGGACATGAGATAGCTTTGGCAAATAGAACTAAGGAGAATCCAAAGAGTTTTTACAAATACATTAAGGACAAAAGGGTAACTAGGGAGAGAATAGGACCCCTCAAAGATCAACAAGGCAGCCTTAGTGTGGAGCCACAGAAAATGGGGGAGATACTAAATGGGTATTCTGCACCAGTATCTACTGTGGAAAAGGATATGGCAGATATAGACTGTAGGGAAATAGATAGGGACTACAGACCAGTGAGCCTGACCTTGGTGGTGGACAGGTTGTTGGAGGGAATCTTGAGGGACAGGATGTACATGTATTTGGAAATGCAAGGACTGATTCGGGATAGTCAACATGGCTTTGTGCGCGGGAAATCATGTCTCACAAACCTGATTGAGTTTGTTGAGGAAGTAACAAAGAGGATTGATGAGGGCAGAGCAGTAGATGTGATCTATATGGACTTCAGTAAGGCGCTCGACCAGGTTCCCCATGGGAGACTGATTAGCAAGGTTAGATCTCACGGAATATACAGGGAGAACTAGCCATTTGGATACAGAATTGGCTCAAAGGTAGAAGACAGAGGGTGGTGGAGGGTTGTTTTTCAGACTGGAGGCCTGTGACCAGTGGAGTGCCACAAGGATCGATGCCGGGCCCTCTACTTTTTATCATTTACATAAATGATTTGGATGCAAGCGTAAGAGATACATTTAGTGGAGTGCCACAAGGATCGGTGCTGGGCCCTCAACTTTTTGTCATTTACATAAATGATTTTGATGCAAGCGTAAGAGGTACATTTAGTAAGTTTGCAGATAACACCAAAATTGGAGGTGTCGTGGACAGCGAAGAGGGTTACCTCAGATTACAACAGCATCTGGACCAGATGGGCCAATGGGCTGAGAAGTGGCAGATGGAGTTTAATTTAGATAAATGCGAGGTGCTGCATTTTCGAAAAGCAAATGTTAGTTGGACTTATATACTTAATGGCAAGGTCCTAGGGAGTGTTGCTGATCAAAGAGACCTTGGAGTTCAGGTAGATAGGATAGTTAAGAAGGCGTTTGGTATGCTTTCCTTTATTGGTCAGAGTATTGAGTCCTTTATTGGTCAGAGTATTGAGTACAGGAGTTGGGAGGTCATGTTGCAGTTGTAAAGGACATTGATTAGGCCACTATTGGAATATTGCGTGCAATTCTGGTCTCCTTCCTATCAGAAAGATGTTGTGAAACTCGAAAGGGTTCTGAAAAAATTTACCAGGATATTGCCAGGGTTGGAGGATTTGAGCTATAGGGAGAGGCTGGGACTGTTTTCCCTGGAGCATCGGAGGCTATGGGGTGACCTTATAGAGGTTTGCAAAATTATGAAGAGTATGGATAGGGTAAATAGGCAAAGTCTTTTCCCTGGGATCGGGGAGTCCAGAACTAGAGAGCATAGGTTTAGGGTGAGAGGGGAAAGATATAAAAGAGACCTAAGGGACAACTTTTTCACGCAAAAGGTGGTATGTGTATGGAATAAGCTGCCAGACGAAGTGGTGGAGTCTGGTACAATTGCAATATTTAAGTGGCATTTGGATGGGTATATGAATAGGAAGGGTTTGGAGGGATATGGGCCAGCGCTGGCAGGTGGGACTAGATTGGGTTGGGATATCTGGTCGGCAAGGATAGGTTGGACCAAAGGGTCTGTTTCTATGCTGTACATCTCTATGACTCTATGACTCTAATTGAACACTCCCCAATCAACTATTTAATGCCTCATTTACAACCATCATTGCAATCACCTTCTCCTCCCACTCCATGTTCCACTATAGCCTTGAAGAAATGCCTGAACCTTGGTACTAGGTTTTCAGCACAGCCTTCAGGATACTGTCTTTGTGGCTATTGCCTTAACCATGTTATCCTCGAGTAATATAATATTTCTCCTTTATCACTCTATTTGAATGGGGCTCTGGATCATGACGCTGTTGTTAATTCATCCATCCTGAAATGGGCACTCCTCGTCCAACTTGGATCAAGTTTTTCATGCCTACTGGCAGGGCAAAGGCTGAATCTCCTCCAAAGCTAGATTCAAGATTCCCATACCTGCCTCACTTGCAGTCATGTCTTCCTGTTCCTGACCAAGGACCAAACTTGATATAAGTAATCAAACAGAGTGTAACTGGCTCCTGAAACACAGCATCTAAGTACCTCTCCACCTTTCCTGATGTGTCACAGTTTTCACAGCCTCAAATCCAGCCCACCAACTCTGAGCTGAAGTTCCTCAAGCACCCACACTACAGTGTGGGCCCCAGTGTCCACTGAATAACCATGTATTAGTGTTCTTCAACAACCCAGATCAAGTTGTGCAGACCTGATGCTTCCTATTTTGACCATTTTGTTTCTGATCCCTCTTCTCGCATTGACCACAAAAATAGGTAAAACTGTTACCAATTGGCAGGTTGACGCCAATACCAAACTTTATTGCTCTAAATATATTTACAATGTTCAACCACACTAATATATAAATTGTTCATTGATAAGGAAAAGCAGTAGATTTACATGGGATAGATACTTGAAGCTCGCACCAAAACAACAGGCAAGATTCTGATGTGAAATAAGATGAAAATTAACCCTGTCATTAAAGTTAGCAGAAAGTTAATGGATATTATTCCAACATTATTTTCTCCACAGTATCGGTTCATGAATAGCTCAGTGCTTCTTTACTTGAAAAATCTATATCACCAATGAATCCTTTCCAATAATTATCGACTTGGATTACACAGCACTTTGTCTATGGGGCTGTGTAACCTTCACTGAAAATGGTATCATTTCCAGTTCCTATCTGAAGGGTAGCCCTGATAGCCCTGAAGTGGCCTTTTCGAAATACTGCCAATTGCTGGCCCTGATATGTTTCTATTTGCTGTGCCTCATTTCATTTCCATTAAACAGACATGGCATTAAAAATCAACAGAGAGTTCAAATAGTGAATAACCTTGGCCAGAACATATTGTCATTTTATGAACTGTGGGACTAAATATTCTACGTGTACTGGAGAATTTTGCCTACAAATAAAAGCTAAGGCACAGCAGAGACTTAGAAGTGTAAGACATCAGTGTGGATTTCATCATCAGTTTGACTGATTTTAGTCTAATCTTAGACTTCCTTTCAAGTTCTTCAGCTCAGATCCTTGGAGAAGTATTGCTCCTTTTCAAATATTAAACGAAAAATAAGTGACTGTAAAGCAAGATGTTTTAATTTTAGATAAAGTGGGGCAATGTAAAGATTGAATGGGTCTCCAGCAGTGCTGCTTTGTGTCATGACGTTGAAAATAAAAGAAGTAAATGGACTCTCTCATTGAGGGCCTCAGGCAGCATTGCGCATCATTTTTTTCTGTCGCTGATTTTGACATTATCATGTTGCTATCACCAATTGACCTAGATTAAAATCACAGCGAAAGTTTGCTGGTGGGAGTCTGTGTGCATACTTAGGTGTGAAACCTTGCAGAAGGAATTGCCTGCAGCATTCCTGTTCCAGGAATGGTAGATGTCAGCAACAAGGTTAGAAGTAATGAGAACGCGAACCTCATATACAATTCTAACAGGACTAGACAGGGCAAATGGAGAAAGGGTATTCCCAATAACTGAGAGCCCAGACCACTGCTATCGTCTAAGGATACAAGTTAGGCCATTTGGACTGAGATGAGGAGAAATATTTATATCCAAAGGATAGTGAGCCAGTGGAACTCTCTGCCACAGAAAGCAGTTGAAGCTGAAAAACTTGTCTTCAAGAAGTGATAGATAGTTCTTTGGGCTAAAGTATTTGAAGGGTATGTGGAGAAAGCCGGAACAAGGTATCAGTGTGATGATCAAACATGATCATATTGAACAGTGTAACAGGCTTGAAGGACCAAATCGCCAAATGCTCTTATTCTCCTTGTTTCTATGCTTCTAAGCCAGGGCTGTTATAGAGTCATAGAGATGTACAGCATGGAAACAGACCTTTCAGTCCAACCCGTCCATGCTGACCAGATATCCCAACCCAATCTCGTCCTACCTGCCAGCGCTGGCCCATATCCCTCCAAACACTTCCTATTCATATACCCATCCAAATGCCTCTTAAATGTTGCAATTGTACCAGCCTCCACCACATCCAGCTCATTCCATACATGTACCACCCTCTGTGTGAAAAAGTTGCCCATTTGGTCTCTTTTATACCTTTCCCCTCTCACCCTAAACCTATGCCCTCTAGTTCTGGACTCCCCAACCCCAGGGAAAAGACTTTGTCTACTTATCCTATCCATGCCCCTCATAATTTTGTAAACCTCTATAAGGTCACCCCTCAGCCTCCGACGCTCCAGGAAAAACAGCCCCAGCCTGCTCAGCCTTTCCCTGTAGCTCAGATCCTCCAACCCTGGCAACATCCTTGTAAATCTTTTCTGAACCTTTTCAAGTTTCACAACATCTTTCCGATAGGAAGGAGACCAGAATTGCATGCAACATTCCAACAGTGGCCTAACCAATGTCCTGTACAGCTGCAACATGACCTCCCAACTCCTGTACTCAATACTCCAACCAATAAAGGAAAGCATACCAAATGCCGCCTTCACTATCCTATCTACCTGTGGTTCCACTTTCAAGGAGCTATGAACCTGCACTCCAAGGTCTCTTTGATCAGCAACACTCCCTACAACCTTACCATTAAGTGTATAAGTCCTGCAAAGATTTGCTTTCCCAAAATGCAGCACCTCGCATATATCTGAATCAAACTCCATCTGCCACTTCTCAGCCCATTGGCCCATCTGATCCAGATCCCATTGTAATCTGAGGTAACCCTCTTTGCTGTCCACGACACCTCCAATTTTGGTGTCATCTGCAAACTTACTAACTGTACCTCTTATGCTCGCATCCAAATCATTTATGTAAATGACAAAAAGTAGAGGAGCCAGCACCGATCCTTGTGGCACTCCACTGGTCACAGGCCTCCAGTCTGAAAAACAACCCTCCACCACCTTTGTTCTGTTGCAGCAAAGGGTATTGTGGGGAGGCTTGATAGAGTGTACAAGATTGACAAACTGAGATAAAGTTAAAAATCACACAACACCAGGTTATTGTCCAATAGGTTTATTTGGAAGTACAAGCTTTTGGAGCACTACTCCTTCATCCTGATGGGCAGTGAATGTTAGCCCAGCCGGCGCTCCTCACATCCTGTCGACAAATAGAAGAAAATCACATCCACAGTCTCATACATTAGAAACGATGCTGATTACCAAAAATAGCTGGGGTCTGAAAAGCTCAAAAATCCATCTTTTGCTCAAGATTACATTTTGAATCACTGTAGTGCAGTAGTTCCTTTGGGTCCACTGAAGGAATAGAATCTGTATAATAATGAAGAGAATTCACAGAGGTTTACCGCTCACAGGAAGAGATTTCTCTTGCTTTTTTTTTCAGTTCAAGGAGGTGCTAGATTCCCTGCATTAAAACCTGGTTCATTTCTCCAGACAGGTCAGCAAAAGCCCGATTGAATTCTTTGCATTCTGATGGGTCTTAGGGAGGATTCCTCTGCTGGTCTGGAACTTTCTCTTTCATAAATCTGCCTTATTAAATGACCCTCGGCAGAAACATAGTGTCTGTCAAACTAATTTAGTAACTGTCCTTCACTGTCCACATAAATGGTAAATACTTGGCCATGCACACACCATAGGATCTGATTTCAGCAATTAATAGCTCACTCCATTTTTTATTTGTTCACACAATGTAAACATTGTCCTTGAGAAGGTGGTGATGAACTGCCTTCTTGAACCATTACAAGCCATGGACAATAGATACACACATAGAGCTGCAAGGAAGGGAGTTTCATTATTTGGACCACAGTAATTATGATTTACTTTCAACTTTGGATGGCTTATAGAGATAAAAGGATCTTTTTCAGGATGGTAGCCAGTGACTAGTGGAATTCCGCATGGGTCAGTATTGGGTCTGCAATTATTTATGTTACGTATTAACCGCCTCAATGAAGGAACTGAGGGATTTATTGTTAAGTTTGCAGATGACAAAAAGATAGGTGGAGGGACAGGCAGTGTTCAGGAAATGGGGAGGCTGCAGAAGGACTTCAACAGGCTAAGAGAGTAAGCAAAGACGTCACAGATGGAATACAATGTGGGAAAGTATGAGGTATTCCATTGGTAGGAAGAAGACACATAGACTATGTTCGAAATGGGTAAAGGTTTCAGAAATCTGAAGTACAAAGCACGCTATAGTAGGATTCTCTTAAGGTTAACATGCAAGTCAGTTTGACGTTAGGAAGATAAATACAATGTTACCATTCATTTCACAAGGGTAAGAAAACAAGAGCAAAGATGTACTGCTGAGGCTGTATAAGGCTCTGGTCAGACTGTATTTGGAACTTTGTGAGCAGTTTTGGACCCATACCTAAGGAATGATGTGCTGGCACGAGATGGTCCAGAGAAAGTTTACAAGAAGAATCCTGGGGATGAAGGGCTGATCATGTAAGGCGTGGTTGAGGACTCGTGGTCTGTTTTCGATGGAGTTTAGAAGGGTGAGGGGAGATCTAATTGATACTTATCGAATACTGAAAGTCCTGAATCGAGTGGATGTGGAGAAGATGTTTCCACTAGTAGGCGAGACAAGGATCCAATGGCACAGCCTCAGAGTGAGGGCCGACCCTTTAGAACGAATACGAAGAGGAGCTTTATAGCCACAGCATGGGTAATCTGTAGAACTCACTGCCACAACAGACTGTAGAAGCCAAGTATTGAGCTTACTGAAGATAGAAATAGACAGGTTCTTGATTAGTAAAGGGATCAACGGTTATGGGGAGAAGGCAGGAAAATGGGATTGAGAAAGATATCAGCTATGATCAAATGGTGGAGTAGACTTGATGGGCCAATTGGCTAATTCTGCTCTTATATCTTATGGTCTTATGATCTGATGGTCACACAATTTACATCATAACTGAAAGTAGCCTCATATTGTCATTGTGTTGCTACAGCTTTGAACAATGGGACATTTAAAGAAATATTTTGTCACAAGGATGCATGCATCCCTGTCCATTGTGAATAAGCTTTACGCTATTTTCATCCAAGGAAACATGTGGATGCAAAGGTTCCCTCTATGGTTGTTGCTGACACATTTAGCATACCTCACATGCTTTAACGGTCATTGAATTTTCTGATTCCTGGACAGTATATAGATTCATAGACTAGCTGTCTTGTGTAATCAATACCCATGTGTCCCCGGTGAAACACAGACCAATATCTTCGCGTAATGCTTTTGATATTCGGACATGCTGGTCCATGATGATGACTTGTTGCAATGCACCAAGTTTGTCTCTTATGACCAGAATGAACATGTCTTCTCAAGTACTTCCTTCATGACCTCAGATCATCTCTAGAAAATGATCTTCTGCAATTCTTGGAGTTACTCATCTTCAGCAGTCAATGATTGCAACTGTTAACACTGGCTAAAGTGTACATGATCAGCCTTGAGACTGATGCTTTGAGAGCTGAAGACAATCTGTAAATCAAGAAGAAATCTTTGTGTGTTGTGTAATCTGTTCAACAGGTCAGATGTAATCCAATTTTATAGTGTTTTTGTGAGAAGCAGTTCTTCAGGTTTCAGGACGAAAGAGAAGATGGCCTTCCAGCTATCTGTACTGTATTTCACTGGCTCACGATTCCAATGCACAAGTTTAATTTCAGACTTCTCATTTTTCAACATCATGATCTTAGAAATTTATTTTGCTTTGAAATAACTTACATTCTAATCAAAAAATAAATTTAGTTCTGATTTCTTAGTGATCAATGTTCAGTGATCATCCATCAGTGATGGATATGTACAGAATTTTTCACTCACAGTGACTGAAGCTACAGAATGATGTGGCACATTCCTGTTGCCTGAATTCTCTATTATTCAAAGCTATTGTCTGGTTGTTAACTTAGTTTTCCAAATATACGTCACCAAGATATTGGAGTGTTTTAGAGGAATTGTAATGTATTCCAATGCTGCCTCCATGGTTTGAGTTTACCTCCAACAGAGTGTTTGATGCAGCAATGTTTATGTTATCTCCAATGACCTTAGAAACTATGTGTGGATAATATGTTATTGAAGAATACAACTGATAGTTATGACAAGTAACTCTGATATACAAAGATTATTTGCCTCAGACATATAAATGTACATCCTATTATTAAACTATTAGTTTGCAACAGAGGAGCAAATTTCTCATAGAGTCACATGCTTTAATTGATCCAAAGTAAAATGAAGTATGTGTATTTTGCAATCATTTTTAATCAGCCTTTCAAACATTTTACGGCCCAGTGAGATTGTTATACTCCTTAGCCATATCCTATGATAAAGTGATAATACCATCAGCATGTCTCTTCAAAGTATACTAGCATCTGTGACCCTCAAGAAACCATAAAATACATCAAGTTGCTTGCAAAAAGATTAGATCTGTCTGTCTTGCAAAACTAGGAAGTCATGTCTCTAAGTTTAGACTTAATTAAGCTTAAATAAAATTTACTAGAGATTTTGTGGTGCTATGCATGGCTTTTGGTTATAGCATAGGTACCTAAGCATCCAATGTGGTGTACAATGACCATATGCTCATAATGCATTATCTGCAGCATTAGTAGAAAAAGAAGTATACAGGCCAAAACCTGGAACTGATTTTAAGACTCTGGTTGCATATGGAAAAGATCTAATGGTAGTTTCAAAACTGTAGAATTAGACTGACTGAAAGCAGCCAGTGCAGGTCAACATGTAGTTTCTGGTGTAAAGGGTTTGAAAGTGATGAAAGGTTTCACACAGAACATTGGCACACCTCCACTGAAGTATTAAAGACCTCACCCCCATTCATTGTTACCTTCCTATTCGCGATCCCCTTCCTCTCCCAGAGTCTTTGTCCTTCTCAATTGCTTTCACCTTTGCACAGAGCATAAGTGCTATTGGTGAGATAGCTATGCAAGTTACCTTCGCTTTTCCAGTCTCGTACGATGGGGGTCAGGTTGCTCTTGAGCTTTTGTGTCATGACGTCGGAATCATTCCCCTTGAGTAGGCCAGGGTAAGCCAATCTCAATTACAATCACGAATATATTAATTCTTTTTTCAAACATTCATTTGGTGAGCTCCACATCAATGATTGCTCTTCATTTTAAGATGTCTTTTGATCTGATTTTATTTTCAAACTGTAAAGTTATGACTGCAGGCTTCACAGCATGCAATGAGGAAAATGTTTGAAGATTTTCTAACTGCAACGGCAGGGTGCCTCTGACAGGTTGGCAGTTTTCATAAATTGATACACTGATCTGTAGTGGAGTGATCAGACTACATAAAGCATGCAAAATTATTCGGTTAAGTTGTGCAATACCTAAAGTTTAGCAAAGTGTCTCGAGCTGAGTGATGCAATCTAAGATTTAATCTTACTTTCCCGTCAACTTGAAATGTGACTCCTGAAGTATTTGCCTTGAGTCTAAAAGCATTTTTAGCTCCCTCTGCTGGCTGACTTGCAGGAAACCAAGGTGGCAGACACAATTCCAGATCGGCTAAACATAAAATTCATCCAAGCCAATGAATTGGAATGCAACTAATTTGGATACTTTGGGTCACATTGCAAATCATATGTCCCAGTTTTTAGTTTAGCCACGCTCAATGAAGGCGTACTATTGTTTTGGATAGGAAACTATTCCCACGGAGATTTGAATGTGAGGTTTAAGACAATGTCAACTCTCACCAGCACTCTCCTGAAACCAGTAAAGATGTCATCGAGATTAGTTACTGTGATCAGGAATCCACATGGAAGTCAATGTTTAGGATCCAAAAGGACACCTCCAGCATAAGGTTAGAATTGGTAGCGTAATGGATAAGTGGTGAAATGTATAGGAAGGAATGTCAAATAGAGGGCAGTGATGGGAAATACAAATAGGGTGGATTCTTTATCCTGTATATTGAGAATGTATTCCTGTCCCTTGCTGACTGGCAATTTAATCATCCATTCACAATGAGCAGGTTAGATTTAAATTGGAGCCATAAAGAAGAAACAAAAGATAAGATGAATAATTATTAATTTCTGGATTTACTTGGTTAGTATTTCAACAAAATATAATGAAACTAAAAGAATCTGATGACTACTTTAGAAGTCAGTGTTGATGTCTGAGGCCAATACTAATACACAACACTATTTTCAGCTTCACTGAGCCAAGAACTCATCATGAAGATCTACCTAATAATGAAATTTAAACATCACCTCATTAGTGAATGTTTGTGTACACATTGTTAGTGAATTAGCAATCAATTTCTAAATGTTGTAGGAATACAACCAAAAGGAAGCCGCAAAGATTTTGAATCTATAAATGAAGTCAAATAAATATAAGATCTGAAATTCCAATATCAACAGACTGACAGTTGGGACATTATTTTTAGTTGCTACACCAATAAAACCTTTCATATTAACATTTGATATTGGAATTTTAATCAGAAAATCTATATCAATGCGTATCATATTATTTACAATGTGAGTGAGGCTCCTTTCGGTCATGGCTGACCATGGGTTGCATCTTTGTTGTTCTAGCTTTCTGCTTCCCTGAAGCAACATTGCTTGTGACTGAAGAGACCAATGCTGAAGTGACAGTCCTGGTCATAGAGATCACATCTGTATGTGGTTGTAGATCGGCCAGATCTGCTGCACTCCTTCCTTTGGCAGTGCCCACTTATCTGCTGCAGAGTTCATCAGCTTCTTTTTCCCTGTTTTGAAGTGTTGGTTCAGGATGCTTCTCCATCTCGTGCGTTCAGCTGCAAGCCTTTCCCAGGACTCCATAATGATACCAAGTGCCTTCATGTTTACAATGCATAGGCAGATTGTAGAAGCATGAAGCAAGAGGGAACATAGGACCTTTTGACCAACCAAATATTTTCCTTCATGCTCCGTGTATCATCTCTTTTTTATATCTTCTTTCACCCATTTGTAGAGAGAAATTTCATCATCAATACCCCCTTGCACATGAATAGAATCCAGTAAATGTCCACAACACATATCATTGTCCTCAAATTGCACTATTCAATCCTACCACTTGCCTTGTGGTCATGTCACTAGACTGATCATTCAAAAGTCCAATTTAATATATAGGTGACATTAGTTATAATCCCACAATAGCTAGCTGAGAAATTTAAATTTAATAAGTCTTGAATGTTAAAAGTTGGTCTCAGTAATGATGACCATAACGTTGATTGCCAGTTGTTGTAAAGAAAACCATCTCTGTCGGAACCTTATAGAGGTTCATAAAATCATGAGGAGCATGGATAGGGTGAATAGTCAAGGTTTTCCCCCAGCATAGAGGAGACCAAAATTAGAGGGCATTGATTTAAAATGAGAGGAGAAAGAGTTATAAGGGACCCGACAAGCAACTTTTTTGTGAAGAGTGTGGTGTGTGTATGGAACAAGCTACCAGAGGAGGTGGGGACAATTACAACAGTTAAAAGACATCTGGACGGGTACATGAATAGTAATGGTATAGAGGGATGTGGGTCAAATGTCGGCAAATGGGACTAGATCGGTTTTGGATATCTGGTCAGTGCGGATCAGTTGGACAAAGTATCTGTTTCCATGCTATATAACTCTATGACTCACTAATGTCCTTTTTGAGAAGAAATCTGCAATCCTTTTCTGGTCTGGTCTACATGTGATTCCAGACCCACAGATTCACTCTTGGTTGCCTTCATTTCAAGGATAATTTTCAATGGCAATGAATGCTGGTTATGACTGCAAGACCCACTTACCATGCAAGATTAAAAATAATTTCAAGAGAATCCAAAAATGTTGTGTGCATGATAGGCAAAGATTGGATGACCATTAAGCCTTTCCCAGTCTTGTCATTCATAAGGACATCATCAATAGGAACTGGAAAGACATTCAAACTAACATTACAATTATGGCAGTTGGGAATATCAGAAATGGTTCCAAATAATGATTCCTCTTATCTGCGTGTCCTTGTGATACAAAGATGCATGTGTGGCTGCACATAATCTGTCTGCTTTAAGATCTTGCATGGCAAGAGCAATCCAAAACTAATTCCAGTCCATGTGGGATGACTTTTTAGACAACATCTCCAACATAACTAGACAACGTACTTCACAAGTACATTACAAAGCAATCTTTGATACAGAATCACACAAAACTGTTGCTTTCAACCCAGGTCTCAATTCCAATTGAAAAATAAAATAATGCTGGCCAACCAGTGACACCCATGTCCCATGAGTGAATCAAAAACAAAAATTCCATTCGTACTATAACAACTAGCAAAGTTAAAAGCATTTCTCAGGAACAAACGTCCTGCATTTGACTTTCACTGACATGCATCTCAGCTTATCTGGATAATTACAGGGCAATTTATCATGAATCTTGATAAAGAGAAAATAGTTAGAAGTAATTGAAGCAAGGAAATAATTTTGGCACATGGTTTCCTAATAGTTCAATCATTCACAAATTTAGACCAAAGGCTTAAGTAGCACATTACTTTTGTGTTATTTGGAATGCATATCAATGCCTAAAATATCATATCTTGAATGGTATTCAGGAATAAGGTGTTAATTTCTGCAGATAATATCTTACTGTCTTAATTAACAGGTTGTCTGGAGGTCAAAAGCATAAATTGCATTCTGGATGATGAAAGTACCAGATCCAATTGACCATTGCTGACCTTATTCCAATCTTAGCTTCCTACATGTATGTAACAGAACTTTATTAACTTATTGATACAAAGACCGTTTCTTCCCTGAGCTATATTCTCCAACAATATCAGGAAAGGACAGCACAGTGGTTCAGTGGTTAGCACTGCTGCCTCACAGTACCAGGGACACAGGTTTGATTCCAGCCTTGGGCCACTGCGCATTCTCCCCGTGTCCATTTGGGATTCGTCTGGGTGCTCCAGTTTCCTCCCACAGCGCAAAGATGTGCAGGTTAGGAGAATTGGCCATGCTAAATTGCCCATAGTTTTCAGGAATGTGGAGGCTAGGCATATTAGTCAGGGGAAATGTAGAGTAATAGGGGAATGGATCTCGGTGGGTAACTCTTCAGTGTGTTGGTGTGGACTTGTTGGGCCAAGTGGCCTGTTTCCACACTGTAGGGATTTTATGATTCTAACTTATTATACAAATAGTGATCTACCCTATTAACTTCAGATTAATGTGATATCCTATATGTGGTGGCATGATGGCTCAGTGGTTAGCACTGTTGCCGCACAGCGCCAGGGACCCGGATTCAATTCCCACCTCAGGCAACTGTCTGTGTGGAGTTTGCACATTCTCCCCGTGTCTGTGTGGCTTTCGTCAGGGTGCTCCGGTTTCCTCCCACAGTCCAAAGATATGCAGGTCAGGTGAATTGGCCATGCTAAATTGCCCGTAGTATTCGGTGCATCATTCAGGGGTGAATGTAAGGGAATGGGTCTGGGTGGGTTGCTCTTTGGAGGGTTGGTGTGGACTTGTTGGGCTGAAGGACCTGTTTCCACTCTGTAGGGAATCTAATCTCATCTAAATATTGGTGTATAGGGATTGCCAGGTTTATATTGTAGACTGCCCCTGCCCCAGCTCAGGACAACACTCTCCCCTTCTTCCCGACTTCTCCGCCCCCACCCCCTCTCCGGCCTATCACTCTCACCCTCACTTCCTTCCACCTATCGCATTCCCAGCGCCCCTCCCCCAAATTCCCTTCCCCCTACCCTTTATCTCAGCCCGCTTGGCACACCAGCCTCATTCCTGAAGAAGGGCTTATGCCCGAAACGTCGATTCTCCTGCTCCTCAGATGATGCCTGGCCTGCTGTGTTTTTCTAACACCACACCTTTCAACTCTGGTCTCCAGCATCTGCAGTCCTCACTTTTCCCCTTATATTGTGGACTTCAGACTTAAAGAGATAGAGAACTAAATCTGCAGGGAAATTTCAGAAAAAATGTAAAACATGAGAACAGATATCAGGTGGGATCTCAATTCTCTTTATCCAGACTGCGGAAAAAATAGACAATGACCTGGAAAATGAAGAAGTACTAAATATGCAATTTCTTAATCAATATCATTTAAACACAGTGAGGAATGAAAAAAATATTGAATCTACCTCGAGTGAAGGAATGGGGAAATGGGTTGTGTTGTAGCAGGAGATTTTCAGGCAAGTGGTGATCACAACATAATTAACTTTCAAGTTGTTATGAAATTGGACAAAGACAAATTGAAAATGTAAGTATCCAGGTGGAGAATGTGAAGTTCAGTGATTTTAGAATATATTTAGGACAGGTGGACTGAAAAAAATGGAAATGAACAAAGGCAGACCTTCAAGGCTCAGATCCGAACATATTTCCAAAAAACATATGCGACAATTATAAACATCAAAGAAAATAAAAATTACAAAAAAAAAGGAAAAGAGGTATTAATTATCATGATAAAATGTAACCAAAAACCACACAAGATATCAATCATACAAGGAAAATTTTTTAAAAGATGTAAGAAGGGCAAGGTGAGAGTATCATGTAAGATTAGTAGGTAACATTAAAGGACTTCACAAAACCTTTTATAAAACATGTATAAATCAAAATTAATGGGGAAATTGATTAGGTTCAAAAAAAAAAGAAAATCTCCTTAGGCTAAATGCCTAACTGATTGAATCTTTGCATCTGTATTCACAACAGAAGAATGGTAGAAATTGGGGTCGTTTTTATAACCAAAATGTTTGTAGTATTCAAACCTCTGAGCAATTTTACAATTGCAATTACACACAGTTTGTAAAACTGCTGTCACAGCCATTACCTTCTTTGTCCAAATACAATCAAATACAAACAAGCAAAGGCAAAAGACAAGTTAAAGATAACGTTTACAAGAATTGTGACAAAGCTGGTATCCAATGTCCCAAGTTGTTTAGAGAAAATCAAAGGCTCTGTTCTTATGTAATGTAAACTGACCTTGAGCTGGGGGTGGCTCAATGGGACATCAGACACGCTGATATTGTCAGAAAAACAGAAATTGCTGAAGACATTCAGCAGGTCTTGCAGAAACTGTGGAGAGAAGGTAGAGTTAATGTTTCGAAACCAGTGACCTTTTTTCAGAAGATTTTAATGCTGGTATTTTTTATGTTGCCATTATCAATTGTTGTCTATCGGCTAGAAATATTCAAATAGGTGACTGACACGGAGTAACCTTGCAAGTAATAGAGTATACCACCGAATGTTTAGGTTTGGGGGCACAGCTGGTCAGAGGGCAGTGCTCATCAAGCATCTGTTTGCTTCAGATGGAGAGAGGACCAAAGGAGGAGAAGGAAGAGTAAATGAAGAAGTTCCTAAAATTTGGGTAGAAAATAGGATTCTGCTTTCACAGCTGAAATGAGATCAACCTATGTTGTGTCTACTGCATCTTCATCCGTTGGTGTTAGTAAGCTATCCTCAGTTGTCACTCTTTGGCCATTTTTTTGCCTCATTATTTAACATATAGTAAAAAGGTGTTGTTTTGCATGCTATACAAGCAGATTGTACCATACAAGATGCATCAGAGTAGCAGAACAGAGGAGGTGTTGTTGACTATTCTTACTGGTTGCGATCTTTGGGTCAGGAAGTCAAAGTTCCAGTTACAGATGGAGGGAACTGAGACCTAGATTTCTGTGTTTCGGGTGAGTTTGTTTGGAATTATGGTGTTGAAGGCTGAACTGTAGTCAAGAAAGATGAGAAAATGAGGACTGCAGATACTGGAGAGTCTGAGTTGAAAAGTGTGGTACTGGTAAAAGCACAGCTGGTCAGGCAGCATCTGAGGAGCAGGAGAGTCAACATTTCAGACATAAGCCCTTCATCAGGAATGTCACTGACCAAAACACTGCTGACCATGCCATCCCCACGGCCACCATCGACCATTCCACCTCCACAAACGCTGTCAAGAACGGCACTTTCGCCCACATGACCACCACCATCACTTCCTCCAATTATGTCACTTACGACGTCAGTAACAATCACATGAACATCCCCACTCCAGAGCCAGTCTCCACCCCTACTCCCAACTCCAGCTCGACACCAGGCCTCTGCTCTAAGACCTGCTGGGTTATCACTAGCCCCCACAGACCCCCCCTCACTGAGGATGAATGGTCAGTCCTCAGAAAAGGCCTTATCTACATCCCAACATACTCTGTGCTCTTGGACACCCTGCATTGGCCTCTTACCCTCTTTATCTCCAACAGCCATAGCAACATTGACTACCTCAATCTGTCCACTCTACTTACCCACTCTAACTTCTCACCCTGGCAATGTACAGCCCTCCAATCCATCTGCTCCAACCCCAGTCTCACCATCAAACCAATTGACAAGGGGGACGCAGTACTAATATGGCACACTGACCTCTACCTCACTGAAGCCAGATGCCAACTCACTGACACCTCCTTCAACCGTCCCTCAACCATGACCCCACCTCCCATCACCAAGCCATCATTTTCCAAACCATCTACAACCCTATTACCTTAGGGGATCACCCATCCACAGCCTCCAACCTCATCGCTCCTCAACCCCACATCACTCAGTTCTACCACATTCCTAATGAAGGACTTACGCACGAAACATTGATTCTCCTGCTCCTTGAATGCTACTTGAACAGCTGAACTTTTTCTAGCGCAATACTTTTCATCAGTAAGAGCCTAATGTAGGTATCCTTGTTATCCAGATGTTCCAGACATGAGTGTAGGGCACGGGAGATGGTATCTGTGGTGGACCTGTTGCATCAGTGGTCAACTTGCATTGAATCAAGACAATTTGGTAGGCTGGAGTTAATGTGAGCCGTGACTAACCTATTGAAGCATTGATTATTATGGAGGTCAGAGCCATCAGGCAGTGGTTATTCAGGCACACTGCATGGTATTTCTTTGGCACCGGGATTATAGTGATCTTCTTGAAGCTATTGACAACTTCAGACCGTAGTAAGAAATGCAAAAACAGCTTTCCATCCATTGACTCCATCTGTACTTCCTGCTGCCTTGGGAAAGCAACCGGCAAATCAAAGACCCCCCCCCCCCCCCTCCCTGGACAGCAATTCCACTAATTTTCTTACTGGTTGCAAGCATCTCTGAGGACTGTGCAAGGCAGTGACTTCTGGAACTGGAAGCCAATGTCACACAGCACAAAGCGATGGTTGATCCTGACTCACTCGGGTGGTCCACTGGAAACCAAGCCATACTGTTCACAGAATCACTCCAAATTTGAAAAGATCTAGTCAAATGATCTAAAGTTAACAATTTACCTAACTGCCAGGCCCAGGTTAAAAGAAAACAGTCACCAATTTTCTGTAATGAACAAGAAAATAATTGTTTATTACAAACAAATTGTCTTTAAGAATTGCAATGAGTGAAAATTGCTAACTTATAATTCGACAACTTGAACTCAAATCCATCTTAAGTTCCCCATTTCAGAAAGCGACAAAGGCAAAAAGAAAGAAGAGACTTGTATATCAGGTCAACGCAGAAAGGAAATGTTCAGGCAATCACAGCTTAGACATTCCAGTCTGGGTTATAGGATTCAATTAGTTGTTTATTTTGTTTACTTTTCATAATCTCTCTTTCCTGATCTTATGAGCTTTATCACTGCCCTTTGATATGGTTTGCATTCAGCTACTTCTCAATTGCATTTTTGACCTAACACAAGAAAAAAGCAGAATTTTTCTTCTTGTTCTTAATCTTCAACTCTTTTTTCATCTGGGGAGCTCTTGGTTTGTTTGTCTTAGTCCTTTTTTTGCGAAATGTTTCTCAAATGTGCCCAAATCATTTCTTCTCTCTCAAGCTCATCAACTCTTGCCCATTGAATTAATCTCTCCCCAGTTAACTTTCTGCTAAGCTCCCTATAATCTGACTACAGGAACATGTACCTTTACCTAAGAGTTTCCTGCAGCCCTCTATAACCTCCTTGACCATGGCACCATGGAGGTGTGATAACAACCTCGACACATGCACAAATCTGAGTACGTTCCTCTATCTCAGGAACTACTGCTGCTCTCCCATTCATCTTCCTTTCCTTCCATTCAGCTGGGCCATCCGTGATGCTATAAGCTTGGCTTTTGCTGCACTTTTTCAAGAAACAATCATCTGTGTCCAGAACAGAAAATGAATTAGCGAGGAGGACTTCAGGGGGTGGAGGCTCTTTAATTATATTAAATTTACTGAAATTTAAAACTAAAATAGTACAGAATGCAACATTTGGGGGCGTTATGGCATTCAAGTAGGCTTGGCCATTTTATCTTGAAATATTCTTCGGTATTGTTTCTCAACAGATCAACTCTTTTAAGTTATAGTCAAGTTACAAAAGTTGAATTAATAACCACTTTCTAGTCGGTGCTGGATGAGTGTGACAAGAGTGTGATGGATGAGTGAAGTGGGACATGTTACACATTTAAATTCTGTGCAATGTTAGCAATTTCTGAGAAGATTTGTAGCTCAGGTTGATGATAGGTATATAAGTTAGCTTGCTGAGCTGGAAGGTTTCGTCACCATGACTAAGTAACATCATCGGTGAGAGTCCACGTAAAGCGCTGATGGGATGTCCCGCCTCTATTTATAGGTCTTGGTTTCTTAAGGTGGGTGATGTCATTTCTGGTTCGTTTTTTCAAGGGAAGGTAGATGGGATCGAAGTCCTTTATTTATCGATAGAGGTCTAGTTAGAATGCCATGCCTCTAAGAATTCTCTAAGAATACCAGCAAACCAACTTCATTTACAAAATGCCATGCAAGAACTGCAAACATCACTACATGAGACAAACAAGCAAGAAAATTGCCATCAAGATACACGAACACTAACTAGCCACAAAAAGACATGACCAACTATCACTAGTTTCCATACGTACAGACAAAGAAGGACACCACTTTGACTGGGGCAACACACACGTCTTAGGACAGGCAAAAGATGTGCATGATAATTCTTAGAGGTATGGCATTCTAACCAGAACTCCATCAATAAACACATTGATTTAGATCCTGTCTACCTTCCGTTGAGAAAATGGACCAGAAATGACATCACCCACCTGAAGAAACCAAACAAATAGAGAGGTGGGACATATTACCAGCACTTCTCCAGAGACTCTCACTGATGATGTTACCCAGTCATGGTGACGAAACATTTGAAAACACACCTTCCAGCTCAGCGAGCTAACTTACATACTTACGTGTGCAATGTTTCTAAGTTTTAGATCAGATAGCAGGGACTTCATCAACCTATTGCATTGAGATCATCCCACTCATTTTGGAGCGGTGATAGACACTAGGGTTGCCATTTGAAATGGTCCTAGACACTGTTGAAAAGATGCCTCTGGCAACTATTGTCCCATTATTTGAAATTAAATAGCACAAGTGATGAAATCAGGAATATATACTCCACAGAATTAACAAAAGAGGAGGAAAAAACATATTCTGATTCGATTAGTAAGAGCTGCTGAGAAAGGCAGATCAGAATCTCAGGCGGTCTACGTTGGAAAGGGAACTGCCTCAGGACAGAGCGAAGTTTTTGTTTGCAAAGGAGCAAACCAAACACAAATGCTAAACCACATACAGGGTTCAATGAAGTGTTCACTTTTTTCTCTCTCTTCTGAGGATCAACCATAATTAAATTAAGCAAAAGTGTGATTTTTATGCATTACTTGCTTTGTTTGTAAAATTACTGTCTGTAAAGTAAAGCAGCTCAGTAATTCATCTCATCTTACTCAAGTAACTAATCTGCTCCTTGTTTCACAAGATCAAGTAAGCACAACATTGACAAACCTCTCTTCTATAAAAGCAGTGAGAAGAAGTTAAGCAGTGCAGTACTGTGAGAGGAGGCAAGCAAACAGAAACTGCTGGAGTGTTTCAGCAGGTCTGTGGAGAAAGAGAAACACAGTTAATGTTTCACTTCTGATATGACTCTTCTTCAGAATATAAAATTCTGAAGAATAGGTTGCTATTTGATCATTAGAGGATGACCAAAACAAGAGATAACTCATGTATTTTGGAACAGTTACACACAAGAACAATGGAATTTTGAGAGGGATTGATATATTATTCAACAAACCATTAGCAAATCTATTAGATTAGATTCCCTCCAGTGTGAAAACAGGCCCTTCGACCCAACAAGTCCACACCGACCCTCCGAAGAGTAACCCAGCCAGACCTATTCTCCTACCTTTTATTTACCCCTGACTAATGCACCTGACACTATGGACAATTTAGCATGGCAATTCACCCTAACCTGCACATCTTTGGACTGTGGGAGGAAACTGAAGGCACCCAGAGGAAACCCATGCAGATACAGGGAGAACGTGCAAACTCCACACAGACAGAAGCCCAAGGCGGGAATCGAACCTGAGTCCCTGGCACTGTGAGGCAGTAGTGCTAACCACTGTATCACCATGCCACCCAGTGGTATTTGTGCTCAGCAAGAATTCTGAAAGACCATTTAGGCAGACACCAAGACGCTTGGATATCAATTCACTCAATGTTTCCACTACAATGCATTAACCATGTTGGTTTATCCCCATACAATATCCAACGTTGTCACTCTCTCCACTACCTGATGATTCCCCATGTTCCTCTCAATTGACATGACAATTCTTGAACATAGAGTCAAGAGTGTGGTGCTGGAAAAGCACAGCAGGTCAAGGAGCAGGAAAATCAACATTTCGGGCAAAAGCCCTTCATCAGGAACTGATGTCGATTTTCCTGTTCCTTGGATTCTACCTGACCTGCTGTGCTTTTCCAGCACCACATTCTTGACTCTAATCTCCAGCATCTGCAGTACTCACTTTCACCCAATTCTTGAGCATAATTTCAATGCCTCCATAGTCTTATCTGATCCTAAATGTGTGATCTCCTCCAACCTTTTTTGTACTACTCTCTGGTCATTCAATGACTTAACTTCTGCTTTGCCTTCTTCTTTTCTGATCTTAATAACAGTTCGTTCAATGATTACTGTCCACCATTTTTGTGATCCTAATATTTGTGAGATGTTATTTCATTATGCAGGCGAGAGAACCAAAGGATTTTACAGAATGCAGAGGAATCTGACACATGTTTACTTATTCTAAATCTTTGCCTCAGTATCTAAAATAAATCTCATCATTTTATTTTCTTCCTTTGGCTTTAAAACTTATGCTTCAAATATTTATCCTGAATGTATGCAGTCCTCTCTATCTCAAAAACTACCTGTGGCAAAATATTCTGTTCTCCAATAGCCCTCTGTGGAAATTAATTTCTCCTCACCTTTTTATTGATGCTTTCATACAGATGACCCATCATGTCAAACTTCCCCAGTGGATGATATCGTCTTTCCTGTTCACATTATCAAAATATTCTCTGCTCCATTGCAAGGTGGTTCTGTTGCTCCTTAACACTGTCAATGTTCTATTTCCTTGAATGACATTGGTCTTGTTAGTAACTCTTCAACTATTCTCACTTAGACTAGATGCTTTGAGGGTGATACAATGAAAATCATAAGCAGTTCGAGAGGGAAAGTGTTACGGCAGGAACTAGGTGGCCATTGTTGTACATGTGATTGAAAGTGTTTGACCAAAGTTTAAAAGGGTTAATGCTTGATTGACTACAATAAGCAAAGGACACCGGAATTAAGAATGGGAGGAGGCAATTCAGCCCTTCAACCCTGCTCTGATATTTAACATGATCATGGCTGATCTTATCCTGCTTTCAACTCCACTCTCCTGCCTGCTCCTCATAGCTCTTTATCCTGCCTTTCATCACATACATACCTGTTTCTTGAATCTGCAGATTAATTCTGCCTCTGGGGCATTGTGTTCCACAGATTCACAACTCACTGAGAGAAGTAGTTTTTCCTCATCTCAGTTTTGAACTTATCTCTTCTCGCTCTATATCTATGACCTCTTGTTCAACACTGTCCCCCAAGGAAAGTATTTGTGCAACGTACACCTAGTCAATCCCCTTTAGCATCTTATGCACCTCAATAGATCCCCCCTCAGTTTTGTGAACTCCAGCATATACAAGCCCAAGCTATTAAACCGGCCCTCATACCATAGCTCTTTTGTCCCTGGAGTCAACCTAGTGAACCTGCTCTGAACTGCTTCCAGTACCATCATCTCTTTCCTCAAGTAAGGAGACTAAAACCGGACTCAATACTCCAGATGTGGTCTCACCAATGCCTTATATTATTGTGACAACACTTTTTAACTTTATTCTCTAGTCCTTTTGCATTAAATGCCGGGATTCCATTTGGCTTTCTTATTATATGCTACACCTGCAAACCCATTTTCTGTGATTCATGCATAAAGATGCCCATATCCCTCAGCACTGATGCACTTTGAATGTGCTTTAACATTTTAATCTTAATTTGCCTTTTTATTTTTCCAACTAAGATCACTTCCTACTTTCCCACCTATTTTAGCATTATCCATGAGCTCTTCCAAATAATTTTTATAGATTGCAAATAGTTGAGGCCTGAGAACTGAACCCTGTAGCACCCCATGAGTTAGAGTTCACCATCCAGAGAAGGACCCATTTATCCTGAACCACTGCTTTCGATCAGTCAACCAATCCTCAATCCAAGGCAATACTCTAGGCTTAATCCCCTGGGTCAGTCTTTTATGAGGTACCTTGTCAAATGCCTTCAGGAAGTCGAGGTATACCACATCCTCCGGATCCCCATTATCCACCTTGCTAGTTACACCCTCAAAGAATTGTGGCAATTTTGTCAAGCACAACTTGTCCTTCATTAGGATAGCACAGTGGCTTAGTGGTTAGCACTGCTGCTTTACAGTACCAGGGACCTCGATTTGATTGTAGTCTCAGGAGACTGCCTGTGTGGAGTTTGCACATTCTCCCCATGTCTGCCTGGGTTTCCTCTCACAATCCAAAGATGTGCAGGTTAGGTGAATTGGCCAAAGCTAAATTGTCCATAGTGTTCAGGGATGTGTAGGTTAGGTGCATTAGTTAGGGGAAATGTAAAGTGATAGGGTAGGGGAATGGGTCTGGGTCAGATACTCTCTGGAGGGTCGATGT
This sequence comes from Chiloscyllium plagiosum, assembly GCF_004010195.1. NCBI lineage: Eukaryota > Metazoa > Chordata > Chondrichthyes > Orectolobiformes > Hemiscylliidae > Chiloscyllium > Chiloscyllium plagiosum. Next base: position 19,905,314 of record NC_057711.1, on the reverse strand, counting down.
AGACTTGTTCGGCCAAATGGCCTGTTTCCATATGGTAGGGATTCTATTTAAAAAATGAAAACATGCTGTTATTAGTGAATTAAGCTTTGTTTTTCCTCGTGTTCAATTATTTCCTCCTTTATGATTTATTCTAACAATTTCCTCATTACAGATGTCAAACTAATGAGTCTATTGTTTCTTATTTTTTACCTAACTCCTTTTTTGATGAAGGGTGTCACATTAATTGCTGCCAATCAATTGTTACCCTTCCAAAATCTAGGGAATTTTGGAAATTCACAACAAGAGCATCCACTATCTCTGTTGCTACCTCCTTTAATATCCTGGGGCACTGACCATCGGTTTCCGGGGATTTATCTACCTGTAATCCCATCAGTTCACTTGTACCTTCTCCCCAGTTATAATAATTTTACCAAGTTCTTGTGCAGTTACAACTTTTGGGAAGATATTATTATTTTCCATTGTGAAAATAGAGAGAAAATACTAGCTTAGTGCCCTTGTCATTTCTGAATTTCCCATTATTATCTCACAATTTTCTTCCTCTAAGGGTCCAACATTTACATTCACTATTCTAATCATTTTTATATACTTAAAAAAGTTTTTGGTATCAGTGCTTATGCTTATGCTTTCCTTCCAACATTCACCTTAGCTGTTTTGATTTTGTTTTAAATAACTCTTGACTGATGATTAAAGTTCTCCCTAACTTTTGCAGTATGATATACCCCAGTGGTTGCCTTCAGGTCATCTTTGAATTCCTTTTTAAGCCATGGATGATTGTTCACCTTTTCACAATTCCTCTTCAATATATCTTGATTGAGTAGTATTTAGTACGCCTCTCAGCATTTGCCACTATTCTTCAACTGTACGGCCCTTTAATATTTTACTGCTCCTCGGATGCTGCCTGAACTGCTGTGCTCTTCCAGCACCACTAATCCAGAACCTTTAATATTTTTGCCCAGTCCACTTGGGCCAACCCCTTTCTGAGACCTTTGCCCAGTATTAAATCCCTTGTTTGTGACTCTGTCTTCCACCTATTGATCTGAATTTGAAACTCTAGCATTTTGTGGTCACTCCTTCTAAGAGTAGCCTTAACTACCAGACCATTCATCAATTCTTTTTTGTTACATAACACCAAATTTAAAGTAGCCAGTTATCTGGATGGTTCTATGACATGTTGCTCTAAGAAACGATCCCTCATATACTCTATGAACCCTTTTTTAAGGCTACCCTTCCCAAGTTGATGAATCTAGTCAATTTGCATGTTCAAATCACCCATAATTATCATTGTATCCTTCTCAGTAGCCCTCATTATTTCCTGGCTTATATTGTGCCCTACTTCAGAAGTACTGTTCAAAGGCAAAAACTTCCTCCTACCCAAGAGGGTTTTTTTTATTTCCATTCAGACTTTGGCCCCTAATGCCAATATCAAGTCTAAAAATAGCCTTAACGTCATACTTAACCAATAAATCAACTCCAACTCCTGCTCCTTCTTGTCTATCCTTTGAGTACCCTTGGACATTTAGCTCCCATTTGTGATCTTCCTGTAGCCATGTTTCAGTAATTCCCACCAGGTTGTACCCATTTGTCTCTATTTATGCCATCAGCTCATCAACGTTATTCTGAATACTGTGTGTATTTATGTACAAGACTGATGTCACAGATGTCTAAAGATAGAGATGGAAGAGGGTAGACCTGAGGCAAATGTGCTCCCTACATTGTCTCTGTCATAATGACCAGTACTTGTTCAGTTTGTGTTACTGCAACAATTAGAAGCTATTCTATATCTCAAAATTGTTTTTTGAGGTATAGATTTGATTTGCTTTATTATTTGCCTCCTCCACCACCAAACTCTAGCCACCTGACAACTGGACTTTAGCTCGAAACGTCGATTCTCCTGCTCTTCAGATGCTGCCTGTCTTGCTGTGTTTTTCCAGCACTACACTGTTCAACAAAGAAGACCTAACACCAGACAAAGTAATTCAACTGAGATATGCCGCAGTCCAGGAAGAAAACAGTTCAATCTGAAGAGGAGAAGATGAAACTTGGCACAGAAGGTTTATGGAATCAATTTATTTCTTAAAGCAAAAAGTCACAAAGAATACATCAGACAGTCTGATAGACTCTAAAAGTCTATGTCAACACTATGGGGGCAAAGGAATGACTGAAACTATGTTTTGTGGCATACAGGCAATTACGTCAACGGGTGTTTCATGAGTTTCAAGTTAGACACAGGAGCAGTTATAACAATGTTATCAGATTGCAAACCATGATTGATAAACAGCCAATGGGGCATTTAATTTGATTTGAATTGCTTTATTATTGCCATATGTACCGAAATGCAGTGAAAGGTATTGTTTGATGTGCTAACAAGAGAAATCATACCTTACATCAGTACATCAGGGTAATAGAACAGAGTGCAGAATATAGTGTTACAGCTACAGAGAAGGTGCAGAGAAAGATCAACTCTAATATATCAGAGGTCCATTCACAATTCTGATAACAGCAGGAAAGAAGCTGTTCTTAAATCTATTATATCTTCTGCCCAATGGAAGAGGGTGGAAGAGAGTATAACCAGCGTGGGAAGAGTAGATGGAGTCAATGGAAGGAAGGCTGGTTTTCACAATGGATTGGGCTGTATTCACAATTCTCTGTAATTTCTTGCGGTCTTGGACAGAGTATTTACAAAACCACGCTGTGATGCATTTGGATAGGATGCTTTCTATGGTTCAACGATAACAACTGACAAACACTTAACAATAAAGATATAGACTCAGAGTGATGTACAGCACAGAAACAGACCCTTTAGTCCAACTCATCTATGCTGACCAGATAACCTAATCTAATCTAGTCCCATTTGCCATCACTTGGCCCATATCCCTCTAAACCTTTCCTATTCAGATACCCATCCAGGTGCCTGTTAAATGCTATAATTGTACCAGCCTCCACTACTTCCTCTGGCAGCTCATTCCATACACGTACCACCCTCTGCATGAAAATGCTGCCCCTTAGGTCTCTTTTATATCTTTCCCCTCTCACCCTAAATTTATGCCGTCTAGTTCTGGACTCCACAACCTCAGGGAAAAGACTTTGTCCGTTTATTCTATCTGTGCCCCTCATGATTTTATAAACCTCTATAAGGTCACCCCTCAGCCTTTGACACTCCAGGGAAAACAACCCCAGCCTATTCAGCCTCTCCCTGTAGCTCAAATCCTCCAACCCGGACAACATCCATGAAAATCTTTTCTGAACCTTTGGCAAGTTTCACAACATCCTTCTGATAGGCAGGAGACCAGAATTGCACGCAATATTCCAATAGTGGCCTAACCGAAGTCCTTTACAGCCACAACAAGACCTCTCAACTCTTATAATCAATGCTCTGACCAATAAAGGGAAGCATACCAAATGCCTTCTTCACTGTCCTATCTATGCTACCCTCAAACATGGAGGACATGAAACTTTAGAAAACCTATGTGTACCTCACAACTAAGATTGCTTACTCTTAAGTGGAAGGGAATGTGTAGATCTCAATCTTTTTCAAAATCTGGGAAGGTTTAAATAGCAAAAGGCCAAGAAAAAAACCAGTGGAGAACCTTGGTGGACTTTGAAAGAACATAATGAAATTTCTTGTGTTTAGTTCCTTTGAAATAACATAAAGTGTTTCATCTGTAAATGAGTTTAAAAGCTATGTCTCTAAGGGTTTTTTAAAAATGTTTTCCACCATGATCAAAACTGAAAAGGGTTCAGATTCCAAGTTGCAGCAAAATTTCTGAAGAGGCAGCAGCATAACCATCTGTATCACCTTAGAGGATTGACAGATATTTTCTCATCAGCTTTTTTAGATATGTTATACAGTACACAGTCTTGAGCAGATGGGACTTGAACCCTGGCCTCCTTGGCTTACAGGTTAGGGATACCATGACAGCACCACAAGAGCTCTCTATGCAGCTGCATAATGATAAAGAGACAATGGAAGCACCTACAACTAAATTGAGTCCAATTTCCATACATCACAGTGAACATTACATCTGTCTTTAGGGATTGAGGTGATGAGGAAGTCAAGCTAAGTATCTAGCGATTCACATTCTTAATGAAAATCCCTGACAATGACAAAGGTTATTACATAAACAAGAATTGCATCTCCAGGCAATGCAATTGAAGAAGCCAACAAACTGATTTCACCGATAATTCAATCATTGAGATTCCAGTCAGGAAAAGCATGTGATACCCGCAACAGAAGGCTAAGTGCACTCTGATGAACATCTGTCAGAATCACTAGCTATGCTGCAGTGTCTCGGGATTCAGATCTCACAGGGCCCACTGATAAATAATGACAGCTGTCTGTGCAAGAATGCATACAACAATTTTTTTGTAATCAAGGAACATATTATGAAAGCTGTGGAGGCAAATGTGGAGGAGTCTGTCATCCAGCTCTGAGCAACTTTAGAGAGACAAAGTTTGAAATGGCAATATGCCTTGGAAGGTGTGCTCACACCAAAAGTATCTGCAGTGACATCTGAAAGACACAGAGAAGTTTCTCCTCTGAATAGTCAACATTTAGTTATAACAGGGTTTCTTGACAAAGGAATGGAAATGTTGCTGCAGTCTGGAACTATGGAATTGCTTTCAGGACGTATGAAAAATTAGGAAAGTACATTAGTTGGAGAGGGAGAGTCAGGTTCCATTCTTCAGAGCTTTATATCCTCAGGAGTTTAGAAGAATTGAAACATGTATGATTCGGAGAGGACTTGACCAGTTGGATGTGAAAGTCCAGAACTCGGAGTCATAATTTAAAAACAAGGGATGCCCATTTTAAACAGAGTTGAGGAAACAATTTTGTTCTCTGGAAGGGTGTGAGTCTTCGCAATTCCATTTCCCGAAAGGTAGTGAACGCAGCATCTTTAAATATTTTTAAGGAAGAAGATAGATTCTTGATTACCAAAGGGATGAAAGATTAATGAGATATCCGGGAATGTAAAACTGAGATTAAAATGAGATTGGCCATGAGTTTATTGAATGGTGGAGCAGGCTCGATGGACTGAGAGACCTGCTCTTGTTCCTTGTTTGTATGGATATCCATGAGGAGATCATTTCTACCAGCAATCCTGATTGAGACAGAAACATTGAAGCCACAGAACAAATGAGTTAGTCATAGCATAAAACTGGGGACTGCGTCCTGTGTGTTGTGTGTTACTACCATCACCAACTTTGCATTCCACTCCACATCCCCCTCATTCCAAACAATATTAGCATCTTTACATTTATGGTTCTTGGGTCATTCCTCCTTAGGATCTCTCATCCATTGCCTCGAGGTTCTATTGTTTCTCCTTCTTGGTGCTAATTGCAAACTGAACTTCCACAGCTTTCTGATATTTCCAATATCATATTTACTCTACCTTCTTGCGAAGTCCCTGATTAATGGTGGGACACTTCAAATGGGTTTTTTAGACCACAAAAGATCAGGCTCATCAGAAATTGGAAATTCTGGCCTCATTCTCGTACAGGAGTGGTGGTAATGAGCAACAAGTTCCCATTATGCCTCTTGAAGCAACTGTCCCAATACCGTATGTTGAATTGAGAGACTTAAGCAAAAACAGAGCTTCCTTATTTTGAGGAATATGTGGGTGAAGGATGTTGCCACCATTCTTCTTTCCTTGACTGAGAAAGGCTGGTTTGATTTATTGTGGTACAGGGTCAACCACCAGTGAATTTTAATATGAAAAGGCTCTTGTCATAATAAGATGTAATTTATGAAATGCTAACATTAGGCATTAGTTACTAGTTAGAGGTTGTTACTCAGACTTTTGCTAGTCATAGATGACACATCTCCTCCCTCTGAGATCCAGAGCCTCTCTCCTGAACTCCTCATCCAAAGTTGTTTGACATGATCAGATTTCTGAACGTTAATGCAATATCAAACATTAGCACTGATACAGTATCTCCCCACAACCCCCAAGAATTTCTTGCCATACTTAACATTTGTACATTTATACATTTGTAAATGCATTTACCACAATTCCATTCTCACTAAGTCTCTAACTTCATAAATTTGGGCATTTGGTGGTTCCACAGTTCTTCCAGAATGCACTCTCCTCATAATTCTGATCTTGAACTTGCATTCTGTGTAAAACGTCTCTCCCCAGAGGGTCTTTTATCTCAAGGATGTAATTTGCAGTAAATGTCATTCCTATTCATCCAGGTGATTGATCCATCATCTTTTTTAAAGGAGCCTTAATCTCTTGGAAGTGTTTCACAAGAAATTCTTCCCTGCTGATTCTGGAACCAGCCTCAGAGCATCATCTAGGGGACCTTTAATCTTATGCACTTCCATTATAGAAGACAGCTGCTCAATGGAAACAAATACTTTCTTCTTTTCAATAGTCTGGATTTCTGAACCCTCTAATTTTTTGTTTTGACCATGTTCTGAATCCGTGAATGTTGGCCTGGCTGTTTTAGAGTTGTATGCAGCTCACCATCAAACAAATATTTCTTCTCAGGTTGTTACATCTCAATGGGCTACCACACTGAAAATCAAGTCCCACTATTCTTAGAGTCATCACAAAAGTTAAGATTTTATAAAAGTCAGTAAAATTTCCCAATTTCCTTGTCTTTCAGATTCAGGTTGACACAAAACACACAACAAGAGTTGCCACTTAATACAAACAAATGGATTCTAACTAACAGCAAACAACTATGAATCATCGACATATACCTCTATTGCATAAAACTCTAACCCCCTTACGAGTCTCCCCCTACACATACATATGTGGATGCACAAAAAGGTGCCATGGCAGAGGGAAAAATTGGGCAGTTCTGGGTCCCTGTCCACAGGGTTCCCTGAGGTCATCCTTTCTGCTCGTTACGACTTGCTGCTCCAGGTACTTTCACTTGCTTGCAGAAGGCATATTGTTAAAGTCTCTGACTTACTTATTAAATTAAAAATCACACAACACCAGGTTATAGTCCAACAGGTTTAATTGGAAGCACACTAGCTTTCGGAGCGACGCTCCTTCATCAGGTCTGAATCATTACTTATTAAAAGTCACAACTACCAGAACAGATAATGGAAATATAATGGTTTTCTTCAGGTTTAAGATGTATTTTTCTCACTGCACAGAAATTATAGCTCTTTCCTTTCCAGAGACCAAACATTCATACCAACAAATTGTTCAGCTACCATGGGACCCTTCAATATGCAAATGGACTGGGTAAATAATGTTGCCAGTGGATCCAAAGGAAGGGAATTCATGGAATACTTACAGGATGGCTTTTTGGAACAGCTTGTGATGGAGCCCAAAAGGGAGCAGGCAATTCTGGACTTCGTGCCATGTGATGAGCCAGACTTTATAAAAAATCTTAAAGTAAGGGAACACTTAGGAGGCAGCGATCATAATATGGTAGAGTTCAGTCTGCAGTTTGAAAATGAGAATGCAAAATTGGATGTAATGGTGTTACAGTTAAATAAAGGTAATTACAGGGGCATGAGAGAGGAACTGATGAAAATCGATTGGAAGCACAGCCTGGTGGGGAAGACAATAGAGAACAATGGCAGGAGTTTCTGGGTGTAATTGAGGACACAGTACAGAGGTTCATCCCAAAGAAAAGAAAGATTGCCCAGGGTCAGGGATGGGGGTGGGGGGAACTAAACTGCCATGGCTGACAAAGGAAATCAGGAAATGTATCAAAGAAAAAGAGAGAGCCTATAAAGTGGCCAAGAGCATGAGGAAATCAGAAGATTGGGAAAAGTACAAAAACAAATAGAGGATAACAAAGAGAGAAATAAGGAAGGAGAGGATCAAATATGAAGGTAGGCTAGCCAGTAACATTAGAAATGATAGTAAAAATTTATTTCAAGACAAAAGAAACAAACGAGAGGCAAGAGTAGAAATTGGGCCAATCAAAATTGATGCAAGAAGGCTGGTGATGGGAGATAACGAAATAGCTGAGGAACTTTAAAAATACTTTGTGTCAGTCTTCACAGTGGAAGACATGAGTAATATCCCAACAATTAAGTTGAGTCGAGGGCAGAGTTGAGTGTGGTAGCCATTAAAAAAGAGAAAGTGCTCAAAAAGCTAAAAGGTCTAAAAATTGATAAATCTCCTGGCCCTGATGGGCTACATCCTAGAGTTCTAAGGGAGGTGGCTAAAGAAATAGTGAAGGCATTGGTTGTGATCTTTCAAAAATCAATGGAGTCAGGGAAAGTCCCAGATGATGGGAAAATCACTGTTGCAATCCCCTTGTTCAAGAAAGGATCAAGACAAACAATGGAAAATTACAGGCTAATTAGGCTAACCTCGATTGTTGGTAAAGTTCGAGAATCCATCATTAAGGATGAGATTTCTAAATTCTTGGAAGTGCAGAGTCAGATTAGAGCAAGTCAGCATGGATTTAGTAAGGGGAGGTTGTGCCTAACAAACCTGTTAGAATTCTTTGAAGGGGTAACAAGTAGGTTAGACTAGGGAAACCCAGTGGATGTTATCTACCTAGACTTCCAAAAGGCCTTTGATAACGTGCCTCACGGGAAGCTGTTGAGTAAGGTGAGGGCCCATGGTGCTCGAGGTTAGCTACTTGCATGGATTGAGGGTTGGCTGTCTGATAGAAGGCAGAGATTCGGGATAAACGGTTCTTTTTCGAAATGATAGCTAGTGAGAAGTGGTGTCCGCAGGGTTCAGTTTTGGGGCCACAGCTGTTCACTTTATATATTAATGATCTGGATGAAGGGACTGGGGGCATTCTGGTGAAGTTTGCCAATGATACAAAGTTAGGCGGACAGGCAGGTAGTTCTGAGGAGGTGGGGAGGCAGCAGAAAGATTTAGGCAGTTTAGGAAAGTGGTCCAAGAAATGGCTGACAAAATTCAATGTGAGCAAATGCGAAGTCTTGCACTTTGAAGAAAAGAATACTGGCATGGACTATTTTCTGAACAGTGAGAAAATTCACAAAGCCAAAGTACAAAGGGATCTGGGAGTGCTAGTCCAGGATTCTCTAAAAGTTGACTTGCGGGTTGAATTCGTGGTTAAGAAAGCAAATGTAATGTTGTCATTTATCTCAAGAGGGTTGGAACATAAAAGCAGCAATGTACTTCTGAGACTTTATAAAGCTCTAGTTATGAACCTTTTCAAATTATGTGTCTAATTTTGGGCCACACATTTCAGGAAGAACATACTGGCAGTAGAGCATATCCAGCGGAGATTGCACGGATGATCCCTGAAATGGTTGGCCTAACATACAATGAACGGCTGAGGACCCTGGGATTGTGTTCATTAGAGTTTAGAAGATTGAGGGATGAGGCATTTCTGTCCACAAGATAAGGCATGGCTTAGAAAGGGTGGACGCTGAGAATTTGTTTCCACTAGGCAGAGAGACTAGGACCCATGGGCACAGCCTTAAAATTAGAGGGAATCATTTTGGAACAGAAATAAGGAGACATTTCTTCAGCCTGTGGAATTCATTGTCACAGAGCACAGTGGAGTCCGGGACATTAAATGTCTTCAAGGCAGAGATTGATAAACTTTTGATCTCGTAAGGAATTGAGGGATATGGAGAAAGTGCGGGTAAGTGGAGTTGAAATGCCCATCAGCCAGGACTGAATGGCAGAGTGGACTCGATGAACCGACTGGCCTTATGTCCACTCCTATGTCTTATGGTCTTATGGTCTCATGGACCCAATTACACACTTGTTGACAGGCAGAAGGCTGTTGTCACTAATGACTGGTCACCATTACCCAGACCAATCAGCTACCTGCGGCATACCAAATCTCCATTCATACACATTCTTTGGTTCTTGCTCATTTGCCACTGGTTATTCAAGCACTGTTGCTTGAATAAAAAGCAGTGTAAATAGCACTTGCAAAACTTGTTTTAAAAGTGCAGTTATCTCTTCTTTGTTTTTGTTTTAATTTAGTTCTTTGCCCATTTCTGTCCACAATCAAAAATACAGGAAATTCTTTATTTACAAAATTCTGACCTAAGAACATTTGCACTTGGTATTACAATTCAGACTTTTAAAGACCCAATGTATAATTGCTTCCTATAGTTACACATAGCTCCTTTATATCATCCTCCATTGTGGCTGACCTGCAAACAAATCAACTTGTGAACACTCTAAAATGGAACCTGTTTTCAACCTAGAAACTACTTCTCCAGAAAAATAAAAAAGATATTGCTTTAAATTCTGATGATAGATCTGTGTTGAAGAACATAAAATCTTTATTTCTAATTGTTGATGAGGTTGAACATCTTTATTTGTCTTCCATGTTTGTTGTCCTGCTGCACCAGACATTTTCCTTTCCTCAGTCATCCTAATGGAGGACTGCTAATTAGATTACTTACTTAGTTACAGTGTGGAAACAGTTCTTTCGGCCCAACAGGTCCACACTGATCCGCCGAAGCGCAACCCACCCAGACCCATTCCCCTACATTTACCCCTTCACCTACACTACGGGCAAATTTAGCATGGCCAATTCACCTAACCTGCACATTTTTGGACTGTGGGAGGAAACCGGAGCACCTGGGAGGAAACCCACGCAGACACAGGGAGAATGTGCAAACTCCACACATTCAGTCGCTTGAGGCGGGAATTGAATCCGGGTCTCTGGCACTGTGAGACAGCAGTCCTAACCACTGTGCCACTGTGCCGCCCACCTGTGCTGTTTAGTAGCATTATGTCTTTCACTGGTATTCTGATAATTCTGCTTTGGATGATGAAGACTTGACATTTTCACCTTGGAATTACCTTCTGTCATCAGCGGATATTAAATGCAGCAATAACGGAATGTAACAATGGCACTATGGCTGCATGGTCATTTCATTTGCTGTGTTTTGCTATCTGCACAACCTCAGTTCAAGATTCATCAGTCATCTTGAGTGGGTTGTGGTACTCAGCCTTGTTTCAGCATTTCCTTCGACTCACAAACTTTGCTGATTTTTGTTACCTAGCATTTCTTCGGTGATAATATGAATAGAAGTATTGCCAATATCCTTGCATAGTAACAGATTTTTTTTTTCTTGCTGTCACTTTGAAAAACTTCTTTTATTCCAACATAGACAAATTCAATAGATTGTTTTCCTTTTCTTTATGGAGTCTGCCAAACAAGTCTAGTAAGCTCAATGAAATCTTTTACTGTTTTCCCTGGACTGATTTTCAGACTGGTTAAATGGCAACACTTTTTCTTGTGCCAATTGTTCTCAGTCTGGCTTCTTTCTAAACTGACTTGGCAAAGCTTAGTTTCTCTTGACTTGTTCATGTCTCTTGGAAGTCGTTGAACATCTTCGACTGTCTCAGAGCTGTTGGAGTCAAGACGTATCCATTGGTCCAAGAATAATATTATAAGTTACGCATGCATTCTCAACTCTTTATCCTCCATGCAGGGTTACTGATCGCATACCTTTGATCTTTAGTTATGCCACTTTGGCCATAGGTTCATTTCTGTAGGTTGTCATTTCTGTTTCATCGGACATGGTATTTGATCTGATTCACAAGCCGTTGTAGCAAGCTTAAAGTTAATGAGATTTCCTTTGAAATAAACAGTTTATGTCAAACTCAAGTCAGTTGGATCACAAATTTCCCCTCAGAATATACTGCTTACTTGCTCTAAAGTCAGTGATTTTACTGCATTAATATGAGTTACATTTAACATTTGCTGCTTTGAAACGGTCCACTTTTCGCACAGCATTTAAAAGTGATCAATAATTTTACAAAAGCAGCTTTTTTGTCATAGCTTGGCACTGCTTGTGTTCATAAAAATACTTTGTTCCACAAAACTGACACTAACTGGTAACATCTGCTGTTTGCCTGCTGTATGCTTTGGCTTGTCACATGTACCTGTAGAGTGTGCCTTATAAAGTGGACAGGTTTTGTTGCTCTCTTTGGATAAGGTTGATCTTTTCCTCCTCAGATTTGTCTGTGATTCTTCTTGGTTTTTGTTTTTAGAAAAATCTGAATACTTTTCTTCCATGTCAAATCTTCCTTGGACTATGATAAGTATGCAAAGGTGCATCAAAAATTCTAACAATACTGTCTTTTATGAATTTTGGTTTCAAAATTCCATGATTACAGTTTTCCATTAATCTTTCGAGATCATTATTGAAATTATTCACAAACCCGCTGGATGATGAAGACATGTTTAACCATACAGTTTGAAAACTTTGTTTTTTTTTCCTCAGATTAAAGTGACTATCAAAGGTTTGCGGAACTTCTTCAAAAGTTTTATGTTTTATTTGTTGTCAATTTACAAAGTCATCAACTGTAGGTTCTATTGAATGCAACATTCAGCTTGTGATTTCATATTTGAATCTGGAATAATCCTGTATCTTAAGATTCAATAAAGTTCAATTCCATATCTTAAACCCATTGGACACAGGGGAATAAGTTTACTGAATAACAAGTCAGTGGATAGCTTTAAAGACTTTACCATTTGAAGGGCAACAAACAGTCAGTATGCAAGTGCAGACAAGCAGTCAGCAGGAGCTCATAGAAAAATTTACAAGAGAATAACAACAGTAAAAACTTTACTTCATACACATTACAAAAGTTCAGAATAAGGCACATGAACTAGAGAGAGCACAAAGTCTAGTTTCATCTGGCAATTACAGATTCCAACAGCAGAGTGAAGATTTGAAGTTCCTCAGTTAAAGGTTTGGTTATGAGGCAAGTATAAGAGAACTTTGTGAGTAAAGTGAAAAATTCTTGTTGGACAATTAATGGTGCAAAAAAAATCGGCTGAGAGGGCGAGGTGTTACAAGGGGAGTACTTTCATTTCACAATGAGCATTGTTGCCAGTGTGACTTAACACCACAATGCATGACTACGGCAGAAAGATCAAGGAACAGGGAAATACATTCTACCAAGATTGAAACACCAGGAACAGCACAACACAAGTACAATGATAAAAGAAAATGTTTTCTTCAAGATGGCCGACTCTCTGTTCTACTTGGCCCATCTGAGACATTTAGTCTTACAGTTAGCATTATTTGTCCTGCCATGTCTTCTTAATGTGATTATTGATTTTTCACAATATAAAAAATCCACACTATCTCAATGCTGTTGTAATTTATTTCCTTTGAACACATTTATTTCTGGAAATAACAAGGCTTTTTTATTTATCTGGCACTAAAATGTGCAACATCGCAACACTGAATTTTTCCTTCCTTTGAAGCTTTTAATTCTATTAAATATTCATGCTACATTACTTGCTGGGGAATTGTCCGGCTATAATGAAGGTTTCCCAACTTGTGCAGGCGCAATGGAGATTTCCCAAATTTTATTTGCTCAATTATAAATGATTTCCCACTAATCAAAACCTAATAACAATGTTTAATATTTTCCAAATTTTATCACTTAAATATAGATGATTTCTTACTTTTCATAACCCTCATAACAAAATCTATTATTTTCAATTACATTCCAAATAAAGCTTCGTGCCCTTTGTAAATCCTTCCCATTTGAACTGCAGTTTAAATAATAAATTTCCCACTTTTATAATGGCCTGAAAGATGCTCCAATCATCTCCTTCCATAGCACCAGAAGAAATAAGAACAGGAATAGGTTATTTGGTCCATTTTCAATAGGATCATGGCTGATTGACATTCCTCGCGTCCACTTTCCCTGCCTTTAGCCTGTAACTCTTGATTACCTGGTTGATCAAGGCTCTATGTCAGCCTTAAATGTACACGAAGACTCTGTCCCAAGATTTCTCTTTTGCAAGAAGCTCTCTAATGCAGGACTCACAACCCTCTGAAAGAAAAAAAAACTCTCCTTTGTTCTGAAACAATGCCCTCTGGTCCTGGACTCTCATGAGGGGAAACATCCTCTCAACATTTTCTTTGTTAAACCCCTTAAGAATCCAGTGTGTTTAAATGAGATCACCTCTCATTCTCCTAAACTCCAATAAATATAGTCACTATCTACTTCAAGTTTTGTCACTTTATTTCAACAGGACAAACCCTGTGTGGTTACTGCGCTGTTTGCTCACCCACCTAGTACATCACCACTCAATCCCTTGCTTTGTCTCAATTCAGGAGGAAAAAGGCCACAATAGGGCAGAGAGAACCAAAACAGGTGATGCAGTACCCAATATTTGGCTCTTACAAGGAGATGATCCTAACCCAAGATGGTGCCCACTTATGCAGCAACACTGAGACCTCCAAGTCCCAGCAACAGAGTAAGAATTATTATCCATTGCCAGCCCTAACACATTACCACCACTGTGAATATATTGTTAACATGCCAGAACATCCACCCCTTGTTCCAGATGCATTCTCCTTTTTGTCTGCTTCAGGTATGAATGGAATCAGCACCACCAGCAGGCCAAGAGACTGGCCTCACAGGGCGTTCCCTCCTGCATCTCTGAGGCAGAATCCAGAAGTACGGCAGAGGATGTAGTGGGTTATGAGGAAGGTTGGGCCTGTCTTCGTTGAAGAAAGGGTGGCGACATTATTGGAACATACATGATTCCTGGAGGACCTGACAATGTAGATAAGGAAACATTATTTCCCCTTGAGGGAGAGTTGAGGACCAGTGAGTATAATCTCAGATAGTGGGTTGCACACAAAGGATAGCAAGGGAGAGGAGTTTCTTCTTTTAGAGAGTAATGAATTCAGAGGCTTTGCTTTTATTTTATTTTCACTATAAATTGTTATTCACTGCATTTCTTTTTTTCCCTCAAGTTGGATATTGCAATTTACTCTCTCCTCTTTCCAGATGTCATACTTTGGCCAATGTACAGCTCTGGTAATGAATTGAGGAGTAATTTCTTCTCAGAGTGTAGTGAATCTGTGGAATTCTTTACCACAGAGGGCTGTGAGTCATTAAGGTGTATTCAAGGCTAAGATAGATTTTTAATCAGTCAGGGAATCAAGGATTATGGGGAAAGTGAAATTGAGATTTATCAGATCAGCCATGTCCTCATTGAATGGTGGAGCAGAGTCATTGGGCTGAATGGCCTACTTCTCCTCCTCCAGCCTATGGCTTGAAGAATGCACTGGCATGACTCTCTCCTGCACTTTCCTGATTCTGATACCTTGGTGGGCACTTCAATGAAATTCAAGGAGTACCTGCTGATGAGTATTGTACTGCCACACCTCGCAGCTGGCAGAGGGTGAAATGCCCAGGTCACTGGCACTCTTGAAGACTGCCTGAAAGCAGGCACCTGCTCTGTTCCAGCCAGGAAAGGACCCCTTGTTTTTGACAAATGTGAACTTCATTGAAATGTCCAAACAGACATAAGAGCAGTGGGCAGGTTTGTCAGAGGCCCTGGGAAAACTGACTGAATGATTGCAGGGTTTCACCAATGTTGTCTGCACTATTCTGTCTCTAGCATGTGAGCGTCGGGCTGCTTCCATGGTTGGCATCTTTGACAGAGAGCAAATCAAGAACAGGGCAGCACGGTGGGTCACTGGTCAGCTTTGCTTCTTCACAGGGCCAGGAACTCGGGTTCTATTCCAGCCACAGGTGATTGTCTGAGTGGAGTTTGCACATTCTCAACGTGTCTGCGTGGGTTTCCTCTTGGTGCTCCGGTTTCCTCCAAAGGTTAGATGAATTGGCCATGCTAAAATTGCCCATCGTGCCCAGGGATGTGTAGGTTAGGTGCATTAGTCAGGGGAAATGTAGAGTAATAGGGTAGGAGAATGGGTCTGGGTGGAATACTCTTCGGAGGGGTGGTGTGAACTTGTTGGGCCAAATGGCCTGTTTCCGCATTGTGGGGACTTTCTGATTCTATGTGTCTGCTGGGTAGAGGCAATGGTATTCAGTACCAGCGGCAAGGCAATAAAATCATGAGGGACCTCAGCCTCAGTCCAGGTACCATTCCTCACAAGGAGAGAGAGCAGAGTCAGTGTAAAACCAATGGAGAAAGAACGACATTCAGGCAATCCAGAAGCCTGCTGACAGGGCACTCAGGGCTGGGCCATTCTCCTTGACCTTGCCTACTGACTTCAACCCTGTGAGAATTCAGGCTGAGGAGACTTTACCAGCCTCTGTTCAATTATGCCCTCAAACCACAAGCAGGCCCAGGGTCTCCTGAACAAACATCCAAGGGCCAAGGGCAGGTTTCCTCCAGCTCTGCTGCGAACCCCAGGGCTTCACCAGGATATTGTGGGAGGGAAAGAAAGAAAAATTTCTAATGTTACTTAAATGGTCCAGGTGAAACCTCACCAGTGAAGTTGGTGGAACTCCCACCCATCGACTCCATCTACACTTGCTGTTGCCACAGAAAACCAGCCAGCATCATCAGAGATCTCTGCCACCCCAGTTATACTGTTTTCTAAGCCCTTCCTTCAGACAGAAGATGCAAAGGCTAAAACATATACACCAACAGGTTCACAAACAGCATCTTCCCTTGCTGTTATTGACTGCTCCATGGACACCTCAAATTTCAAATCTAATGCTGACCTTGCTTTTGTACGCCTTCTGTGCAGCTATAAATCTGAATGCCTTGCTCTGTCTAAGCACCCTGTGATCTACAGGGTCTTGTATGTTATGACCTGCATGCACTGCAGGAAAAAAAACGTTTCAGTATACTTGGGTACACTCGACAACAATAAATCAAGTCAAGTCAAATTAATAATTCCTGACATTTGTAAATGAAGGTTCATTATCAGCTGTGTGATCAAGATACAAAACCGAGCCATTCTTAGCACCAGACAATGTTTAATGGTCCTAGGTGTGAAGTGATGTGCAGTCTATAGGATATTTGAAGGTGCTGACCAGTTTAGTGACTCAGGTCAATCTTTCCCAGAGACAATAAACTGCTTGTGCCTCAGAGCCATTCGTGGGATTGATTTCTGATGCTTCATGATGTGGCCAAGTACTCTGGGGCCAGGATATGGAATCCACGACAGTAGGTTAATGGCTAAGGTTCACATTTGGCAATTTAGTACTCACAGATGTCATTCACCTATGCTGTCTCTGCATGTCTGTTTGATGCTATCACTTTTTGAAGGGCCTCAGATCACATTAAACTGAAACCTCCTCCCACATAGGAACTTGCTTTTACTTTGCTCACTCCAGGTGTCGTCGCAGCCACTTTCATTTCAGTTGTGTACTTGCTATTTGCATTATCATAGAAGGAAACAGCAGTCCCAATTCATTCAGTGAATCACAGACTGGCCTCTTCCTTTTAATGAAACCCCTCTTCCCTTCTTGGTTCCCCTATCTGTCAAACCTGTTTATTTCATTGCTAATTTGGAGTAACACTTTGCCACCTGAGCCCCAGGCATATTGAGTTGCCATGCTAAACATAGTAAGGCACTGTTCCTCATCCTGGCAGTTGTATTGCCAATAAGCCCCTCCAATATGCTCTATTTTCATCTCTCTTTATATGCTTACATGCTTCCCTTCACAATAGTTACCCAAGATGCTGCCACCAAACCCGACAACTGAGTTGCCTACCTTACTTCCTGCAGCAGTGCCCCCCCCCGATAACATTGCCACCTCCTCCTCCACTCACCAGGGTTAGGGTAAGGGTGAGCGTTAGTGTTAGGGTTATGTTTAGGATTAGGGTTAGTGTCAGAGTTTGGGTGAGAGTTAGGGTTAGTGTCAGAGTTTGGGTGAGAGTTAGGGTGAGGGTTAGGCTTAGGATTGGGGTGAGGGTTAAGGTTAAGAAACTAACTCTGACCATGGGCAGTCAATGATCTGGCTGTCCATGTCCAAGCCTTTGATTTGAAATCACTGTGCCAGACCCTATAAGTGAATGGTATCTCTCTTGATGTGAATGAGGATGATTCTTTTGGAATTTAATCATTGGCCATTTGTTTGAAAGCCATACAGTGTGTTTGCTATGGACACTGCAGGAACATGGTGCATGGCGTTGTGTCTGAGAGGCAAGGAAAGACAGAATTTCCATCAGTCTGTCGAAGCGTCAAAGCACAGAAATGCATGGCAAGGCAGAGATGCATCTGAACAATCACGATGAGAAGCAAGGAGCCCTGAGGTGCAGTCTGGATTTATTTACAGGCTGCCTGTCCCTGTGTGTAATGTGTTTTCTCAGCAGAATTCCAAAGAATTGTGTTAGTGCACTCCAAAGGGCATCATTAAAAGTGCAGAACTGTTTTGCAAGTAGCTCAGAGACGTGTTATGAGGATGCAGTCCAGCTGATATGTGTCCTATGCCAATGTCCATGTTTCAGGGTATGCATGCAGTTACTGCCTATTGAGCATACCCAAAGGGAATACTGACCAAAATGGAAGTCTGGAGGACCAAGTGGCAATCTGGGGTCACCGGTAACTTTGTTGCGCTTCATGTCAGGAATTGCCATTGTTCAGTTCCTACCCTGTGGGTGGGAGAATGGGAAACTGCATAATAAATGAGATGATAATAACTAATTCTGAGCTGTTATGCATGCTAATGCTGCAAATAAGCCCCTTGTTGCTCACTAGTGAGAATCATGCCTTGTGATTTAAAACTTGACTGGAAAATGGGCCATTTTGCCCTTGTGAAGGAAATAGAAAACTGCCTCTCTTTCCAGCAAAATCCTAAAATATAGTAATTAGCAAAGAGCCCACAGTGTTGGTGGTAGCATATTGGCGAGGATAGAGAATTGGCGAATGGGCAGGAAATGGAGAGTGGGGTTAAGGTGTTTATTGCAGGTTGGTAAACTAACAAGTGGGATTCTATAGTGATCAGTGCTGGGACCACAATTACGTACAATATATATTAATCACTTCATGGAAGGAAGTAATTGTACTGAAGACACAAAGGTAGGTGGAAAGGCAGATTGTGAGAAGAATACAAGTAGATTACAGGGCGATATTGAGAGTTTAAGCAAATAGGCAAAAAGTTAGTTAATGGTGTACAACGTGGGAAAATGGAAAGTTGTGGAACAAAAGAACAGAATATTATTTAAATTGAGAAAAACTATATAAACCTGCAAAACGAAGGGTTTTGGGAGTATTAGTGCACGTAACTCAATAAGCTAGCACACGTGCAGCAGGTAATCAGGAAGGCGAATGGAACATTGGTCCTTATTTCAAGAGGGCTGGAGTGTAAGAGGATGCTGGTGACACCACATCTGGAATATTGTGAGCAGTTTTAGTCCTCTTATTTCAGGAAACATATCATTTCATTGGAGGCATTTCAGTTAAGGTTAATGAGGATGATCCCTTGTATGGAGTGACTGAATTATGAGCAAAGGCAAAATAGGTTGGGACACTACTCATTGGAGTTGAGAAGAATAAGAGGTGATCTCATTGAACTATATAGGATTCGTTCAGGGTTTGCCAGGGTAAATGCTGAGAGGATGTTTTCCCTTATGGGAGAGCCTAGGACCAGAGGACATAGTCTCAGAATAAAGGGGTGCCCATTCAAGACTGAGATAAGGAGAGATTTCTTCTTTGAGAGTGTTGTGAGCCTTTGGGACTCCTTGCTACAGAGAGCTGTGGGGGCAGAGGTTGTGTATATTAGAGGTTGAGATAGATTCTTGATCATGGGGAAAACACAGGAAAGTGGATAGGCAGAATGGCAGATCAGCGATGATAACTTTGAATGGCAGAACAGGCTCAAAGGACCAAATGGCCTACTCCTGTTCCTATTTCTGTTAGTCTTATGGACTTATGTTCAAACCTTCTGTAGTGATTAGAATTAGGGCCAGTGGACCTCATTCTGTACACAATCCCTGATTGTGGTTGGTTAACCTGAGTTAATCAGGAAGTCCATGCTGACAGATATAAGCAGGAGTCTCAGAGGTCCTCTCTACTCTCAGGTCTGGCTCTGAGCTGGCTGGTCAGAGTCCATGTACTGTGCATATGTAAATAATGGGTGACTTGGTGACAGTAGTGATTTCACCTTCCAACAGTTTGCTTTCAAAATGCAGCTTTGTACTTATTAAGTTATATTCATGGTTTAATGTATTTTCTTGAAGTCATGTTATCATTTGAGCCATTGACTTTCATACAAGAATATGAGCAATTTGGTTTGGTTTCAAGCTCAATTGGTCAGAGTCAAAGCAGGTCAAGATGAACTAAATAACCAAATCGGAAGGTGATTTATTTTTCTCTGCAATCAGTTTTCTGATCTCATTCCCAGCAGAAGAAAATGCCTTACAGTTATCGGTCTAAAAAGAAAATATGTATTTTGAATTTAGTTATCTTCAGGAACATTAAAGCTGTTGAAAATAAATTAAAGCCAATAAACAACACATTAGTGGTTTCTTAATGGAAACATCCCATGGTGATTAAAGCATTCACCTCATCCAGTTATACCTGTTGAACAATAATACAACAGAATAAACTAATGTCCATGCAAAACTCTATTTCAAATATATACTTCATCAACTGATAGGCATGAACTATAAACTATTTTACAAATTCACATTTCCCTTCCCTTTTAAGTGTTAAATAATAATTATAATTATGATTTTTTTTGAGTATCTACTGGCCATTCTAAAAGATGGTAGAACTCTTACTTTACTTTTTGGCAAAATGCTTTTCAGTTTTGTAAACTAGAATGATGTGAGAGCTAAAATGATTAAATAATGAGGACATCTCAAATAGAACTAGAGTCATAGAGTCATACAGTATGAATACAGACTCTTTGGTCTAACCAGTCAATGCTGACCAAATTCCCAAACTAAACTTCTCCCAACTGTCTGCACTTGGCCCATATCCCTCCAAACACTTCATATGTGCATCCTTTAGAGGACACTCAGCTTTAGAGGATTACAGGCTTGCTAGAAAGGAGCTCGGAAATAGACTGAGGACAGCCACGAGGGGGCACGAGAAAGGCTTGGCGAGAAGGATTTGGGAGAACCCAAAGGCATTTTACTCATACGTGAGGAATAAGAGAATGATCAGGGAGAAGATAGAGCCAATCAGGGATAGCGGAGGGAAATTGCTGTAAGTAATGAAAACTTACAGGAGCTGGAATACAATCTTGACCAGATGAAGATTGATGAAGTTGATGTGCTAGAAATTTTGGAAAACATTAAGATTGATAAGTCCACAGGGCCAGACCAGATTTATCCTCGGCTGCTCCGGGAAGCGAGAAAGGAGGTTGCTAAGCCGCTGACGAGGATCTTTGCCTCCTCACTCTCCGTAGGAGTTGTATCAGAGGATTGGAAAGAGGTCAATGTTGTTCCTCTTTTCAAGAAGGGTAATAGGGAAATCCCTGTCAATTACAGACCAGTCAGTCTTACGTCTGTGGTCATCAAAGTTTTGGAAAGAATTCTGAGGGATAGGAGTTATGACTATTTGACAAAGCATAGTGTGATTAAAGGAAGTCAGCGTTGCTTTGTGAGGGGCAGGACATGCCTCACAATCTGATTGAGTTCTTTGAGGAGGTGTCAAGACAGGTCGACGACAGTCGAGCAGTGATTGTGGTGTTTATGGACTTCAGCAAGGCATTTGTTAGGGTTCCCTATGGTAGGCTCATTCATAAGGTCAGGAAGTTTAGGATACAGGGAGATTTGGCTATCTGGATTCAGAATTGGCTGGCTGACAGAAGGCAGAGATTGGTTGTAGATAGAAAGTATTCTGCCTGGAGAACAGTGTTGAGTGGGGTCCTGCAGGACTCTGTTCTTGGGCTTCTGCTCTTTGTAGTTTTTATAAATGACTTGGATGAGGAGGTTGAGGGATGGGTTAGTAAATTTGCAGATGACACAAAGATTGGAGGTGTCGTCGATAGACTGCAGCGCTACACAGACAGGATGCAGAGCTGGGCTGAGAAATAGCAGATGGAGTTCAACCTGGATAATTGTGAAGTGATGCATTTTGCAAGGTCGACCTTGAATGCTGAATATAGGATTAAAGACTGGATTCTTGGCATTGTGGAGGAACAGAGGGATCTGGGTGTGCAAGTACATAGATCCCTCAAAGTTGCCACCCAAGTGAATGGGATTGTTAAGAAAGCATGTGGGGTTTTGGCTTTCATTAATAGGGGGATTGAGTTTGAGAGCCGTGAGGTTTTGCTGCAGCTCTCCAAGTCCCTGGTGAGACCACATTTGGAATATTGTGTCCAGTTCTGGTCGTCCTACTATCGGAAAGATACAGAGGCTTTGGAGAGGGTGCAAAGAAGGTTTACCAGGATGCTGCCTGGACTGGAGGGCTTGCCTTATGAAGAAAGGTTGAATAAGCTCGGACTTTTCTCTCTGGAGAGAAGGAGGAAGAGAGGAGACCTGATCGAGGGGTACAAAATAATGAGAGGAATAGATTAAATCTCGGCACAACATCGTGGGCCAAAGGGCCTGTTCTGTGTTGTACTTTTCTATGTTCTATCTATGTTCTATTATCTAATTGTCTTTTAAACATTGTAACTACACCCCCATCCACCACTTCACCTGGAATTTCATTCCATACACGAGCAACTCTGTGTAAAAAAATTGGCCCTCGTGTCTTTTTAAAATCTTCCTTCTCCAACCTTAAAAAAGATTTAAAAATTTTAAGACCCCCTAGAGAAAAGTCACCAGATATTCACCTTATCTGTACTCCTCATGATTTTATAAATCTCTATACGATCATCCCTCAACTTCCTCCGCTCTAGTGCAGAAGTCCCAGCTGAGTCAATCTCTCCCCATAAAGTAGGGGCAGAGTTTATTGTTCCCTTCCCAGAGGCAAGTTTGGAGGTGAGAGGGCATTTAACTGGGTGAGAGGGAGCAGGGTGGGAATCCCACCGTCTTTCACCTTCAGCCAAATTGCCAGATGTTAATTGAGGCTTTTCAGAGAGCACTCAATGCCCACCCAAGAGTCTCTCCCTCTGATGCTCATATTCAACCAGTTTGGAATGTCCAGGACATCTCACAAGGAATTCCTCAGGGTAATATTCTAGGCCCAGCCATCTTCAGCTGCTAAAGGGTGGCAATTAACATTTACACCACACAAATGCCAGGCAAGCACCATCTCCAAAAGCAAACAATCTAATCATCGCCCTTGACATTCAATGGCATTACCCTTACTGAATCTCCCACTATCAATGTCCTGGGTTACTGTACATCAGAAACTGAATTGGAACAGCCATATAAATACAATGGCTCCAACTCAAGAGTGTGGGGCTGGAAAAGCACAGCTAGTCAGGCAGCATCTGAGGAGCAGGAGAATTGGCATTTCGGGCATAAGCCCTTCATCAGGTTTACCGATTCTCCTAAGGCATGTATGCCATCTACAAGGTACAAGTTAGGACAGTGATGGAATAGTCCCCACTTGCCTGGATGAGTACAGCTCCAAATAACATTCAAGAAGGTTGGCACCATCTAGAACAGTGCAGCCTGCTTAATTGGCATCACTTCTGAAAACATCCACTTCTTCCACTGCTGATGCTAAGTAGCAATAGTGTGGACCATCTTGAGATGTATTGCAAATATTCAGCAAGGTTCCTTCAACAGCACCTTCCAAACTCATGACCACAACTATCTTGATGAAGAAGGACAGCAGATACATGGGTACAGCACAATCTGCAAGATCACCATCCAAGTCACTCAGCATCCTGACTTGGAATTGTATTGCTGTTCTCTTCGTGCCTCCGTGTCAAAGTTCTGGAATTCCCTCTCTAATGACGCTGTAGGTCCACCAAATGGACTGCAGTGGCTCAAGGAAGCAATACCTTCTCAATGGCAACCTGGGAGAAGTAACAGATGCTGATTAGTTAACCATCCCATGGTTGTTTCATTTTTGAAAAATGAATTTATGTAAATGCTCAAAAAATGTTTTGAAAATGGCTAAAATGAGGTCTCAACTCCATGTGATCTGACTTCATCACAACGTAGCTCTTTATACACATGCTCAGTAGGTACTGGGTATTGTTAGACTCTAAAATGTCCAAAGAGAAAATAGTACCTAAAGGTAACTGAGATGTTTCAAGGATTTGTAAGGGCAGATAAAAACAACTTCCTGTGGTGGGACAAGTCCAGTACAAGTGTACATGACCTAAAATTGGAAAAAGGTCAGGAAACATTTCTTCACACCAAAGTTCATAGAAATTCCTCAAGAATCTGCTGAATCCTCATCAACTGAAAATTTCAAAAGCCAGTTTGATGGACTTTTGATAGGCAAGGGTATTAAAGTTTAAGAACTCAGGATGGGTCAATGGAGTTAAGATGGGGATCAGCTTTGATCTAAATGCTGCAGGGGTCCAGAGAGCTTCAACATAAGTTGGAGGAATGACACTTCATCTTTAATCTTGGAATCTTACAGTCTACAGGACTGAATACTGAGTTTACCAATTAAAGAACATGAATACCATCCTCCATATTTGTCACTCAGTCTCACACTTCTAGCTGCAGTTTTGTATGGGTTATTCTCAGTACAGTCAAATCATCTTCAACTATTTACACTTCTTGTTAGCAGTGCGAAAGTGAAGACTACAGACGCTGGGGATTAGAGTAGATTGCATTAGATTACATTAGATTAGATTAATTAGATTAAATTAGAGTTCCTGATGAAAGGCTTTTGCCCAAAATGTGGATTCTCCTGCTCCTTGGATGCTGTGCTTTTCCAGCATCTACTCTCAACTTCTTGTTTGCACCCTACTCACCATTTATCTCCCCTTTGGCTTATCACCAACAATCCTTTTATTTGTCTCTCCTTCACTTTCATCCAGATGCAATTGCTGTCATTATTTTTAATTAAAATGTATCACCCAGTGCTTAGGTAGGTGGGCATTAGGCAGGTCTTAGTCCACAAGGTGATTTAAACCTCTGAAGAGAATTAGTTTGGCCGTTTGTTGGGCACCACTTCACAGCAAGTATTACCCCTACAGGTACCAAGTCTACCACAGCTGGAACAGAAATGGAACCTGTGCAATTCACATGTGAACCATAAACTAGCCAAAAGGACTAAGCTGATGCCAACCAACCCTTAGTGGCAAATAGTAATTAATGTCACTGGTTAACCAATTTTCATAACTTATTTGCACCCCTTTACAACTTCTTTTGGTCTTCTAAAGAATTCATTATCTTGTTGAGGCCTTGTCTATATATTTGAATACCACTCAAATGTCCAAATCATCGAAATAGGTCATCAGGTATGCTTCCAGAACAGAACCCTTCAGCATATCACAAACCACCATGTCTCAAGCAACGTTTTCTCCTGTTTTCTCCCTTCTGACCAAATTTTAATATTGTTGGCTACCTTGCTCCAAATTGCACATTCTCTCATCACGTCCTTTATTTTCCCCGATTGTCTCTTGTTCAAATATTTCTGAAACTCATGACAACTACTGCCTTTTCTACCATGAACCATTAAGTTTGTTACCACCTCAAACAATTCTATAAAGTCAAGCTCAATTGCCGTTGTGACAACCTGTACTAGCTACTCCAGGCACATTCTACTAACTTGGTAAAAACAATGACTGCAGATGCTGGAAACCAGAGTCTAAATTAGAGTGGTGCTAGAAAAGCACAGCAGTTCAGGCAGCATCCGAGGAGCAGTAAAATCGATGTTTCGGGCAAAAGCCCTTCATCAGGAATACAGGCAGAGTGCTTGAAGGGTGGAGAGATAAATGAGAGGAGGAAACGTGGATTCTCCTGCTCCTTGGATGCTGTGCATCTACTCATGGGGACAGTGCTGAGCTGGAAGTTTGGAACTGGGGTGAGGTGGGGGAAGGGGAAATGAGGAAACTGTTGAAGTCCTGGGGTTGAACTGTTCCGAGGCGGAAGATGAGGCGTTCTTCCTCTAGGCGTCTGGTGGTGAGGGAGCGGCGGTGAAGGAGGCCTAGGACCTCCATGTCCTCGGCAGAGTGGAAGGGGGAGTTGAAATGTTGGGCCATAGGGCGGTGTGGTTGATTGGTGTCCCAGAGATGTTCCCTAAAGCGCTCTGCTAGGAGGCGTCCAGTCTCCCCGATGTCGAGGAGACCACATCGGGAGCAACGGATACAATAAATGACATTGGTGGATGTGCAATTAAAACTTTGATGGATGTGGAAGGCTCCTTTGGGGCCTTGGATGGAGGTGAGGGAGGTGGTGTTGGCGCAGGTTTTGCAATTCCTGTGGTGGCAGGGGAAGGTGCCAGGATGGGAGGGTGGGTTGTAGGGGCGCGTGGACCTGACCAGGTAGTCACAGAGGGAACAGTCTTTGCACTGTCCCTATGACTTGTCCTACCTGCCTATCTTCTTTTCCACCTATCCACTCCACCCTCCTCCCTGACCTATCACCTTCATCCCCTCCCCCACTCACCTATTATACTCTATGCTATTTTCTCCCCACTGCCACCCTCCTCTCATTTATCTCTCCACCCTTCAAGCACTCTGCCTGTATTCGTGATGAAGGGCTTTTGCCTGAAACATCGATTTTACTGCTTCTCGGATGCTGCCTGAACTGCTGTGTGCTTTTCCAGCACCACTCTAATCCACATTCTACTAACTACTGTAAAGCTGACACTATTTCCAATTAGAGTAGTTCAAGTTGTCCTGGTATCAGTAACATTTGATAACCTTCAAATATTATCATATTGAAGGCCCTTTATCCACTTTGTTTTGGTCCTTCATTAGTCTTCTTATGGTTACATAAACGTCTACTCCAGATGTATACTCTCTTTTTGTATCTAACCCTGTTTTGTAAATAGGGTGATGACGAGAATTGATGCAAATTGAAGGACATGTTCATTATTCTCATGCTACATTTGAGAAAATGTCTGTACCAGGTTAGTCATACTTCTGATCACCGTTATTGCATCAGACCACGTCAATATTTGTGAACT
The DNA here is from genome assembly GCF_004010195.1 of Chiloscyllium plagiosum. NCBI lineage: Eukaryota > Metazoa > Chordata > Chondrichthyes > Orectolobiformes > Hemiscylliidae > Chiloscyllium > Chiloscyllium plagiosum. Next base: position 19,878,703 of record NC_057711.1, on the reverse strand, counting down.
GCAACTCAGATTGATTTTAATTTGATCAGTCATTAGTGAATGATTTTAATCAATAGTCTTAATTGCTGTATTTTTTCAATAGTGGCAGGAATTTACTGTTAACTCTTTAGGATTTATGTCAGAAACCTGGGAGATCTGTTTGAACAGAAATGATTCATGGCTTCAGTTTGTGGGTTTGAAAATTGGAAAACAAAGGGAAAGTAAAGAAGTCAATACAGTTAACAAGCACTTTTTCAATATCAGCTTTAAAGGTGTTCCATGGTGTGACCAGTGAAAGACTTTTGAAGTGTTGGCACTGTTGTAACAAGGTAGGCAAACAGGAGGCTGGAAGAACACAGCAAGCCAGACAGCATCAGGAGATGGAGAAGTCAATGTTTCAGGTGTAACCCTTCTTCAAGACAGAGGGTGGGTGTAAGCTGAGCTGCAGATAAAGGGGGCGGGGGAGGCTGGGGGAGGGTTTTGGGCAGAGAGAGTTTGTAACATAATAAGCAGAACAGCCAATTTACACACAGCAAGGTCCTGCACACAGCAATAATAAGTTGTTGTGTTTAGAGGTATTTGTCAGGATCCCAGGGAAAAGTCCAACTTTGCATCAAGTGATTGCCATGGTACTGTTGATGTGATGTGTGTGGCATTGGTCAGGCCAGCATTCATTTCCAGGCCCTATTTGCCAAGAGAGCAGTTAAGAGTCAATCGCATTGTTGTGGACGCAGAGTCACACATAGGCCAGATTTGGTAAGAATGGCTTATTTCTTTCCTGAAAAGATATTAGTGAAGCAGATGGGCTTTCAACTAACAATTGTCAGTGGCCCACCATTAGACTAGTTTTTATTCAGGACACTATTTAAAATTGAATTCAAATTTCACCATCTGCCACGATGGTATTCAAACCTGTGTCCCAGAACAATAACCTGGGTGTTGGATTACTAGTCCAACAACACTTACCACTACACCCCTGCCTTTCTGTTTTCTGAACACCTGAGACATTGCAAGTTATGGACTACAGTCTCTAGAATAGAGTTTCGACCCATGCCTTTCTCACCAATTTAGATGCAACTACGTTAGTCAGTAGGTCAGTGCAGACACCTGACATGCACTTCAATCCACCAGAAAATTTGAAGAGAGTGAAATCAATATTCCAACTTAAATGAACAGTGGATGCTCCTGTTCATCTAATAATATTCTTACAGATTATTTTTCAACACTAAGCTGCAATAGTAGCGACGCTAAATTTCAACATTTGTTGCTGTATGTTACCTGCATTATTTTCAAACTGACTGTTAGGAATTATTCAATCAACTAGAACTACTTCATTAATACTGCAATGGCCTTCCATTAGATTACCTCATTCTTCTTACAAGAATGTGAGGAGAAGCTGCAGTTCCATATGCATAATATATGGCAAGTTCTGACTGAAATACTGAAGCTTGAGTAGGAAAAATAAATGTGTTTTTTAGCACAAAATTAATTCCTAATTAAAAGACAAGGTGTACCTTTTTTAAGACGATTTTTGTTTTGCATTAAAGATTTGTCTATTGCTGGGGAGAATGTCTTACTGGTCGTGGTGAGACCATTCTAGAAATTGATGTTTTTATTCACAATTAATTGGCTAAATCCAATAGAGATCATATTGCACATTCAATTTTCTAGTGACGAATTCTGAGGAACTTACAACACATAAAACGATCATTTGATCCAACCGGCCATTATTTATGCTCCTCACAACTCTCCTCCTCGTCCATGCTATCAATGTACATCCTCCTCTTGAAATATTCATTTTATAGACTTTTGTCACCCTGTTTCTGAAGGTTTTGTTTTTGTTTATCCCCCAAATATACAAGTTATTCATTTTCTAGTTTGCATTTCAGGCTTACACCTGCAGTTGTTAAAAATTGACTGTAACAAAACATCCCACACAGAAATTATTTTTATTCACTCATGCGATGTTGGCAGCACTGGCTGGGCCAGCATTTATTGCCCATCCCTAGTTGCCTTTGAGAAGGTGGTGGTGAGCTGCCTGTATGAACTGTAGCAGTCTGTGTACTGTAGGTTGAACCACAATGCCATTAGGGGGAGAATTCCAGGAGTTTGATGCAACAACAGTGAAGGAACGGTGATATATTTCTAGCTCAGTGGTTTTGAGGGGAACTTGCAGGTGGCGGTGATTCCATGTGTTTGCCGCCCTTGTCCTTCTAGATGGAAGTGTCAGGGGTTTGGAAGGTGCTGTCTGAGGATCTCTGGTGAACTCTATAGTGTATCTCGCACTGCTGCTATTCAGTGACAGAGAGAGTGGATGTGGTGCCATCCAAATGGCTGTTTTGTCCTGGATGGTGTCATTGGAGTGTTGTTGGAGCTGCATCCATCCAGGCAAGTTGGGAGGATTCCATCACACTTGTAACTTGAGCCTTGTAGTTGATGGAAGGATGTGGGGAGTCAGAAGGTGAGTTACTCACTGCAGTATTCCTAGCCTTTGACCTGCTGTTGGAGCCAGTGCATTTGTGTGGTCAGTCCATTGAGTTTCTGGTCAAAGGTAACCCCCAGGCTGTGGATAGTGAGGATTCAATGATGATAACATCATTGAATGTCAAGGGGCAGTGGTTAGATCGTCACTTATTCAAAATGATCATTACCTGACAATTGTGTGATGTATATTCCCATTTACATACAATTATCAAATGTGCAAAAACCCTATAAAGCTAACTAAAATGATAATGTGATCCAAGAATTCTTTGATTGAACTTGTGTTTAACCAACTGGCCCTTCTGACCTAGTTACCACATATTATGGTTCAGCACTGCGCCAGAACTGACTTTGAAAGCCAAAGGAAGAATAGATGAGTTCTCCAAAACTCTAGGAAATTGAAACAAATTGAAAAATAGAATTAGATGACAATCTTTTAGCAACACAATTTTCGCATTCTTGGAACTGCTCAAAATTGAAAGCCAATACTACAAAATGTGGTATATACAAAAGTGCTAAGGGACAGCTCATCAGGATTGTAGTACCACAATCTAAGGAGTAGAAAAAGTTTAATGTTATGGTGGAACACAGCAAGCACAGGACAACTCAAACAGCCATTCCTCATTTGGAAAGGGGAAGATGATTTGGAAAAGTTGGCAGTTTAGCAGTTGTTTTACTAGCCAATTAATCTAGAGGCCCACGCTGATCATCTGGGGTCAAAGGTTCAAGTCTCAGTAAAGTAGCTGGAGAAATTTAAACTCAGCTATTAAATTCTGGAATGGTGACTTGAAATTATTTTATTTCTTCTCAGAAAATAGCCATCTGGTTCACTAATTTCCTCCAGATATGGGAATTTGTCATTCTTAACTCGTCTGACCTCCATTTGACTCCTGACCAACTGAACTACTCACTGAAAGGGGTTTTGTACCAATCAGTTCAGGGGCAATTAGGGGTGAAAAACAAAAGCTGTTCTTGTCAGTGATAGCTGGTGTGAGTTTGCCACCAGAGGGTTTATTTTAACTGTGTGGTGATGCTTATGCAATCTCCTGTAAAATAAGAAACTGGGCATGAATATCACTGGAGTAAAGGGTGCAATAGACATTTATTGCTACTAAATATAATGTACTCTCTTACTGTCCCCACTCACAGTTTTGTCTGAGCTAATGTTAAGATATTGAGTAAAACAGAGGAGAATGATTCCAGCGGAGTGTCATGCTTCAAGCAATCTCTGTACCCTTGGGTCACATGCAGTGATGAGAATGTCTCTTGGAGGTGTACTGATATACTGACCATGAGCCCAAACACTGAATTGTTCATCAAAACACAGAGACATAGAAACCAGGTGCAGGAGTAAGCCATTTGGCCCTTTGAGCCAACACCACCATTCAATATGATCATGGCTGATCATGCAATCTCAGTATCCCACTCCCGCTTTCTCTCCATATCCCTTGATCCCTTTAGCCACAAGGGCCACATCCAGTTCCCTCTTGAATATATCTAACAAACTGGCCCCAACAGCTTTCTGTTGTAGAGAATTCCACAAGTTCACAATTCTCTGAGTGAAGGATATCTTCCTCACCTCAGTCCTAAATGGCTTACCCCTTATTCTTAGACTCTTCATATCAAATTTATTCTTTTTAAATGAACAACTATCCTAATGCTAGTTCGTGTTGGTAAAACATTTAACACAATGAAACTCAGGTCAGAAGGCTACTAAATTAAAATGGGACTGTGCATTGTTCCTCCATGCTGAGCTTAACACCACGATATTAACAACTGTAATTCCTACCAAAAATTACGAAAATTCTAAATAATTTACTTATAGTTAAGGTATGTTTATAATAATCCAAAACCTAATGAAAATTCTATGCACCAGCTGGTGTAAGAGACAATTTGGTTGTTGTACTTTCAATCTAAGTCCCAACTCAAACCAAACTGAAAGAAACAAATATTATAACCAGAAGACCTGAATATACATGAATTTACTATTGGCATTGTAGCATGTATTGTTTTAAACAGAAAAGATAAACTCAACACATGCAGTGTAACTCGTGGGATTCCTCGCTCTTTTGTAATTTATCATGTGAAAATTGACATTGTCACCTGATATTCATGAAAAATGTCTAAAATGCTTACAATCAGCAGGGCATTTATTTCATCATGTCACTGATTGATCTATGTGCAGTTTGAAAAAAAAAATTGAGAACTAAGAAACTTAAAACACAGCACAAAACTGTGATGGATAAATGTGTGCAACAGAACTAGTTTCACAGCATAGGCAACAGCCTCATTGTCTTCAAAGTTGGTGATTTATTGCTATTTCAGGAACTGATCTCCTTTCAAAATAAATCCTAATTTCCATGCACTGCAAGTAATTTATAAGTAAGCTGACCAGAGGCTCTTTCCTTTGCAAGCTCCTCAAGATGAACGCCTTGGCAACCTGTTGTCTCATGAGATGATGGCTTGTGCTGTTTTGTGTTAAATTTGTGTCAAACATTGCAAATAATATTCTGCAGTGAAACTGGCTTGTCCTCTCTGGGGCACCAAGCTTGAGTAAAATTTGTGGAGATGCAGCCCTGTGCTCATGTCAACGAACTCCTTTCAATCTCCCTGCTTGAGACCAATGGCCAGCTAACAAAATTTGCCGAAAGAACTGAGGTGTTCAGTGATCAGTCTGCCTTTGGCTCTACTCCAAATGTTTGGTCAGGGTTTACTTCCTTCACCTGCGACTTTTATAAAGTACCGCTAGAGAGTGGATCTGTTCAGCTAGAGCTGGGAACCTGATTCGTGAGCTTTAGGGTATTTTCCACAGGCTGCTCACCTTGCACACCACATGTCGAGGGGCAAAAGTCTCTTCCAATAGGGCACAATTGCACAGTGGTAATGAGACAGGGCTAATTATCCAGAGACTGGATTAGAGTGGTGCTGGAAAAGTACAGCAGTTCAGACAGCATCCAAGAAGCAGGAAAATCGACGTTTCGGGCAAAAGCCCTTCATCAGGAATATCTTTTTACCTAATTATCCAGAGATCCAAGCTTGTCCTCTCGTGTCAAGGATTCAAATTCTACCATGTTGCTTCACAGAACTTAATCTCAATTACTTCAGTCTGGAACTGAAACCTAGCCTCAGTAATATTGACGATAGAACTGTTTACTGATTGTAAAAGCTCATCTGGCTCACTAATGTCCCTGAGGGAGGAAATCTGTCATACTTTCCTGGTCTGGCTGACAGCAATATCTTTCACTCAGAAATGTCCTGGAAATTAAAGGACAATTAGCAATGGACAAAAACATGTACTGGTTTTGCTGGCAATGTCCACATCCCATGAAATAAAAAATTAAATTTCTCTGAAAGTTTTGTCGAGGGATCCAATTCCTACCTCTTACATGAGGATATTCAGTTGAGGACTTGCCAATGGATAATCTGTGTATTGACAGGGAAGTATCAACATATTTGGCTATCTTTTTTCTCGGAGAAAGTGAGGACTGCAGATGCTGGAGATTAGAGTCGAAGAGTGTGGTACTGGAAAAGCACAGCAGGTCAGGCAGCATCCGAGGAGCAGGAGAGTCGACGTTTCGGGCATAACCCTTCATCAGGAAGAAAATGTCAATTTTCACATGAGTTACACTGCATGTGTTGATTTTATCTTTTCTGTTTAAAACAATATATACTATAATGTTAATAGTAAATTCTTCGAAATTCAGAACTTCTGGTTATATTTGTTTCTTTCAGTTGTTTTGAGTTGGTGCTTAGATTGATAGAGGAGAAAGTGAGGACTGCAGATGCTGGCGATCAGAGCTGAAAATGTGTTGTTGGAAAAGCGCAGCAGGTCAGGCAGCATCCTGAAGAAGGGCTTATGCCCGAAACGTCGATTCTCCTGTTCCCTGGATGCTGCCTGACCTGCTGCGCTTATCCAGCAACACATTTTCAACTTAGATTGATAGTGCAACAGTCCTGATGCCCAAAACATTGACTCTTCCATTCCTCGGCTGCTGCTGTGATCTGCTGTGCTTTTCCAGCACCACACTCTTCGACTTTCCTTTATCTCGTTCTGCTCGCCAATGGTAGACAAACACCACTGCATTCCTCTCCAGACTTCTTCTGCGTAGGCACATTCCAAAAGGAGGTGTGTGACAGTCTCGTCCCCCCCTCCATTTTTTTTAAATTTCAAAATATACTTTATTCATAGAAATAAATCTTTGGTACTTGTACAATTTGTCATGTCGTTCATAGATATATACATTGCATGTCTTAAACATTACAAAGAACAGATTGAATTACTCCAATTTACAGTTATCCTATTTACAGTTCCCTTTATTAACCATCCAGTCTCTTGTTATTTAGCTGTGGCTTCAGCAGAACCCACCTACTGAGTGGGTGCCCTGTTATACTATAGCAAATAAACCTTTTTTAATCCCAGTTTATGGGGTTACCGTTGTCCATTTGACTGTCCTGTCTCTGGGGAAGCTGTCTGCATCCCCATGGTGAGCACGAACTGCTGGACCCTCGCTGGGCTGAGGTAGCTATCCAGGCTCTCACTGTGGTCATTTACCTGCTCTGGAGTCATTGAGGAGAAAGTGAGGTCTGCAGATGCTGGAGATCAGGAAGAAGGGCTAATGCCCGAAACGTCGATTCTCCTGTTCCCTAGATGCTGCCTGACCTGCTGCGCTTTTCCAGCAACACATTTCCATCTCTGGAGTCATTGAGCCAAGGCAAGGGTCCGCACCGTCCAGTTCTGTATCTGACAATGGGACTGTCAGAGAATCGCAGCTCTCAGTTGTCTGTCGTTGTGGGGCAGTGGGTAACCCCTGGTTCTCACTGGGTGGAGGGTGGACTTCAGGGGGTCCGTTGTTTCCTGGTTGGGAGGAAATGCCCTCCTCTTTTTCTATGGCGCTCTGTCTCTTCTTCTGGTGGTGATGACATTCTTTGCGCCCGTCTTCACCATCTGAAGAGCTGGCCGTCCCTCCCTTGTGCAGCTGTCTTTTCCCCCTTTGCTAGGAGGCTTTGGGGGCCTGGCCGGATTTTCTCTTCCTGTTTTTAACAGGTATCCACTCCTCTGCCTGCTCGATTACCTTCTCCTCCATTGCTTCCATCTGCCCAGCTAGAGCTAGGATCAGTTGCTGTGTCTCTCCGCTGTCTGCCGCCTCCTCTACTCCAGCCTGTTCTTCTTTCTGGGTGCCACCAGACCCCGTTTCTCTGCTGTCTGGGTGCACCTTACTGATCTTTGGGGGTCCACGGCTCACATTGCTACCTCCAGCCATCTGTGCATAAGTGGAGCCCCCCCGTCTTGGGTAGGTCTTGTACATGTGACCCGCCTCTCCGCACAGGTTGCAGCTCTTTGCTTCCTGACAGTCCTTAGTCAGGTGACCCTCCTGTTTGCAGTTCCTGCAGATGGTCCCCTTGCAGTCCGCCGCGACGTGTCCCGACTTCCTGCAGGTTCGGCACACTTTCGGCTGCCCTGCATATGTCAGGTAGCCTCTGTTCCCTCCAATTGCGAAGCTCGAAGGTGGGTGGAGAATGTTCCCATTGCCATCGACCCTCAGAGTCACCCTGACCTGCCGCTTACTGGTCCAGATCCCAAAGGGGTCGA
>NC_057711.1:19865954-19868619 GCF_004010195.1 Chiloscyllium plagiosum | reverse complement strand
ACGGCTTACTGGTCGAGCTCTATTCCGCTCTGTGGGACTTGATTGGCCAGGACTTGCTGGAGGTGTATGTCAGTATGCTTCGGGCAGGTACCATGAGTGAATCCATGAGGAAAGGCATCATCACCCTCATCTACAAGCAGAAGGGGGAGAGGGAAGAAATTAGAAATTGGAGACCGATCTCACTGTTAAACACAGACTACAAAATCTTGTCAAAGGTCATCGCCAACCGGGTCAGGTCTGCTCTGGGGTTGGTGATTCACCCTGACCAAACCTGTGCTGTGTCGGGCAGGAAGATCGCTTAGAGTCTCGCACTCCTCAGGGATACGATCGCCTACGTGCAGGATAGGGGGTTGGACACCTGCCACATCAGCCTGGACCAGGAGAAAGCATTTGACAGGATATCACACATGTATATAAGAGATATTCTCTCCAAAGTGGGCTTTGCGGAGGGAATCTGCAATTGGATCAGACTGCTCTACACCAACATTGTCAGTGCAGTCTCAATCAATGGGTGGAAATCAGATAGCTTCCCAGTCAGATCTGGAGTCAGACATGGCTGCCCTCTCTCTACTGCCTTGTTTGTGTGCTGCATAGAGCCATTTGCCGAGTCCATCAGGAAGGATGCGAGCCTGAAAGGGGTGACTATTTCGGGCAGCGGGGGCCTACAGGTTAGGGCGTCCCTGTACATGGATGACGTCGCCATTTTCTGCTCGGATCTGCTGTCCGTGCACAGACTCATGTGCATATGTAACCAGTTTGAACGGGTCTCAGGGACCAAGGTAAACCAAGGCAAGAGCGAGGCCATGCTCTTCGGGAACTGGGCCGACCAATCCTCGATCCCCTTCACCGTCAGGACCGACCACCTGAAGGTGCTGGGTATTTGGTTCAGGGCGGGGGGGGGTTGGGGCATGCGCCAAGTCTTGGGAGGAGCGTTTCAGCAAAGTGAGGCAGAAACTGGGCAGATAGAAGCTATGGTCGCTCTCCATTGCGGGAAAAAACCTGGTAATCAGGTGTGAAGCACTGTCATTGCTGTTATACATGGCACAGGTCTGGCCTATTCCCAGAACCTGTGCCGTTGCAGTCACCCGGGCTTCCAATTTATATGGAGACCAAAGATGGACCGGGTCCAAAGGAAATTAATGTATAAAGATCTGGGCAACGGGGAAGAAAACACACCCAATGCCACCCTCACCCTGATGGCCACCTTTGTGTGTGGCTGCATCAAGCTGTGCGTGGATCCCCGGTACGCAAACACCAAGTGTCACGACGTACTGAGGTTCTACCTGTCCCCGGTGTTGCAAAGGATGGCCTTGGCCTCGCTGCCGCGGAACGCTCCGAGTGGTTGGACCGTTCCGTATCACCTGTCCTTCGTGGAGAAGTTTATGAAGAAAAACACCTTTGACTTCAAGTCCATCAGGAAGTGGTCAGCACATAGAGTCCTTGAGACCCAATGCGACATGCAGGACATGGGTATGAACATCTGCCTCATCAGCCTGGACCAGGAGAAAGCCTTTGACAGGATATCGCACATGTACATGAGAGATGTCCTCTTCAAAATGGGCTTTGGGGAGGGAATCTGCAATTGGATCCAACTGCTCTACACCAATATTGTCAGTGCAGTCTCAATCAATGGGTGGGTATCAGACAGGTTCCCAGTCAGATCTGGAGTCAGGCAGGGCTACCCTCTCTTTCCTGCCTGGTTTAAGTGCTGCATGGAGCCATTTGCTGAGTCCATCAGGAAGGATGCGAGCCTGAGAGGGGTGACTATTCCTGGCAGCGGGGGCCTGCAGGTTAAGGCCTCCCTGTACGTGGATGAACATCGCCATTTTCTGCTCAGATCCGCTGTCCATGCACAAAATCTTGTGCATCTGTGACCAGTTCGAACGGGCCTCAGTGGCCAAGGTAAACCGAGGCAAGAGCGAGGCCAGGCCCATCCTTCGCAACACCGGGGACAGGTAGAACCTCAGTACGTAGTGACACTTGGTGTTTGCGTACCGGGGATCCACGCACAGCTTGACGCAGACGCACACAAAGGTGGCCATCAGGGTGGCCATCCCATGCTCTTTGGGAATTGGGCTGACCAATCCTCTATCCCCTTCACCGTCAGGACTGACCACCTGAAGATGCTGGGTATATGATTCGGAGGGGCTGGGGCGTGCGCCAAGTCTTGGGAGGAGCGTATCAGGAAAGTGAGGCAGAAACTGAGCAGATGGGAGAAATGCTCACTCTCCATAATGGGTACAAACCTGGTCATTAGGTATGAGGTACTCCTAGTTTTGTTATATATGGCACGGGCCTGGCCAATTCCCAGAAACTGTGCCGCCACAGTCACCCGGGCCATCTTCAACTTCATGTGGAGATCAAAGATGGACCGGGTCCGAAGGGACACAATGTACCCTGGCAATCTGGGCAACGGGGGAGAAAATGCCACCCTCACCCTGGTGGCCACCCTCACCCTGATGGCTGCAACAAGCTGTGCGTGGATCCCCGGTATGAAAACACCAAGAGTCACTACGTACTGAGGTTCTACCTGTCCCTGGTGTTGCGAAGGATGGGCCTGGCCTTGCTGCCGCGGAACGCTCCGAGTAGTTGGACCGTTCCGTATCACCTGTCCTTCGTGGAGAAATTTATGAAGAAAAACACCTTTGACCACAAGTCCATCAGG
>NC_057711.1:19834570-19865454 GCF_004010195.1 Chiloscyllium plagiosum | reverse complement strand
GCAAGTCGCGTAATAACAGGACTGAGTGTTGGGGTGGGTTAAAAAAGGTAGAAGATAGAATCAGGTTCTAATGTTATTGAACTCAGTTTTGAGTCATACTGACGGGTGGGGAATATCACAACATTTATACACACAGCATACCGAGTTTTTAAAGCTGAAGCATCTTCAAGGCAAAATGAACACACAACAGGGATTAGTAGCTGGTTCACATGGAAAAATGGAGCATACTTGATGGAATGAATGTCCTATCTTTGTTCAAAGATCCGATTATTGTAATGCATCTAACTCATGTCCAAAAGTAACATTAAGTAAATAAACAAAGTAAGCCAGGTAGTCACCATGGAAATGTGAATAGTTCATGAGAAGCTGAGGTCTGGAAATTTAACAGAAATTTCTGGTCAAATTCAGCAGGTCTTGCAGCACTTATGGGAAGAGGACAAAGTTAGCATTTCAAATCCAACTCTTCAACAGAACTGTTGCAGTGAGGAAGAAGTGGATATTTATGGTGACGTATGTGAGTTTATAAACAACAGGACTGAATGTAATTTATATTCATGAACTGAAATGTCAATAAAGCGTTATTGTCTGAACTTATACAGCATACTTTGCAACAGCCTCACTGGTGTATTTGGGGCTTCACTTTTTCAAATGGTAGTAGGATGTTTGACAAGTTCCAGAATTTTCATGTGTCAAAGAATTTGTTTAGGAGGGATGGACATGCCACACAGCAGGGGGCTACTTAATGTATCATCAGTTTCTTTGAAAAAAATCACTCACAGGATATGGTGCTGTTAAATGGATAGTATTCATTGACCATCCCTAATTGCCCTTGAGAAGGTGGTGGAAGCCTGCATCTTTGAACTTCTGCAGTTCTCAGGATGCAGATACTCCCACAGTGCTGACAGGGAAGGAATTCTGGAATATTGACACAGTGATACTAAAGCAATGGTGATATACAGAAGTTCCAAGTCATGATGGTGTGTGGGATTGAAAGGGAACTTGGAAGTGTTGATGTTCCCATTGTTTTTCTGCACATGTCTTTCTATGTGTGGTAGAGGTTATGGGTTTAAATGGCATTGTCAAAGAAGCTTTGGTGAGTAGCTGCAGTGATTCTTGTACTTGGTACACTTGTGTATCAGTGGTAGCATGACTGATTTCTGAAGATGGCTAACAGGTACCAGTCAATGGGCTGCTTCATTCTGATTGGTTTCCAGAATCTTGAATATCTGCACTCAACCAGCAATGGAGCATTCCATTATTATCCTAACTTGCGCCTTGTAAGTGGTTGACAAACAGGAATCAGGAGGTGAGTAACCTAAAGTAGAGTCCCTAATCTCTGACCTGCTCTTGTAGCCACAGTGCTAATCTGAACAGTCCAGTTCAGTTTCTGGACAATAGTAAACCTCAGGATATTGATTGTGGGGTTTAATTTTACATGCCAATCTCTTCTGGAGGCTCTCTTACTGAAAGCCTTCTGATAATTCAAGGAGCTCACCTTTATCAACGATACGAGTCACTTCCTCAAAAAATTCCAGTAGATTCATTAATCACGAGTTCCCTTCCATTAATCCATGCTGACTCGATCCCATCCTCTCATAGTCTTCCAAATGCTCTGTTATTCAACCTTTTAAAATGGACTGTAGCATCTTGCCCACTTTTGATGTCCTGCTAACTTATCTATAAGTCCCTGTTTTCTCTCAACCTTTTTTAAATAGTGGAGTTACATTGACCATCCTCTGATTTGTAAGAACTGTTCCAGAGTTTATAGAGTCAAATATTTCTAGGGTCACTCCTTAAATATTCTGGAATGTCAATTATCAGGTTTTTATTTCCATTAATTTCCTCAATAGCATTTCCCTATTAATACTGATCTCCTTCAGCTCCTCCCTCTCACTTGACTCTGCATTCCCCAACAATTTTAGGACGTTACGTATGTCCTCCTTTATGAAGATAGAACTAAATCATGCGTTAAATTAGATCAAACATTAACAGAAATTTCTGGAGAAACTCAGCAGGTCTGGCCGTACCTGTGGAGAGAAAACAGCTTTTAAGTCCAGTGACCCTTCCTCAGCACCGATCTCTGGAGACTGGTCACTGGACTTGAAACTTTAACTCTACTTTTTCTTCACAATCTTGAACATCGACAGTTCTTTATTTTTAATGTATTTACTTTGTGTGTCATTTCTATGTTCCCCCTTATAACTTCAACTGTTTCTGATTGTAAGGTAGCCATATTTGCCTTCACTAAGCTTTTACTCTTCACATACCTATAGAAATGTTTACATTCAGTTTGATTGATCCCCACAATCTTACTCTCGTACTTTATTCCCCCTTCTGAATCAATCTCTTTATCCTTTTTTGCTGAAATCTAAACTGCTCCCAATCCTCAGGTCTGCTGCTTTCTTTGGCCAATTTATACACCTTTTTCTTGGATCTAATGCTATGCTTAATTTTCCTTGTTAGCCATGATCAGACCACTTTTTCCATTTTATTTTTGTGTCAGACAGGAATGAACAATTATTGCAGTTCCTTCATTCAATCTTTAAGATGGATTTCTAATCTATATGTCAAAAATATTTTATAGAATGATTCCAAATTTAACTACAAGGAACAAGTACAATTTGCTTCCTTTTATTTGAATTAAAGCACAGCTTCCTTTGAGATCACTATTTTAAGAAACACTTTTCCCTGAAATGGGACTGTGCTCTATGTTTGTAAAACAGTAACAAAATAGACACTTGGGTTTTCAAGAAAGGAAGAAAGAAAAAGTTCTGAGAGTTTTTTGATCAGACTCTGAGAATATTTGTCAGGAGTTCTCCCTCAGCTGAAGGAAAGATGCTGTTAAACTTGAAAGCATTCAGAAATGATTTACAAGGGTGTTGCCAAGTTTGGAGGATTTGAGTTATAGGGACAGGCTGAATAGGTTGGGACCTTTTCCCTGGAGCACTGGGGGCTGAGGGGTGAGCTTATCGAGGTTTATAAAATCATGAGGGGCATAAATAGGGTGATAGTCAAGATTTTTGTCCCAGGATAAGGGAGTCCAAAACCGCAGGTATTAAGATGAGGGGAGAATGATTTAAAAGGGACCTGAGTGGCAATGTTTTCACACAGAGGGTGGTGCGTCTGTGGTATAGACTGCCAGAAGAGGGAGGGGAGGTGGGTACAATTGCATTTAAAAGGCATCTGGGTACATGAATAGAAAGGATTTAGAGGGGTATGAGCCAAATGCTGGCAAATGGGACAAAATCAGGATATCTGGTCAGTATGGACAAGTTGGTTAGAAGAAAGTGAGGACTGCAGATGCTGGAGATCAGAGCTTAAAAATGTGTTGCTGGAAAAGCGCAGCAGGTCAGGCAGCATCAAAGGAGAAGGAGAATTAATGTTTCGGGCATAAGCCCTTCTTCAGGATTCCTGAAGAAGGGCTTATGCCCAAAATGTCGATTCTTCTTCTCCTTTGATGCTGCCTGACCTCCATGGACAAGTTGGTCCAAAGGATCTGTTTCCGTGCTGTATAACTCTATGGCTCTCTATGAGGTGATTCAGTAGATGGACCAGATTCCATGAATGCAGAACATGGCTGACCTCTGGAAAATGTATCCTTGAAGACCCAATTACTGCTTTCAGTGTTCAGCACTGATAGTATTTCGAGAAGGTGATATTGATAAGGTGAGATGAAGCATGTTTGTGGTGGTGTGAGGAAGTTGGAGGGAGGGGATTGCTGAATGGAACCCATAGATTTGTTGGGCCCAAGGGCCTGTAATTAGTTTGTTCCATCAATGCCATGTAATTCAGTGTTAATTTAGATATTTTCTCAGTTCTAGCAATTTGCAATAGTTACAATTCTCTAGATATTTGTGTAGATTGTATGCAAGTCACTTGGATTTTTAATTAGCTCCAGTTCAAGATCTGACACAGCTCACATCTGAATAAAAGTGTGACTCCTTAGCTCTTTGCAAATTGAGGTGGAATATTCTAATTCTATGGTAATAATTTTTAAATTAAAGCCACAACAAATTTCAATAGACTGCAACAGCAGGTGAAAACAATGTGCTGAAATTGAATATCTATATTTAGATAAATATTGCATTTAAAAAAAAAACGTGATTCAGTATGTTGGGTACAAGAAGAAAGATTTCACATTGTCAGCATTTTTCATGAACTAAGAGTGAAATAATACACTTTACAGACAATTAAATATGTTTGAACTTGTCATATTGCATTCTAAGAATCACCACAGCCAATTTTGATGCAGTAAGGTCCCACTATAACAATGAAGTAATGAACAGATTATGAACCAAATCAAAGAGAGACTTGAGAGATGTGGGTTTTCAGATTGATGAAGGACTCAGGTGGGAAGTCAAAACAGCTGCGTCATGATGACAAGATCATATCTCTCTTTCTTTTGGTCAACAATTGCTGTATTTGATTTGGTTTCATTTGATTTTATTATTGTCACATGTTGAGATACAGTCAAAAGTATTGTTTTGCGTGCGATCCAGACAAATCATACCTTATATATGTACATCAAGGTAATAGAACAGAATGCAGCAGATAGTGTTACAGCTACAGAGAAGGTGCAGAGGAAGATCAATTCTAATGTATGAGAAGTCCATTCAAAAGTCCGACAACATTGGGGAAAAAAAGCTGATCTTGAAACTGTTGGTACATGTTTACAAACTTGTGTATCTTCTGCCCAAGAGAAAAGGGTGGAAGAGAGTATAATAGGGTGAAAGAAGTCTTTGATTCAGTCAGCTGCTTTTTCTGAGGCAGTAGAGACTCTAGATGGAGTCAATGGAAGGAAAGCTGGTTTTTGTGATGGACTGGGCTACGTTCACAACTGTCTGTAGTTTCCTGCGATTTTGGGCTGAGCAGTTGTTGCACCAAGCTGTGCTGCATCTGGATAGGATGCTTTCTATGGTGCATCTATAAAAATTTGTGAGAGTCATTGTGAGAGTCAGCCTTCTGATGAAGTAGTGGCGTTATTGTGCTTTCTTAACTGTAGTGTCAACACAGATGGATCAGGGTAGATCATTGGTGATCTTTACTCTGAGGAACTTGAAGCTCTCGACTATCTCCATCTCAGCATCGTTAGACAGGTGTGTGTCCTCCATCCCACTTCATGAAGTCAATGATCAGCTCTTTGTTTTGCTGACAGTGAGGAAGAGTCACTGTATGTGGACAGGGACCTGGAGATCCTGCTGAATGGTGTAATCTCGATGCAGGACTAACTCTTCTCTTGGAACAAGCAATAGAGGCACAAACTAGACCATGTCAGCCTAATCAGAGATTGTCACCCATGTTAGTGCAATGTCAGCCATCTGTAGGAAGACCTAGCAATACAGGAAGCTGATCAGTATCCTGCTCCACTCTGTCACTGTAAGAGCCACTATCCTCTATCTGATGCTTTATACTCTACTGGTGTTCCCACCTGCCACCAAAACTCACACTCTACCACTTGCACTAATGCTGGACACCGCACTATGTGGATCAACGATATGTCACATGGAGTCTTAGAGGCTGGCACATATTCCTCCATTTACTCAGGAGGCTAAGGAAATTTGGCATGTCCATGAAGACTCTTCCAAATCTTTATAGATGCACTATATAAAGCATCCTATCTTTGGTGTATCATGGTATGGCAATTGCTCTGCCCAGGATAGTAAGAAACTACACAGAGTTGTGCAGCCCAATCCATCACGCAAACCAAACTTCCACCCATTGACTCCATCTACATTTCTCGCTGCCTCAGAAAGGCAGCCAATATCGAAAAAAGACCCCTCCCACCCTGGCTATAATCTCTTCCAACCTCTTCTGTTGGGTAGAAGATACAAAGGCTTAAACACACAGACTGACAGATTCAAGGACAGCTTCTTCCCTGTTGTCATTAGACTTCTGAATGGACATCTCAAATTTTAAATTCAATGTTGATTTTGCTGTTTATGAAGCATTTCTGCAGCTGTCGCAAAATATTCTTCATTCTGGTCAATTATCCAACTGCACATTTTATGGTGTGGCATAGTTTGCCTGTACTTCACGCTTATCAAAACTTTTACTGTGCCAAGGTATGTGTGACAATAATAAATCAAACCAAATCAACTATTGGATGCCAGTGTCAGTGGACACAGGGTGCATGTAGGCAAGCCTATGGGTTTTGCCCTGAAATGTTGGTGTCCAATGTGGAGGTTGTTTGAAGCAAGTGGGGAAATGTATTTCAATGGCAAGTTTTCTCGAAATCTAGCTTTTGATAAGAAAGAAACATGAATATTAACAGGATGAGATGTGCCACTAATAAAATGTCTAACAATCTCTGATCACCCTTATTTGGCAACTTGTCAGTGCCTAGAGAAAACTCATCACACCACTCAGCTAAAGCAGGAAAGTTGGAGGGAAAGTCTCCAGACATTGAGATAGGCCTTGACGTAGTTCTGACCCAATCCTTCCAAATCGCATCAAATTTCTCATCCTACTCTTCCACAAGTCCCACCACAGCCAAAATCATTCTGACGCTATATGAATCCGGCCTTTGTGTTCCTGTTCGGCAAGTGAATTTCAACATGTGATTTATCATAAATTTCTTGCTAATACGTTTCAAATTTGAACACAGAAACTGTAAAGAGGCATTGAGGAACAGTCCAAAAATTGATGTAACACTGCGAAAAGAAACCAGACACTGGAGGTTGGCTAACGTAGTACCAATATTTAAGAAAGGGGGTAAGGAAAGTCCAGGGAACTATAGACCACAGAGCCTGACATCAGTGGTGGGCAAGTTGTTGGAGAAAATCCTGAGGGACAGGATTTACACGTATTTGGAAAGGCAAGGACTGATTAAGGATAGTCAGCATTATGTCTCACAAACTTGTTTGAGGTCTTTGAAGAAGTAATGAAAAGGATTGATGAGGGCAGAGTGGTAGATGTGATCTATGTGGACTTCTATCAGACATTTGACAAGGTTCCTTATGGTAGACTGGTTAACAAGGTTAGATCTCATGGAACACAGGGAGAAAGTGTCATTTGGCTATAGAACTTGCTTGAAGGCAGAAGACAGAGGGTGGTGGTGGAGTGTTGTTTTTCAGACTGGACACCTGTGACCAATGGCTTGCCACAAGGATTGGTGCTGGATCCACTACTTTTCATCATTGCTATAAATGATTTGGATATGAACATAAGAGGTATAGTTAGTAAGTTTGCAGATGACACAAAAATTGGAGGTGTAGTGGACTGTGAAGAAGGTTAACTCAGAGTACAATTGGATCTTGATCAGATGGGCCAATGGGCTGAGGAGTGGCAGGTGGAGTTTAATTTAGATAAATTAGGCAAACCAGAGCAGGGCTTGTACACTTAATGGTAAGGTCCTGGGGAGTGTTGCTGAACAAACAGACCTTGGAGTGCAGGTTCATAGTTCCTTGAAAGTGGAATCTCAGGTAGACAGGATAGTGAAGAAGGCGCTTGGTGTGCTTTCCTTTGTTGGTCAGTACATTAAGTATAGGAGTTGGGAGGTCATGTTGCAGCTGTGCAGGATGTTGGTTAGGCCGCTTTTGGAATATTGTGCACAATTCTGGTCTCCCTCCTGTTGGAAGGATGTTGTGAAACTTAAAAGGGTTCACAAAAGATTTACAGGGATGTTGCCAGGGTTGGAGGAGTTGAGCTACAGGGAAAGGCTGAATAAGCTGAGGCTGTTTTCCCTGGAGAGTCGGAGGCTGAGGGGTGACCTTATGGAGGTCTATAAAATCATGAGGTGCATGGATAGGGTAAAAAGCCAAGGTCTTTTGCATAGGGTGGGGAGTCCAAAATTAGAGGGCATGAGTATAGAGTGAGAGGGGAAAGATATAAAAGGGATCTAAGGGGCAACATTTTCACACAGAGAGTGGTGTGTGTATCGAATGAGCTGTCAGAGGAAATGGTGGAGGCTGGTACAATTATAACATTTAAGAGACATGTGGGTGGGTACATGAATAGGAAGGGTTTAGAGGGATATGAGCCAAGTGCTGGCAAATGGGACTAGATTAGGTTAGGATACCTGGTCAGCATGGACGAGGTGGACTGAATGGTCTGTTTCTGTGCTGTATATCTCTATGACTCTATGACTTTAGTTCTTTGCGACATATAATTGTGTAGTAAATCAGCATTTCAGAGTAGACTTTCACAAAAAAACAAATTAATATTGTACCAATTCATTGGATAATCTTCATCTTGAAGTTGTCGGCAAATAAATGCATTGCAATGACAGTAAGGTGAAAAGAGGATTCTAAAGGGACATCTTTCCCTAAGGAAATGAATCAGAGTATTTGTTTTTCCAGTATCATAAAATGTTCCAATGCATTGAGATTAGATACTTAAGGAGCTGAGTAATTGAAAGAAAAGCACTTCCAGTAAATCCTTGAGAAATGAGCAGTAACCTGAAAAGATGGAAACATATGCAGGCTGCACAGAAAATTAAAAAAATGCTGAAACAGACAGTGTTTGCACCACAAAGGGTACAAGAAAGGTTTTGTCTCTAGGAAATAAATAAAACCTGCACTTGCTGATGATGAAGTGGTTTGTTTTTTTTTGGTTTGCTTTCATACCAGTGAATCTGAGGCAATCCATTTCAGCCAGTGACGATGAAGCAAGGTTAAGGCAGCCTCTTGGAACTTCTTGCCGAATAGCACTGTGGAAATACTGACACCACATAAACTACAATGGTTCAGGAAGACAGCTCACAACTATCTGCTTGAGGACAATTGAGATGGGCAAAAACTATTGGCCTCATTTGCAATATGTGCATCTGATTAAAAACATGCAAATCTTGTATTGTATCATAAAATTAATATCAATTTTGAACTCTGAATTAGTGTGGAGCACAGGAATATGGAATAGGCATTTCAGCCCCTTTAGCCTGTTTCACAATTCAGCATGATCATGGCTGATTTGTGGCTAACTCCAAATCCAGCCTTTGGGCTTTATCCCTTAATACCTTTGCTTAAATTTGCAAAACATTACCTATCTCATTATTGAATTAACAAGTGTTCCTGTATCCACTGTTATTTGTGAAAGAGAATTACTAACATCTCCCACCTTTTGTGTCTAGATATGCTTCAGAACATGTCTCCCGAATGGTGTGGCCTTAATTTTCAGATTATGCACGCTGGTTGAAGAATCTCCAATCAAAGGAAATAGTTTATCATTTTCTCCTCTATCTTTTTCTCTTAAAATCTTGAAGGCTTTGATCCCTTTGCTTTCTACATTCCAGAGAAAACAGCATAATTGCATAGTTATTCCTCATAACTTAACTCCTGAAGTCCAGGCATCATTCTTGTAAACCTACATTGTACCCCTTCCAAGACCAATATATCTTTCCAGAGGTGTGGTAACCGGATATGTTCTTAGTATTCAAAGTGGGATCAATCCAGAATTTTGTAAAGCTGCAGCTCAACTTCAACATCCTATCCTCTTGATAGAAAAGCCAGCATTCCAGTGTGTAGTCCAAAACAAAAGGACACAGATTTAAGGTGAGATGAGAAAGATGTAAAAGGGACCTAAGGGACAACTTTTTCACACATAGAGGATGTGTGTATGGAACTGTCAGAGGAAGTGCTGGAGATGAGTACAATTTCAACTTTGGGTATATTATTAGGAAAGTTTAGAGGGATTTGGACACAATGCTGTCATATAGGTGAGACTGGGATGACTGGTCAGCATGGATGAGTTGAACCAAAGGGTCAATTTCTATGCTGTATAACTCTATGACACTTTGCCCTTAGATGGTGGACAAGAATTAGGGAAACAAAAGATGAGTTATCCACACTTAGTCCTAACCTCTGACCTTCATTTGCAGACATAATATTTTTTATGGATGATCCTTTTCAATTTCAGATAAACATGAATCTCAGAATATTGGTTAAGGGAGATTCAGTGATGGTAATGCCCTTGAACATCAAAGGACAATGGTTAGATTCTTTCTTGTTGGGCATGATCATTTTGTCTGGTCTCGCTTGCTACTTATCAACCCAGTCCGAGGTGGTGTTCTGGTCTTTTTCCATATTGAAGTGGACTGTTTTAGCATCTGAGGAGTCACAAAAGGTGCTAAATATTGTGCAATCAATGGCAAGTATCTCCACTTCTGACCTTAAAATGGAAGGAAGGTGTTTGATGAGGCAGCTGAAGATTGGATATTCCAATTTTGTTTACTTTTTTTAATTAGTCCTCTTTTCACATGAAGATAAGTGCTTATCTTTTGCAATTTTCTTTTATCTGGTGCCTTATTAAATGTCTCTTGATAGTCTATATTACAGACCATTCGTTATATTCTCAAAAATCTCTGATAAATTTGTCAAACATAATTTCTCAGAAAACTAATCATGGAGTAAATTAAGCCTCGTGGGACCCTTAATATATCAGAGCAGTGAAATTTAGGATTATCTAACACAGATTTTGCAAAATACCATTCAGTGGTGATGCATCTGAAATGCATTTTGTTTTCCTATCAATACGCCAATCAACACTGCTGCAGGCGTCTGATGCTCTGCCTGGCTCAGGTCTTAGATTGTGACATGCCACAAAGAATGAATATGGGTGAACAACAAGCATGGACTTGTTGTCTCATTTGCCATCCTTTTGTTTCCCAAAACCTCCACAGAAAGAAAAATATTCACTCATCTCTCATTAAGATTGTTGCATGGAACTTAATAGAAGACTGAACTCAGGAGACTGTGGTTTTAATTCCCAATTGAAGACCTGATCATGTAGTATTTTTTTGCTGATTTTCATTGCAGTGTTTAAGGAGCACTGCATTGTCCAAGTGTTGTCTTTCACAAGAAGCACGAAACCTTGAGTCTGCTTACCTCTTCAGCTCGATGTAAAGAGCAAATCCATTGCCAGGAAAGAAAAGCAAAGGTGTTCTGCCGTCCTCATGAACATTTCACCCACAAACAACAATCATAATCTGTTCAAAGGAGGTTCACTAGATTAATTCCAGAGATTAAAAGCTTGATTTATGAGAGATGATTGGGCAACTTAGGCTCACATTTAGAAGAATGAGAGACAATCTAAGTGAGGTATACAAGATGCTAAAGGGGATTGTGAAAGTAGATGTAAGGCAGATGTTTCCCCTTGTGGAGCAATCTAGAATGAGGTGTCAGAGATGTGGGCTGAGGGGTAACAGATTTAAAATGGAGATGTGGAGAACTTACTTTTCTCAAATGGTTGCAAACCTGTGGATTTCACTCCCCCAAAGTGCAGTGGATTCTGGCAAACTGAATTCATTTAAGGAGGAGCTGGATCAATTTTTAATTTGGAATGAGTTAAAGGGCGATGGAGAGTGGGCCAGAAGATGAACTTGAGGCCTAGATGAGGTCAGTTATGCTCATGTTAGATGGTGAATCAGACTCAAAGGTCTGAATTACCAACTCCTGTTCCTAGTTCCTATGTTATTATGTTCTTATAAGACAAATCTATTGTTGTTCATGAGATATTGGCAACTTACAAATTTTCTACAATAAAAGTACTTCAAAAAGCAATTTATTGACTGTGAAGTCTTTGGGCTGTCCTAGTGATGTACAGACTGCCATGTAAATGCAAACTTTCTATTTTTATATATCACTGAGACATGCAGCAAATTGAGTCTTTCGTAGCAATTGTTGTTATAGCCAAAATGGCTTATGAAACCAAAAGGGAGGAAAATGGGTCATGATGAAAAATATTAATCAACTTATAATAGAATTATGGTCATGATTCATTGAAAATAATTACCTGCATTTGTATGGAACAAATTAGTTGAGCCTCCCAGGACTCAAAAAAACATTTAATTCACTAAGAAACAATTATGTGTTTCATAATTTTTTTTATTGAAAATATCTATAAAACAAATTTGGCAAAATTTTCTAATTCTATCAACCCTGATATTGGAACAAGTGAAAACATTTGAATCCACTCCAATGCTTAAGTTATATTTTGATCAATGCTGCAGTCAATTTGGAATTAACACTGCTTGAGTATTTAAATACTTAACTCTTCAGCTGCTAACAGCCATGGACATTTGCAGTCTCCCTGAATAAACTGTTTTGCTTATTTCTTTTGATATCATTGACTGAAAATAGATGAAATGTTAGGAGTTGGTGTGTTACTGTGATAATAAATCAATACAACTGATATTTTTGAAAGAAAATAAGTGTAGGTGCAACTGTTTAATGGAAGAAGGGCATAAATAAAGTGCTCCATGTACTGTTTAAAGTAGGTTTACTTCCTTATTAGCATAGTGGGATTACAGAGACAGGATATGGGTGGGTCTGGGTGGGATGCTCTTCAGAGGATCAGTGTGGACTTGATGGGCTGAATGCCCTGCTTCCAAACTGTAGGGATTCTATAATTGATGGTCTGTCGTTCTCAAACTCTCCCCTCGTCTGATTCATGGTGACCCTTAGGTTAAGCCACCACCAGTCACCTCTCTCTAATAGGACAGCAGCTCTATCGTCCATCTGAAGGGGAAATGGACATAGGTTGCAGGAGATTAGAAGTCAACTTCTGAACACGGCAGCAAGGTTTCAGAAATGTAAGGGTTTATCCAGCCCATCTCACACTTCTACTGTGATGCGAACCAACACCAACTTGTGGTTGACACAGTTTGTTACCACCAAGTGCATCTTAGTGAGAAAGACTTTTGATTTTAAAATGTAGTTTATTGCATGAGAACAATCATTCAGGAGGATAAACATTTTTACAAAGACTATTGGGAGACCTGTGGACATAGATCTTCACTCTACGAGATCCTCAGATAATATACCATTTCTCATGTCCTTATGACAACATCAGATTGGGTGGAGATATTTGCAGTTTACAGCATTAACCTTTTCAGATCATTACATTGTATGAAACCAACTCCAAAGTTCTGTCCCTTTAAAGTATTGGGGAGGTGCTTAACAGGAAATGCCATATTTATTCCACATTGGAAAAAAATAGATAGTTTTTTTGACTAATGAGTGAGTTAAGGGTAATTGAGGACAGGCTGGAATGTAGATTTAAGGCTGCACTCATATCACAAAAGATTTATTGAAGAGCAAAGCAGTCTCTATTCCTGTTTCTAATTCATGCATTTGTATGTTTGCCTTCTTTACACTAATGTCGTTTTGCCCATTATGCCAAAAGAACAAAGACTTATATTAATATAAAGTCTTTCAAAATCTCAAGATGCACCAAAGTGTATTTTTTAGCCAAAGTAATATTTTTGAACTTTAGCCGCCATTATGATATAAAATATCAGGCGTCCTTTTTTTACATAGCAAGATCCCAACATATATCAATGAGAGACTGACCAAATACCTATTTTAATAACAAAATCACAAAGTGCTGGAAAAAACTCAGTACTTCTAGCAGCATCTGTGAAGAGAAAGCAAAACTAATGTTTTGGATCTGGAGATCCTCCTCTGAAGAGGCGAGTCTGAACTGAAGAAGGGTCACTGGACCTGAAATGCTGACTGTGCTTTCTCTCCACAGATGCTGCCAGACCTGCTGAGTTTTTTCAGCAATGTCTGTTTTTGTTTCTGATTTCTGGCATCCACATTTCTTTGGAATTTTGTTTACCTGTTTTAGTAATGTTAGTTGAGGGATCTTAGTATACAGGCTGTAGAACTAGGAAGGCCAAAGGAATAATCAATTCTATCAGTAACAATGGCATGGATGAGTTCAACAATGCTGCATTCTCTCTGAATTCAGTTACATCACCTTAGACCTTGTGCAGATTTTTGTGTACAGTTTCAATACCTGATCTTTCTCTCAAGCCAATCAGTCAAAGGAGATGTATTTCAGCTCAACTCAATCTCATCTCTCATGGACAGATATTCCTCTTTATTTCACTTAATAACTTGTAATACCAACTGAACATGACAAACAAGATTAAAAATTTATTTTGACTTAAACTAATCAGAACCTGTAATGCTTTTTGCTGTAGGCACATATTGGTAATGCCACTGGTAATCCAGCTGTATAAGCTAATACTTGTGGGGCATGAGTTCAAATCCCATTACAACAACTGATCCGATTTAAGTTAATTTAATAAGTCTGAACTGAAAACTACACTCAGTAATGGGGACCATGAATCTTTATCAATTGTTGTAAAAATCCATTTGGTACATTAATGTCCTTTAGGGAAGGAAATCAACTATTCTTACCCAGTCTGACCCACATATGATGCCCTATCTATAACAGAGAGGTTGACTCTTGGCTGTGCTCTCTCATGGTCAGGCTCACCTTACAGTTCAAGGGCAATTAGGGATGGGCAACAAATGCCACAAAAGACATTTTCTCTTTAAATAAGATTTTTTTTGTCCACCAGCGTAAAAAGTCATCTCAGGGTGACACTTCTGTGAAATATATGAATGACCAATGAATGAGCATTGCCAGAGTCCATGTATGACTAACTCCCTATGAGGAGAAGATCTTAGGGCTGGCTAGAGAAGATTGAGACTGCTCATATGGACATGATAAAAGCGCCTTATAAGTTCCATTGTCCTCTGTGTACTCCTCTTGCATTACCACCAGTATTAACTCATTCTTAAGATACTTAAACTCTTACTCCAATTGCACACTTGAATGCCTTTGTTCTCTTATTCAGGCAACAAGGTGATCGATAAGGGTAGAACGGTGGATGTTGTTTATATGGATTTTAATGAGGCTTTCAACAAGGTCACTCATGGTAGGCTGATGCAGAACATCAAGATGCATAGGATTCACAGTGACTTGGCCACATGGATTCAAACTTGATGTGCGCACAGAAGACAGAGGTTAGTGATGGAAGGGTGTTATTCAGGCTGGAGCACCGTGACGAGAAATGTTCCTCAGGGATCCATAATGGGACATCTACTTTTTGTGATCCACATAGAAATGATTTAGATGAAAATGTGGATGGGTGGGTTAGTAACTTTGCAGGGGATACAAAGACCAGTGGTCTTGTGGATATTGTGGAAGGTTGTCAAAGTACCCAATGGGATATG
Source organism: Chiloscyllium plagiosum (assembly GCF_004010195.1). Taxonomy (NCBI): domain Eukaryota; kingdom Metazoa; phylum Chordata; class Chondrichthyes; order Orectolobiformes; family Hemiscylliidae; genus Chiloscyllium; species Chiloscyllium plagiosum. Next base: position 19,850,491 of record NC_057711.1, on the reverse strand, counting down.
GATCGGTTGCAGATATGGGTGGAGAAATGGCAGATGGAGTTTAATATAGGGTAGGTATAGTGGGCGGCATGGTGGCACAGTGGTTAGCACTGCTGCCTCAAAGCGCCAGAGACCCAGGTTCAATTCCTGCCTCAGGCGACTGACTGTGTGGAGTTTGCACGTTCTCCCCGTGTCTGCGTGGGTTTCCTCCGGGTGCTTCAGTTTCCTCCCATAGTCCAAAGATGTGCAGGTTAGGTGAATTGACCATGCTAAATTGCCCGTAGTATTAGGTAAGGGGTAAATGTAGGGGTATGGGTGGGTTGCGCTTCGGCGGGTTGGTGATAACTTGTTGGGCCGAAGGGCCTGTTTCCACACTGTAACGTAATCTAATCTATAAGGTGCTGCACTTTGGGAGATCAAATATTAAGGAAAAAAAAACAATTAAAAAACAGAATTGATGTACAGAAGGTTCTTTGGGTTCAAGTCTATAGCTCCCTGAAAGTGGCCATGCAAGTAGATAGGGTGGTAAAGAGGGTGTGTACAATGTTTGCCTTTGTTAGTCTGTGAATTGAGTCAGGATGTCATGTTGCAACTTTATAAAACTTTGGTTTGACCACACATCGAGCATTGTGTTCATTTCTGGTCGCCATATTACAGGAACGATATGGAGGCTTTGGAGAGGGTGCAGAAGATGTTTACTAGGATGCTGCCTGGATTAGAGCTCTAAGGAGAGGTTAGAAAAACTGGGGATGTTTTCTCTTGAGTGGCGGAGACTGAGGGGAGACTTGATTGAAGTCTATAAAATTATGAGATGCATAGATAGGTTGACAGGGAGGATCTTTTTTTCTCCAGAGTTGAAATGTCGAATACGAGGGAACATGCATTTAAGATGAGGGGAGGGAAGTTCAAATGAGACGGGGGAGCAAGTTTTTTTACACAGAGAGTGTTAGGAGTCTGGAATGCGCTGCTGGGTGGTGGTGGTGAAGTCAGATACAATAGGGGCATTGAAGGGATTTTTAGAAAAGCACATGAATATTTGGAGGGATATGGATCAAGGGCAGGCAAAGCGGATTAGTTTCAATTAGGACCATGTTTGGCAAAACATTGTAGGCTGACGGGCCTGTTCCTGTGCTCTATGGCATTCCATATTCTAACTGCATCCACACACACCACCACACCAGAGAGGTTAACCTCTCTGTCCATAAGCTCCTGCTCGTCCTCTGAGAAGCAAACCACTGATCCCTCAGAGAATGCAAAAGCAAGGCTTTCTTCTGCACCATCCACCAGCTCAGAGACTTAGACCTCACAAGGTACATTATATTCAGGAGCACAGTGTGGTGAGGATATCACTGACATGTCTGCAGCTGGTCAAGAACGAAATGCCCCATGTCACTGGAGCACTGCCAGAGTTTGAGTACCTGCTTAGACCCAAGGAGAACATGTTCCCATGTTATTAGCCATTTATAACCGTTTATCCAAATACCAGACAATCATAAAGCCTATAATATGGACGCTGGTTGAGAGCAAACTCAGCATGGAATAGATTCAAATGGAGCAGTGTCTATTTTCAGGGAATCTTAACACTTGCGTAGAGAAGTGTCAGGTCCCTAAAGGACAAGTGGACACTTTGCAAAGTCATGCCTTCACTCCCCCCTCCAATCCCGACCTAATATATAACATTTATAATTGCATCTGCAAATCAAGATTAGTCTTAAAATATACGGGGGATTACACCAAGCTAGACAGTGAACAATGGTCTCCTTGCTCTGCTCCCATCCATGGAAGCAACAGGAGAATTTGCATTCAGTCACTCACCAGCCTTCTATTGTTAACAGCTGTGAGATACAGCCTGCCAATTTTTTCCTGGTGTGCTGGCCCACATGTTGTTCGGGGCACATGTCAATAGGTTTTAGAGAACAAGCATTGTCAAGGTTGTTTAGAATAAGTTGGAGGTTGTGGGTGTCAAGCTTAATGATGAAAATAAATTGTGATAAATTGCTTGAATTACCTCTTTGCCACATTAACCAAGTGAAAATCAGTGGTGCCTCATATTTTTCAATTCAATGTTAAAATTTTTCTTTCTCAAGAGCATGGGAAATGGGATCTTTGCATGCTGAAATAAAATAAAAGGCTTGTAAGGGCTTTTTTTAAAAGTTTGGAACAATATAAGCAGCATGAATTGGTGGAGTGAAGCCGCCACAGAACCATGCTTTTTGTTTAGCTTTCAGTAGTTGTTGAAGTTTTGAAGCTGCCATGCATCTCTCCCTGCTAGATCAAAATGCTTGAGCTCTCTCTCTCTGTCTGCCAGAATTTTCTCTTGATGTTCTTTCCTCCTGGATTGAAGAGATATTACATGTGAGACAATCTCTTTTACTCAGTTTGCTTTTGCCAAGGGTGTGTTCATGGAATGTAACTAAATTAGAATGGTTGCTGTTTAGTCGTTAAATAGTGCATTATTCTGTTAAGTTTTCCTATACAGTTAAAATTACACCAATTCTAGTTTTTTTGTATTTTAACCGTAAGAGCAAAATGTGTTTTTCTTAAGGAGAGTAATGTAACCAATCAAATTACATAGCACCTTACACTTGCCTTTCAATAAGATAAAAGTTAGGGTCTAAGCTGTCTCTTGGGTCCAATCAGTAATATATATATATTCATGCTTGTTTGTTGAAATAAAGTTGAGAACTGAAATGATTGCATTCTTCAATCATGCTAAGGGTCCCATATAAAACAGTTTCAATGCTGTCCAGCAACTTTCCAATTGGTATCAGCCTTCTTTATACAAATGCATTCCATTTTGCACTAATTTTCAGTGAAAATTCAGTACCAAGACTTAGTTTAAGATAAGAATATAATATCAACGCAAATATTACCTCATCAATAATACCTCCATTCAAGTATATGGCATTATTTCATCTGGCATCAGAGAATTATATTCTACAGAAGAGACTCTTCAGCCCATCAGTAATTCCATTCGAAGCAAATCATTCTTGTTCCCTATTTTTTTTAAAATCTTGTATTCACATAATTGTCTTCAATATCTCATGAGTGCAGTTCTGGTCTCTGCGTAGTCTCTGAGCAGTTCAGGTCAGCGCAAAAATTGCACGGGAACATAATCACCTTGAATTCCCCCTCCAATACACCATCCTGACTTGAAACAGTAATGTTATTCCTTCAGTGTTACTGGGTCAAAATCCTGAAGTCTCAACAGCATTTTGGTTGTACCAACACCACACACCACAAGAATGTATCTCACCATCATCGTCTCAATGGAAATGAGGGAGGAGCAATACATTTTGGCCTAGCTAGTAACACCATATGAATCAATTTTTATAAAATGTATAGAAAAAATGGTATTGTATTGCAGTGGCTAAGAAGGAAGTTGTCGAAGTTATTGACCAACCTAAAGAGTTTTTATTGTTACAGTTGGATTGGCAAGGATTGCTTTCTTTGGAACAGAGGAGATTGAGATGTGATCTAATTGAAGTGTTTAAAATTAACCTTATTCTAGTTAACACAGTTAGGAAAGCCTTACTGCCCTTTGTTGCAGAGTCCACAACCAGATGTTATAGGTTTAAAGTAACAGGTAGAATGTTTCGTGTGAATTCCAAGATTCTATGCTATTGTGTCCTCCATCACGATTCAGAGACAAAGCAAAATCAGAGGAAGACTGAGTCTTTGAATTTATTTGTAGGATGTCAGCATCACTGGCTGGCCAGTATTTATTACCTGTTCTTAATTGTCCTTGAGAAAATAGTGGTGAGCTGCCTTCTTGAATCATGTGTTGCAGGTGGACCCACAATGTCATTAGGATTGTATACACTGCTGCTATTGGAGGGAGTGGATGCTTGTGGATGTGGTGCCAACCAAGCAGGCTGCTTTGTCCTGGATAGTGTAAAGCTTCTTGAATGTTGTTGGAAATGCACCCATCCAGGCAAGTGTGGAAAATTTCATCACATTCCTGGTTTGTGCCTTGTAGATGATGGACAGGGTTGGTGGAGTCAGGAGGTGAGTTACTCATCACAGTGTTCCTAGCTTCTGAAATGCTGTTGTGACCACTTTGTTTATGAAGTGAGTCCAATTAAGTTTCTGGTCAATGGTAACCCATAGGATGTTGATAGTGGGGGATTTAGTGATGGTAATGCCATTGAATGTCAAAGGGCACTGGTTCAATTGTCTCTTATTAGTGACGGGCATTTATGTAGTGTGGTTTCCAAAATTCATTGGACTCTGAGGTAGTTCCAATGGATTGGAAAACAGCAAATGTGACACCACTGTTTGAATAAGGAGGTAGATAAAAGAATTATATACCAGTTAGCTTAGCTTCTGTAGTGGGGAAAATGCTTGAGTCTATTATCAAGGAAGAAGTGGCGAGGCACTTAGACAAAAATTGTTCCATTGGGCAGACACAGCATGGGTTCACGAAGGGCAGGTCATACTGAACTAATCTTTTACAATTCTACGAAGACATTATGAACACAGTGGACAATGGAGACCCAGTAGATGTAGTGTATCTAGATTTCTAAACAGCATTCGACAATGTGTCACACAAAAGGCTGCTGCATAAGATAAAATTCAAGGCAGTATGGGCAATATATCAGCATGGATAGAGGATTGGTTAAAAAACAGGATGCAAAGAGTGGGACTAAATGAGTGCTATTCTGGTTAACTAATGGTGTGCATCAGGGATCAGTGTTGGGACCACAATTATTCACAATTTATATAGATGATTTGGAGTTGGGCACCACATGTAGTATATCAAAGTTTGAGTATGACACTAAGATGACTGGTAGAGCAAAGTGTGCAGAGAACTGTGAAATTTTGCATTCAGACATAAATAGTTTAAATGAGTGGGCAAAGATCTGGCAGATGGAGTATAATGTTATTAAATGTGAAGTCATCCATTTCCATAGGAATAACAGTAGAAAGGACTATTACTTGAATGGTAAGAAATTGCTGCTTTGCAGAGGGACCTGGGTATCCTTGTGCATGAATCACAGAAGGTTAGTCTGCAGGTACAACAGCTAATTAAGAAGGCAAATCAAATTCTGTCCTTCATTGCTAAAGGGATTGAGTTTAAAAGCAGAGAGGTTATGTTGCAGCTGTGTAGTGTGCTGGTTAGGTCACACCTGGAGTACTGCATGCAGTTTTGATCTCCTTACTTGAGAAAGGATATACTGGCACTAGAGGGGGTGGTTTCAATAAAGGATATACTGGCACTAGAGGGGGTGCAGAGGAGGTTCACTAGGTTGATGCCCGGGATGAGTGGGTTGGCTTAGAGGAGAGACTGAGTCATCTGGGATTATAGTCATTGGAATTTAGAAGAATGAATGGAGAATCTGATAGAAACATATAAAATTGTGAAGGTAATTTATAAGATAGAAGTAGAGAGGATGTTTCCACTAGTGGGTGAAACTAGGACAAGAGGGCATTGTCAAGAGTGTGGTGTTAGAAAAGCACAGCAGGTCAGGCAGCAGCTGAGGAGCAGGAGAATTGACATTTCAGGCATTAGCCCTTCATCAAGAGTGAGGCTTGTGGGCCGGGGGGGGTGGGAGGGGGGGGGCTGATACATAATGGGAGGGGGTGGCGCGGGGCGGAAGGTAGCTGAGAGTGCAATAGGTAGATGAAGGTGAGGGAGAAGGTGATAGGACAGAGAGGAGGGTGGAGTGATTAGATGGAAAAGGTGATGGACAGGTCAGGAGGGTGGTGTCGAGTTGGAGGCTTGGGACTGGGATAATGTGAGGGGAGGGGAAATGTATCTATTGCACCCGATGTAGTCTCTTCTATATTGGGGAGACAGGACGCCTACTTGCGGATCGTTTCAGAGAACATCTCTCGGACATCCACACCAACCAACCCCACTGCCGTGTGGCTGAACACTTCAACTCCCCCTCCCACACCATCAAGGACATGCAGGTCCTGGGCCTCCTCCATCGCCAAACCCTTACCGCATGATGCGTGGAGAAGAACGGCTCATATTCCGCCTTGGGACCCTGCAACCAATCGGGATCAATGTGGATTTCAACAATTTCCTTATTTCCCCTCCCCTCCATTATCCCAGTACCAATCCTCTGACATGGCACTGCCCTCCTGATCTGTCCATCACCTTTCCTATCTAATTGCTCCACCCTAATACCTTCTGACCTAATACCTTCTCCCTCACCTTTATCTACTTATTGCATTCTCAGCTACCTTCCCCCCAGCCCCACTTCCCTCCTATTTACCTCTCAGCCCCCCCGGCCCACAAGTCTCATTCCTGATGAAGGGCTTATGCCTGAAATGCCGATTCTCCCGCTCCTCAAATGCTGCCTGACCTACTGTGCTTTTCCCGCACCACACTCTCAACTCTGATCTCCAGCATCTGCAGTCCTCACTTTCTCCGAGAGGGCATAGCCTCAAAATTGGGGGGAGCAATTAGGCCTGAACTGAGAAGACATTTCTTCACCCAGATGGTTGTGAATCTGTGGAATTCCCTGACCAGTGAAATAGTTGAGGTTTCCTCAGTAAATGTTTTTAAAGCTAAGATAGATAATGTTTTTGAACATTAAAGGAATTAAGCGTTATAGTGAGAGGGCAGGTAAGTGGAGCTGAGGCCACAAAAAGACCAGCCATGATCTTATTGAATGGGGGAGCAGGTTCAAAGGGTCAGATGGCCTACTCCTGTTCCTAGTTCCATGTTCGTATGAATGTTACTTGCCATTTGGCAGACGAAGCATAGATATTGTCCAGATCATTTTGCATTTGAACATGGACTACTTCAGTATCTGAAGAGTCTCCAATTATGCTGAACATTGTCCAATCATTGGCAAACCTTATGATGGAGAGATGGACATTGGTAAAGCAGCTGAAGATGTATGGGCTGAGGATACTACCCTGATGAACTCCTGTAGAGATGTTCTGGACCTGAGATGACTGACCTCCAATAACCATGACCATCTTCCCATTTGCTAAGTATGACTGCAGCCTCTAGACTGTTTGCCCCTTGGACGTTTCCTACTTTTTATGCATAGGGCATACCTGGGCATAGTCAGATAGATGCCAGTGTTGTAATAGTATTGGAGGTTGGCAAGGGGAATGGCAAATTCTAGAGTACAGGACTTCAGTATTATTGCTTGGGTGTTGTCAGGGCCCATTGCAGTATCCAATGTCTCCAACCGTTTCTTGATATCACATGGAATGAACCAAATTGGCTGAAGACTGGTATCTGTAATGCTGGGGACCACTGGAGGAGGCTGAAATGGATCATTCACTTGGCACTTCCAGCTGAAGATTACTGCAATAGCTTCAGCCTTATCTTTGCATGATGTGCTTGGCTCTTCCATCATTGAGAATGGGGATATTTGCGGAGTCTCCTCCTCCACTGAGTTATTTCATTGTCCACCACCATTTACAATCGGATGTGGCAGGACTGCGGAGCTTAGATATGATGCATTGGTTGTGGGATCTCTTAGCTCTGTCTATCACTTACTAATTATGCTGTTTGGAACACAAGTAATCCTGTTTTGTAGCGTCACCAGGTTGAACCTCATGTTTAGGTCTGACTGGGGCTGCTCTTGGCATGCCCCCCCGCACTCTCCATTGAGCCAGGGTTGATCCTCAGGCTTAAAGGCAATAGTTGAGTGGGCCATGGGGTTACAGTTTGTGCTGGAGTACAATTCTGGTGCTGTTGATGGCCCACAGCACCTCACAGATTCCCAGTCTTGAGTTGCCTGCTCAGTTTGAAACCTGTTCCATTTAGCACAGTGAAAGTGCTACACAGTACGATGGAGTGTATTCTCAACATCAAGGCAGGACTTCATCTCCACAAAGAATGCGTGATGGTCACTGTTACTGAGGCTGTGATGGGCACATGCACCTCAGCTGGTAGACTGGTAAGGATGAGATCAAATATGTTTTTCTGTCTTGGTTGTTACCTCACCTCCTAGACTCTGTCTAGCCCCTATGTCCTTTACGACCTAACCAGCTCAACCAGTAATGCTGCTGCTGAGCCATTCTTGGTGGTCATTAAAATCTCCCATGCAGAGAACATCTTGAGTCCTTGCCATTCTCAGTGTTTCTTCCAAGTGTTGTTCAACATAGAGGAGTACCAATTCATTAGCCGAGGGAGAATAGTATGTACTAATGAGCAGGAGATTTCCTTGCCTGTGTTTAACCTGAAGCTATGAGACTTCATGGGGTCTACAGTTAACGCTGAGGGCTCCCAGGACAGCTCCTTCCTGACTGTATACACTATGCCGCCACTTCTGCAGGGTCTATCCTGTTGATGGGATAGGACATATCTTGGGATGGTAATGGTGCTGTCTGGGACATTGCCTATAAGATATGGGATTCCATGAGTATAACTATGTCAGGCTGTTGCTTGACTAGTCTGTGAGACAGCTCTCCCAATTTTGGCACCAGCCCCCAGATGTTAGTGAGGAGAACTTTGCAGGGTCAACAGCGCTGTTTCTACCATTATCTTTTCCGGTGTCTAGGTTCAGTGATTGGTACAACTGAATGGCTTGTTAAGCCATTTCAGAGGGCAGTTGAGAGTCAATCATATTGCTGTTGGTTTGCAGTCAGATATAGGCCAGACCAGAGAATGAGAATAGAGGGGCATTAGTGAACCAGCTGGGCTTTTCTGACAATCAGCAATGGTTTAATTGTCATCAGTAGGTTCTTAACAGCAGATTATTTTTAAACTTAAAAGCCACCATCTGCTGTGGCAGGATCCCAACGCCAGAAGATCAGCTGATTTTCTGAATGAATAGTCAAGCAATAGTACCACTGGGCCATCACTTTCCTTGGCTAAAACTACCTCAAATACCTTACCCAGTACCCCGTGATAGTAGAGGTAGCAAACACCACAAGGTTTCAGTAATGATCATCTGAGAAAATGCCACATGTGGCTTGACTAAAAACGTAACGTGTTATTTTAATACTGCCACACCAGAGGCATGCAAACTTGTTGCTCCTCCATTGCATCATTGAGCCCCACAAGCAGCTTTCCTTTCTTTAACTTGCAAATACAAATTAGGTCACCACACCAGACTTTTAAAACATTTTCTTCTAGTGAGCTATTTGTAATGTTGGTTGCAAAATGTCCAGAATTTTCTCTTCTAATTTGTGAATCTAAGCCAGCAACCTTGGAAAATTGGTTTTGGCATTACAATTTGATGTGTGGCCAATTGTTCTCCATAGTTCTATGACAAATCACTGGACCTGCCAACTCTTTGAAACAATGCATCTGTCAACTTCCCAACAGAAGGTAGACTTGTTGCATTGGCCAACAGTAGCATCCAGATGCCTGGAATGACCCTGCAGGGTAATTGTCTCTGCTGGTGACCTTCAAATTACAAGCAAAATAATGGGGATCACTGAGAAACCCTTCAAGTCATTACCAACTATTTGGCATGCCTTTTATAACCTCCCTTGTTTCTGTTAATTTCTTGTTAATGTGTGAAATTATACAAATATAATTTCGACAAATATGATTATATTAAAACTTCTCTGTTTCTTTCCTCTTGAGCTTTTTTATTTAATCTGTTTTCATGTCATCTTCCAGCGATGCGTGACAACATGTTATTATCCAACAGGTGTAGAAATGAATCAAAAATTTAGCAGTCGAGAATGTGGTGCTGGAAAAGCACAGCAGGTCAGGCAGCATCTGAGGAGCAGGAGAATCGACATTTCGGACATAAACCCTTCATCAGGAATGAGCCGCACTTTTGCAGTCCACAATTTCTCCAAAAAATTAGCAGCCTTGTGAAAGTGCACACATGCTCTTTATGTGATCTAAAATAAATCTGAGAATCTATTATCACTTCTATCAAAAAACATTCGGAGCAAAAAGGAATAAATTATTTGTCTTTGCAAGGTTACAGCAAAGGTTATAAATTAGCTCGCTACAGGTTTCATGACAGCTAGAGGGCAGGGATTTGCAATAATTTTAATTAGTTTGCCATGGGCGTTGAACGCAATCTTGTGTTCTTCTATAATTATGCCAAAGGGACTTAGTTACAGATGGAAGAAAATACCACAAAGGTTTTACTGAGTGCAACTGGGTTAAAGTCTTGGTCTCGTCACAACAACTTGAATGTCAGGAGCGTCAGTGTCTGTTTATATTTTTATGATGATACATGGGGTTACTCAACTGAAATCACCATCTCACAGTTTTCTCCAAATGAGCAATGAATGTCCCATTCAAATATTTCAATAAATCATTTTGTAACTTGTGAGTAACTAAATATCAAGTGTATCTCGTGTGAGCTTTATTGTATATTTTTACTGTGTGATCAATCTAAACCTATCCTCCAATGAATCGGACAACACAATGGTAGCAGACCATCAATTTACTACCACAGCTTAAAACTCTCTAAAGTCTTAATTATTCTTCATACTTCAACATATATGTTAACAGGATAACAATGTGGTTAGGTGCACTGGCCAGTTGCTTTTCAGGTATGTTGAGAAGTACAAGAGCACATAAGCTTGTGAGATCAGCTAATCTCCAAATCAACAAAGGTCTCCCTATGAAAATCACCTAAAGCATGGTGAAGCTGTGTGTGCTGGACCCCTAGAAATGAGGACATTGAGGAGTGATCTAGAAATCCTTTCTTAATCTGAATGCAAGTGTTTTATTGGATAGTTATTGAGAAGATATCTCTGGTTGTCAGGAAGAACAGAAATATTGTATTTTTATTTTTTTTGTTCAGGGGTTGTGGGCTTTGCTGGCAGAGCCAACATTTATTGCCCATCTATAATTACCCGGTGAAGGTGATGGTGAGCTGCCATTTGAATTGCGACAGAACATTTCATGTTATTAAACCAACAGTGCTATCAACACATAGACAGGATTTTGAGATATCGCTTTACAAGATTTGTCAACTACCTAAAAAAGCTGCAGACCATTAGAATACAGGGCAATGGAATTTGGAACAAATGAAGTGCATTTGGCCCTTCAAGCATGCATCCAATTCCATAAGATCATTTATCATCACCCCATGACCAATTGCACTGCTGGACAGGACAGGTAACATAGATTGCAGAGAACATAGATTTGATTAGATTACATTACAGTGTAGAAACAGGCCCTTCGGCCCAACAAGTCCACACCGACCCGCCGAAGCGAAACCCACCCATACCCCTACATTTACCCCTTACCTAACACTACGGGCAATTTAGCATGGCCAATTCACCTGACCCTGCACATCTTTTGGACTGTGGGAGGAAACCGGAGCACCCGGAGGAAACCCACGCAGACACGGGGAGAACGTGCAAACTCCACACAGTCAGTCGCCTGAGGCGGGAATTGAACCCGGGTCTCAGGCGCTGTGAGGCAGCAGTGCTAACCACCGTGCCACCGTGCCGCCCACCGTGCAGACATAGAATCAAATATAATCCATTCAACTTGTCTGAATTCATGCCAGAGCATCAGATTGAAACAATAACAATGGCCGTGTTGGCCATGGTCCAAATTTGGACACAGTAGTGGACATTCTGGCAGGCATTATGCTGGACTCCAGCAACAAGGGAATGGCAGGTGTTGACCTGCAAAATGGAGTTGTCCCTCAGGGTCCATCCTGCTCAGCGCTCCATTCACGTAAGTCTATATTGCATCCTTGTGGGCAATATTAGATAATATGCTACCAGCAGTCATGTAACCCAATACAAAGCTTTATGTCTAATTATTAATCACAGTTTGACATTGAGGACCATTAGAGAAAGTTCACTGAGGCACAGTCCACTTAAGGTGCAACATAACATTGAAAGAAAGGGCTTACAAAAATGAAAAGAAAAATTCTACTGAAAGGGAAGATATAAAGACCAGCAAGGGCCCCAATGCAGCTGATAACAATACTGGAGGAGACAATGAAAGGAAACTTGCAAGGGACATCAAAGTCAATGAGGAGAAATTGTAAAGCTTCATAGAGGGAATCCAGGTGATCATGAACAATGTTGGTCCACAAAAGACTGAATGCATGGATGATGTCAGTGACTATAGGGAATTGGAAGACATGCTGAATAATACTTTGCCTTAGTATTTACTGTGTAACAGGAGGATAGCTTGCCAAAGTCAGAGAGGCATGGAGTCGTACAGCACTGAAACAGACTCTTCAGTCTGACCAGCTCATGCCGAGCATAATCCCAATAAACTCATCTCACCTGCCTACTCCTGGCCCATGTCCTTCCAAACATTTTCTATTCATGTATTTATACAAACATCTTTTAAACATTATAATTCTGCCCACATTCAGTGCAAAAATTCATACCACTCGCAAACTGCTCTTTGGATAAAACATTTGCCCCTCATGTCTTTTTAAAATCTCTCTCCTCTTAAAAATGTGCCCTCTACTCTTCAAAACGCCCATCCTAGGGAAAAGAAAACTACCATTAACCCAATCTATACTTCGCATGATTTTACAAACTTCTATAAGCTCATCTCTCAACCTCCTTCTGAGAAAATTAATAGTTGAATGGGAACAAGCAATAAATAATATTAATGTGAGCAAAACATCAGTAATGAGGGTAAAAATGGAATTAAAGAGAGTCAAATCCCCAGAACCTGATGGTTTTCACCTGAGAGTGTTAATGTAAGTAGGGAAGCAGATCATAGGTGCCCTAACAATTACCTTTCAGAATTCCATAGATACAGGAGTCATCTCTCCAGATTGGAAAACTATATGTCATTCCTTTTTTTAAGCTGGCTGAAAGAGGAGAAGAGGAATTGCAAACCAATGTTATGGGACAGGCCAGACCCCTTCAAAATATTTTAAGAAGGTAGCCTAAGCCCTAACTTTTTCTTATTTTAAAGGCAGATGTGAAGCTGCTCAAACCACTCGGCTTTAAACAAAATACAATTTATTTAAACATTACAGATGAAACACAAAATAAATATGGAATTTAGAGGAACTTTACTATTTGAAAACTTAACTGACTCGATACAGCAACTTAACTAATTTCTACAACATCACATAAACACAACTCTTGGCAAAAGGTAAATTCAAGCACAGATTCTTACAGGCAGGAGAGAAAAATCAGGCAAGGATCATCTGTTAAGTATGGAACCTTTTTCCACTGTAGTAGCTTCTGCTGCAGCTTCTCTGCTCCAGCTAAACTAAACTGGAAGGAAAAACATGAACTGGGAGAACTGGCCACTCTCCTGCCATTGTTAATGTTAACATTTCGAGTCAAATCGAAACCTCTGCCTTTACAACCTCTCCTAAAACAAACAAGACAAAAATAACCTTGTTAAAGGGACAGCATCATCACAGCAGTTAGCCTAACATCTGTGGTGGGAAAATTGTTGGAGTCTATAATCACAGATGTCGCATCTGAACACCTTGAAAATTTCCAGGTAATCAGGGAGATCGAGCATAGATTCATGACAGGTAGGCATGCCTGGTAAACTGCATTGATTTTTTTTAAACGGTGTCCAAGGTAGTGGAATGTAGAATACCTATGGATGTTGTTTGTATGGATTTCCATAAGGCATTTGATAAATTCCCATATAAGACACTGAGAAGGCAAAAGCCCATGGAACTGAGAGCAAATTACTGATATGACTGGGATATTGATTCAGTGACAGGTGACAGAAAGTAAGGATCATGAGTAGGTGCTCAAGTTGGTAGGATGTGATCAGTGGTATCCCACAAGGATCTGTGTTAGGGCCTTATTTATCAACAATATTAGTGAACAACTTGGATAATGGTATAGAAAGTCCAATATCCAAATTTGCTGATGATACAAAATTTGGCAGCATTGTGGACAGTGCATGTGATAACATAAAATTACAAAGGGACATTGATAGACTAAGTGACGGGCAGATAGAGCTTAGTGTGAACAAGTGTGAGGTTACCATTATGGACTGAAAAAGGATAGACCAGAGTACTTTCTAGATGGTTGATGAAATTGACGAAGGGTGAACAGTCAACATGATGTATATGGATTTCAGTGAGGCATTTGATAAAATTTTCCATGGTAGGCTCATTCTGAAAGTTAGGAGGTGTGGGATACAGGGAAATTTGACTGTATACAGAATTGGCTGGCCGAAAGAAGACAGAGAGTGGTCGTAGATTGAAAGTATTCCGCCTGGAGGTCAGTCACCACAGGGATCTGTTCTTGGGCCTCTGCTCTTTGTAGTTTTCTAAATGACATGGATGAAAAAGTCGAAGAGTGGGTTAGTAAATTCGCCGATGACTCAAAGGTCAATGGCATTGTAAATAATGTTGAGGGCTGTTGCAGGCTAAAACAAGACATTGACAGGACGTAGATCTGGGCTGAGAGTTGGCAGATGGAGTTTAACCTGGATAAATGCAAAGTGATTGATTTCGAAAGGTTGATTTTGAATGCTGAATACAGGATTCTTGGCAGTGTGGAGGAACAGTGGGATCTTTGGGTCCATGTACATAGATCCCTCAATGCTGCCACCCAAGTTGATAAGGTTGTTAAGAAGGCCTATGGTGTTTTGGCTTTCATTAACAGGGGAAGTGAGTTTAAGAGCTGTGAGGTTTTGCTGCAGCTCTGTAAAAACCTTGTTAGGCCACACTTGGAATTTTGTGCCCAGTTCTGGTTGTCTCACTATAGGAAGGATGAGGATGCTTTAGAGAGAGTGCAGAGGAGATTTACTAGGATGCTACCTGGATTGGAGGGCTTGTCTTATGAAGAAAGTTTGAATATGCTCAGGCTTTTCACACTGGAGAGAAGAAGGAAGAGAGATGGCTTGATAGAGGTGTACAAGGTAATGAGAGGCATGGATAGATTCGATAGCCAGAGACTTTTCCCCAGAGCAGAGATGGCTGTCCTGAGGGGTCATAATTTTAAGGTGATTGGAGTAAGGTACAGGGGAGATGTCAGAGGTAGGATCTTTACGCAGAGAGTGGTGGGTGTGTGAAATGCACTGCCAGCGGTGGTAGTAGAGTCTAAGACACTAGGAGAAAGTGAGGACTGCAGATGCTGGAGATCAGAGCTGAAAATGTGTTGCTGGAAAAGCGCAGCAGGTCAGGCAGCATCCAAGGAGCAGGAGAATCGATGTTTCAGGCAGAAGCCGAAGGGCTTATGCCCGAAAAGTCGATTCTCCTGCTCCTTGGATGCTGCCTGACCTGCTGCGCTTTTCCAGCAACACATTTTCAGCTCTAAGACACTAGGGACATTTAAGTCACTACTGGACAAGCACATGGATGGCAGTAAATTGAGCGGTATGCAGATTAGGTTGACCTTTGATTAAGATAAATGCTTGGAACAACATTGTGGACCGAAGCATCTGTACTGTGCATTGCTGTTGTATGTTCTATGTTGTATGTTCTATCTTCTATGGTGTGAAGTTTTGTCAAAGAGATAAAGATTCAGGTGCATAAATCTTTAAAATGTCACAACAGGTACAGAAAATAATCAAAAAAGCTGATGGAATGCTGACCTTTATATTTCAAGGACTGGACGACAAGAATGCAGAAGTTATGCTGCAGCTAGAGAAAACCTAGTTAGAGCCCACTTAGACTACTGTGAACAGAGCTGGGCACCACATGTTTGGAAACATTTATTGACCTTGGGACGGAATATAACATTAGCTTACATGGATTTCAGGGGTTAAGTTATGAGGGGAGGTTACACAAAAGAGACCTGTTTTCTCTAAAACTTGGAAGGTTAAGGGGTGTTCTGATCAAAGTCTTCAAGATATTAATAGGAAAAGAGAGGATAGATAAAGGGAAACTATTTCCACTGGTTGGGGATTCTAGAAATAAGGGGAATACTCTGAGAATTAGACAGTTTACATAGAACATAGAACATAGAAGAATACAGCGCAGTACAGGCCCTTCGGCCCTCGATGTTGCGCCGATCCAAGCCCACCTAACCTACACTAGCCCACTATCCTCCATATGCCTATCCAATGCCCGCTTAAATGCCCATAATGAGAGAGAGTCCACCACTGCTACTGGCAGGGCATTCCATGAACTCACGACCCGC
>NC_057711.1:19816433-19830457 GCF_004010195.1 Chiloscyllium plagiosum | reverse complement strand
CCCGGCTGCCCCTCTGGTCTTCGTCACTTCCCCCTGCTGCTCCCGCTCTTTCTGTAAAGAGAGAAAAAAAAAACACCGCTGCCCGCTACCGGTAAGTAATTTTAAAACAAACTGTCATACCTTAGCTGCTGCTCGCACTCCCATTTTACGGGTGATGTTAGGAAGTGTTTCTACACACAAAAGATGGATGATGTTTAGAACTCTGATCCACAGACAGCATTGGATGCAGAATCTGTTGCCAAATTTGAATCTGAGATAAGATAATTTTTTGTTAAGTAAAGATGTTAAGAGGTATGAGCAAAAGCAACTATATAGAGTTAGTCCACAAACAGCCATGATCTTGTAGAAAGGTGGAACAGGCTCAAGGGGCTGATGGCCTACTCCTGTTCTTATATTCTAGCTTCCTATGAAAACAAAATAAATTGCAATATTGATTTTAGAATTTTCAACTGTAATTAAAAAAATGTTACTAATTTGAAAATGAAATTCTTATTTGACCTTCTTCAAATAACCCAAACACAGCATAATTATGTATCTCTCTACAAAATAGTGTGAATACTCTTTCTCCCATCACTCCACCCCTATTAATTTTTATTGGGCAGCTCACCATCTTCAGGTCACCAGTCCTGGGGGCAGCGATCATTGCTCCTTCTGATGATGGACCACTGCAGGCTTGGCTAATGACAGTTTCTCGCTCCAGGCTTCCTCTCATGATGGCTTCTTGCTCCAGCCTACTGACCTGCAGCTGTCACTGTCGGGTTTCCAAGACTGAAACTATCTGTTTCCCTCAAGACAAATCTTCACCAACAGCTGATGAACTTCAATCTCTCTGTGCAGCTGATGCTCCAGATCTCCCAGATGGTTATTCTGAAGCTCACCTGTCGGCATCTTTCCAGCACTCCCTGACAAATGCCCCAAGCCTGAACTGCTGAAAATTTCTAGGCCACATATCAGATGCAGATGCAGAACGTGATTTTATTCTTCCATTGCCTTCAGTAGGAATTTAGCCTGAGTAAAAATCAACTTTGTTTGAACCATACAACTTTAATGAAAAAAGGTTTTGTTTTAATTACCCAACAATGTGAATCATAGTCAAAATTCTAAGTAATTTTATGCTGACTTTGAGATCAGTTAGATATATATATATAGAAACTCATAGTTCAGTTTTACAATTGTTTTGCTTGACTAATTTATTATTCTGCCTAATAAAAATAAAATACTGTGGATTGCTGTAAATGTGAAACAAACAGAGAATGCTGAAGAGGAGTCAAACCAAATCCAAATCATTAAATCTGTGTCTCTCTCAATAGGTGCTGCCAGAATTTCTGAGTCTCTCCAACATTCTCTCTCTTTGTCTGTCTGACCTAATAAGTGTGTTTTTCCATAGGTCTGGAACTGAATAATGGAACAGAGTGAGTGTTAAGTGTGTATTAAACACTCATCGGACATCAAAAACACATACATGGATTACATCTGTTCCAAGTCAACAAAATAGTTGACAGCTATTTTCAGGTTCATTTATTAGAGCAATGCCCCAACCAATCTATTTCAACTGCCAATCAACCTTCACTAGTGCAGTCTACGTGGTCATTCCTCTACCAATCAGAGTCCACTTTAAAACAAGCCGCAGTCCTCTTGCATACAGTGTAAAACTTTGTTTTCCTCTTCATATAGTATTTTTGCAAATTGTCCTGATGAGTACAAAACTTTTTTAAAATATCTTTTCTCAGCAAAATTCTAAGTAAATTTTACTGCCTATCAAATCAATGGATACAAGAGGAGCTCTGGCCTTGCAGTGTTGAATCTTTTTAAAACTGCTGAGCAGCTCTTACAATCATTCAAATGACTTCTGTAATTTATGAAAGTTTCTGGAAAGAACAAAAATATAAGATTAAAGTTAAGCAGGCTACTTGAGTCTTACTGCCCTACTGTTTATAAGCATATCAATCTTGTGATGTAGAGAAGCTGCAAAGAAAGCACGTTAGACATCAAAATGTCGATTTTATATTGAATTCTGCAGAATGTACAGGTCAGAATCGGATCATTCAGCCAACTGGTCCCCATAGGCACTTATGTTCCACATGAGTTCCCTCCCACTATTCTTAATCTAACTCTAACTGGAATATACCATACAGTTCTGGTCACTATGCCACCAGAAGATTGTGGATGCTTTGCAGAGAGTACAGAAATGTTACCTGGTATGGAGGATTTTAGCTTTGAATAAAGGTTGGATAGATTGGTTTTGTTTTCACCGGAATGCAGGAAGTTGAGGGGGTGAGCTGACAGAAGTTTTTAAGATTGTGAATGGCACAGAGACAGTGGAAAGTATAAGACTTTTTCCCAGGGCGGAAGAATGAATTACTAGGGAGGGCACAGGTTCAAGGTGCAGGGGGTGATGTTCAAAAGAGATACGTGAGGCAAGTTTTTCACACAAAGGGTTGTGAGTGCCTGGAATGTGCTGCCAGAAGAGGTGGTGGAGACAAAAAGAAACTACAGATGCGGGAGTCCAAGGTAGACAGGCAGGAGGTTGGAAGAACACAGCAAGCCAGGGAGCATCAGGAGGTGGAGAAGTAAATATTTCAGGACTGGGGTTGGATGTAAGGGGTGCAGCAGATAAAGGGGGTGGAGGTAGGGGAGGGTATTAGGTTGGGAGCGGGGTAGGTTGGTGAGGTAGGGATAGGTGAACACAGGTAGAGGGTTCGTCAATTGGAGGAATGAATCCAGCTGGTAGGAAGGAAGGGTCGGTCAGAGGAATGGAGGAGGGCGGTGGGGCTAGAAAAGGAGACAGCAGGTGGGAAGGGAGGGAATTTGAAATTGGAGAACTCAATGTTGAGTCCTCTGGGCTGTAGGCTGTCCAGGCAGCAGGTGAGGTGTTTTGCCTGCAATTTGCGGTTTGGTTTGTTGTGGCAATGGAGGAGGATAGTCATGTCAGAAAGGGAGTGGGAGGGGGAATTAAAATGGCAGTGACAGAAAGGTCCGATTGGTCCCTGTGGGCCAGGCTGTGATGCCCGCCGGAACATTCCATAACTTTACGTTCGGTCTCCTCGATGTAGAGAAGACAACATCGGGAGAACCTGATGCAGTAGATTATGTTGCAGGAGAGACAGATGAACCTCAGGGGGTGGCAGGAAGATGTTGGTAAGGAGAGTGGCACGAACCAAGGATTGGCAAAAGGACCGGTCCTTGCAGAAGGCAGAGAGGGAAAATGTTCTTCGTGGTGGGATTCAATTGGAGTTGGCAGAAGTTTTAAGGTGATGCATTGGATGTGGAGACTGGCGGGGTGGTAGGTGAGGACAAGGAGAACCTGTTTGAGGGGGGAGATTTATAGCAGTGGAGCAGAGTTTGGAGGAGGTGTGGTGGAGGGCTGTCTGGATGATAGAGGGGGGAAAACATGTTGTTCAAAACAGGTGGACATTTGAGGTGCTAGGGAATGGAATGTCCCCTCATTGGAGCAGATGTGGAGGAATTGGGAGAATGGGATGGAGTTCTTGCAGGATATTGGGTGGGAGAAGGTGTAGTCCAGGTAGTTATAGGAGTCTATGAGTTTAGAGTATACATCCGTCTGTAGACTATCACCGGAGATGGAAACAAAGAGGTCAAGAAAGGGGAGGGAGGTATCTGAGATAGACCAAATTAATTTAAGGGCGCGTTGGAAGTTGTGGACAAAGTCGATGAACTGCTCCAGTTCAGCCTGGCTGCAAGATGCTGCACTGATGCAGTCATCGATGTAATGGCAGAATAAAATCCA
The DNA here is from genome assembly GCF_004010195.1 of Chiloscyllium plagiosum. Lineage (NCBI taxonomy): Eukaryota > Metazoa > Chordata > Chondrichthyes > Orectolobiformes > Hemiscylliidae > Chiloscyllium > Chiloscyllium plagiosum. The sequence goes on along the minus strand of NC_057711.1, from coordinate 19,826,709 downwards.
CCATTCCATCTCCGGCGACAGTATACAGATAGACATTTACTATAAACCCAAAGACTTAATCTCCGGTGACAGTCTACAGACAGACATTTACTATAAACCCACCAACTCCATCTCTTGGGACAGTCTACAAACAGATATTTACTACAAACTCACTAACTCAACCTCTGGTGACAGTCTACAGACAGATATTTACTATAAATCCACCAACTCCATCTCTGGCGACAGTCTACAAATAGACATTTACTATAAATTCACCAACTCCAATTCTGGCGATAGGCTACAGAGAGACATTAACTATAAACCCACCAACTCCCATCTCCAGTGACAGTCTACAGACAGATGTTTGCTATAAACCCACCAACTCCATCTCCAGTGACAGTCTACAGACAGACATTTAGTATAAACCCATAGACTCGATCTCTGGTGACAGTCTGCAGAGGAGGTGGTGGAAACAGACACAATAGCAGCATTCAAGGAGCACCTGGGTGAAAACATGAATAAGAAGGGAATAGAGGGATACGGATCCTGTAAGTGAAGACAGTTTTAATATGGGGGGCAAAATGTGTTGGTGCAGGTTTGGAGGGCCGAAGGGCCTATTTCTGTGCTGTACTTTTCTTTGTCCTTTGTTCTATTGGCAAGATTTTTCATTTGTCAGTATCTTTAATTTAATACCTTCATTGCATTTACTTATCTCAACTAAATAGCTCAATATAATTATCTCTCAATATCATAAAGTGGCTAAGCAGCAGCCATGGAAAAAAGGTTTCTACATTTCACATCAATTAACAATCATGATGTCCTAGTCTCAGCTTCAGCAAATTAGTAGATATTTATTTTATTCTGACACTTGTGATTCTTGTTCAGGAATGTCATTTTATATCTGATGCTTTAAAATTAGCTGAAGCTAGAGCATGGCTGCAGCGAGATTATAGAGATATTATAATGGGATACTAAAGGATGGAATTCCTTATTTCACCAAGAGGTAATGAATTCTATTTATTTGACGTACAACAGAAAGAAGATTCTCTGCAGAAAATAAGCTATGGAGAAATAACTAGATAAATAAGAATGACATGTAAAATCTCATTGTTCATAATCTAAGCAAACCTTTAGAATTAATCAAATATTTAGAAATAACTATTTTGTTTTTGGGTAGAAAGAATTGTAGTCTGTCTCAAAACTTAAATGTTCAAGACTAAATGTAGCAGAGATACATTCTCTGGACACACCTCCTTGGTGCTGCAAATGAAAGAGAATGCTGTAGATTAGCAGATCCTCATTAAATCTTCAAATTAATGGCTTGAGCTGGACAGAGTCCAGGAACAAGAAAGATTTTTTTATTCAGTTTGTGTGTGTAGGGATTGTAGTATCATAGTAATGCTCAGAGACTAATCCAGAAATGTACAGTAATATTTCAGAGACATGAGTTCACACTCTAAAGGGGCAGTTGGGGGAATTAAATTGATTAATAAATCTGGAATTAGAATCCGAGTCTCAGTTATGTAGGTCATAAACTATTTGAATGTGTTAAAAAATCTATGTAGATTACGATGCCCTTCAGGTAGGGAAGTCTATGTCTCACATCCAGACTGCCCGACATGTGACTCCAAATGCAAAACAATTGCCTCTTATTTGTATCTGAGTGGCTACAGAAACATTGAATAAGAACTGCCTGACTGTCATCTCAGCACCAAACATAGAGTGGTGAAAGTTGCTAAGTATTGTTCACTCATCAGCAAACATCCCTACTTCTGACTCTGTAATGGAGGGAAGATCACTGATGACAGTTTGGCCTAGGACACCACCAGCTGTCCCTAGTAGCGATACACACAGATGACAAGGACCACATATTCAGCTGGGACAACACAACAGTAATAGGACAGACCAAGCAGAGGACAACCAGAGAATTTCTGGGACCGTGGCCTTCAACCATGGACCCCATCAATAAATACATTGACCCAGACTTAATATACCAACCACCACAATGAACAACTGGAACTGGCAACCAGAAGCAGCAGGAATGTAACCAAATTCCAACCGACACAGTACAGCAGCGCTCCACAGGAGGTGACAGAACTGAGGATGTCACCTCAAAAGGGAACAAAACGTCTACAAACCAACTTCCCAGCTCGGCAAACATACCCACAACCACTGCACCCTGAGGAGCTCCTGCAGGGAGCTCTTGGACCTGAGATGATTGACCACTAATAAACCATAAGCATGTTTCTTGTACCCATTTAGTGTATCATTCTAATTAGGGAGGAGTTTTATCACAATTCCTATTAACTTTAATTATGTTAATGCTCCATCATGCCACACTCAGTCCAATGCTGCCTCGAGTGAACTCATTCTCACCTCACAACTTCAGCTCTTTTGTCCATCTTTGAAGAACGGTTATAATGAAGTCAAGAGTGGAATGATGCTGACAGAGCTCAAACTGATAGCTAGTTGGTGGGTAATTGTTATGTAATTGTTATTTTCTAGAACTTATAGAATAATACCTTTCAATCAATGACCCAAGACTTTTTCAACATCATCATCATCATCTTTGAGTAGTCCTGTCTAAACAGCAGGGAAAAGCCATTAAATGTGAGATCACAATGCTATCCAATGTTGTTGAAGAGGAGACCCACCATTGATTTCAGACCAAATGATGTATCATGAGATCAGGTCAAACATGATCAAGAAAGCTTCGTGATCATTGCCTCTTACTGCCTTCCCTCAAGTGATGAATCAGTGCTTCTCCAATATTAAACATAATTTGAAGAAGCTCAAAGGGTGCATCCTGTTGTTATGGAAATTTCAAATAAACATAGAAAATTATGAAAATGTTCTGCAGGTCTGACAACATCTGTGGAGAGAGAAACAGTGCAATATTTCAGGATTAGTCATCAGAATTTTAAAAAATTAAGAACATTACAGCTTTTAAGTTAGTGCAATAGGGGAGCGTGAAAAATAAGATAACTGAAGGGGCAGAAGGGTTGGGATATCTGGTCGGCATGGACGAGTTGGATCGAAGGGTCTGTTTTCGTGCTGCACATCTCTGACTCTGACTCTAATATAGGAGTCAATGAAAGAGAAAAGAGTTGGATGCGCAGAGCCAAGTAAATTGGGAATTGGACAATTGAATATGATACTGAGGTCAATGATGAATCATGATGGAGAGTGGGAAAAGTGCTCGATGGGCTGAATGGCCAATTCTTGTTCCTATGTTCCGAAAGAACCAAAGGATTGGTTTCGGAATTTTAAATGACAGAAAAATCAACAGCTGCTGTCCAAAAGCAAAATGCAGAAAAAAGAACAAGAGAAACATGGTAACATGAAAAGAAGAAGAAATAAAATGGTATGGCAGGAATTGCACTCTGAACTCAGTGCTAAGCAGGTAAGGTTTAAATTTGCCTTCATTCATTGTGATATCCCCACTGAGCACGTTGTCACTCAGTTTCCCAAAACAAAACTGGTGTCACCTGCTTGCACTAGACCATATCCCTCCAAACCTTTCTCATTCATGTGTCACAAAGCTGGTTCCTTTTTTGCTAAAAGCTGTTCATATTCTCGAGGATACTATTGTCCTTGGATTTTTTTCAGAGGGGTCGTAAATGCTCCCGGTGCGAATTAGTCTAGTTTAGTACAGAGATTAAAGGATTCTGAAAGGCCTTTTGTTTATATGTAAACAGATAAGACTTCAGGTCAAAGTGGTCATGTTTTAGAAGTGATCTGTACAATGGAAGGGGAGCTGAGCAGAGTCAAGAGTGAGGTGCTGGAAAAGCACAGCAGGTCAGGCAGCATTCGAGGAGCAGGATAATTGACATTTTGGGCAAAAGTCCTTGCCCAAAATGTCAATCTTTATGCTCCTCTTGACTCTAACCTCCAGCATCTGCAGTACTCAGTTTTACCTACTTCTCTAGCTGAGCAGTTAAATCCAGAACTAGTTAGGAGTTCAACAGTAATCAATGTGGAAAAAGGCTTTCTCGCTCTCTCTCCTTCTGCCCTTCTAAATTCAACCTGTAAGCATTTGTTCCCTTTGTACTGTGTTTATTGGGACTGTTGTATATACACATGCAAGAGCAGAATTAAATCTAGTTTGGATTGAGTTCTGTAGGGGTTCTTTGTTGTGTTCATTGAAGAATTTTGTGAATAAAGTTTTGTTTGTTTTAAAACCTGGTAGGCCACCTCGCTAACTTACTCTGGGCAATTTTCACTGTACACTTAGCGAAACAAATTGCAAAGTTATAGTCTGGACTGCCTGCTGAAGAATGTTTTGATTTGTCTGGCCTAGTCTAACAAATTGGGGCTTTTTGCGTGATTTTGAACAGCGAGTGGTAGGTGCTTGTGTCTTTATTTCAGGTGTTGGTTTGGTTGGGTAGACAAAGCTTGAGATAGTAATGGCTCTTTCAGTCACCAAATATTTACTGGAAGTGGATGTGGTCACTTTGGAAGTTTTGCAAAAAGTAAATAAAGCCAAGCTGCAAGAATTAGCAGACCAACTGGAATTGGAACTGCCTGCTTCTGTGAGGAAAGGAGAGATAATTACAGCAGTATCTCAGCATTTAAACTTGCCGGAGAAACCATCAGAATCTGTAGAGATGGCAAGAATTCAATTGCAAATGAAGCAGCTTGAGTTAGAGGTGAGAGATAAGGAAAGGGCAGCAGAAATGAAACAGATTGAGTTACGATTAAAAGCAGAAGAGAGAGGAAAAGAGAGAGCAGCAGAGCAGAAAGAAAAAGAGAAAACAACAGAACAGAGAGATAAAGAGAGAGCAGCACAAGAGAAAGAAAAAGAGAGAGCTTTTGAACTTCAGAATCTTACATTTAAAAAGGAAAGTCAGCTTAAAAGGCTGAAGATAAAGGCTGAAAGTAACCTTAGTGAGGAAGTAGTGTGAACTCATGTGGAAGAGCAGGGAGTTAAAACAGCTAGGTTAGCTGCTAAAGTGGCTGATGATTATGAGCTCCATGAATCAAGGTTTGGCTTCCAGCATCAATTTCAGTCCATGAGGGACAGAAATTTGGGCAAAGAGAAATCCTCACGTGGAAAGGGAAAGGTAGATCTCAGTGAAGATCGTAAGGATAATTTACCACAGGGTAAAGAAGAAACCCTTGAGGGGGACAAAGAAGTTAAAAAGCTCCGGTGTTTTCATTGTAATAAAGTGGGCTACACAAAATCACAGTGTTGGTGAGCTATGAGAAAGCCAGATGTAGGAAAATCAGACAAGACAGGGAGTTTTGTTGGACCAGTAATAAAAAGCACGAGGGAAGTTGGACAACTACCTCAAAATATTCAAGATGATTCGAGGATGATAAAGGGGGAAATGCCAGATCTGATTAAAAAGTCTACATGCAAGGATAAAGTTATTCACATAGGCCAAGGGTAATAGGTAAAGAGGTTACAATATTAAGGGACACAGGGTCCTCTCAGTCTGTAATGCTGAAGGATGAGGAGATATGTACTCTTGAGGGATTATTGTCAGAAAAGGTTCTGGTAACAGGAATTCATAGTGAGACAAGAAGTGCTCAATTATGTAAAGTGAGGCTCGAGAATTCAGAGAAGAGTGGAGAATTTGTGGTAGGGGTACTGGACAAACTCTCAGCTCCAGAAATACAATTTGTCCTTGCAGATGATATAGCTGATTCATCGGTAGGCGTGCTGCCTACTCTGGTTGAAAAGCCAATGCAGAAGCAAGCAACTGAAGAGACGAATAATGTTTATCCAAGAATTTTTCCAGATTATGTGATCGTAAGATCACGGAGGCACTAGTTGAAGCAGAAGAGTTCAAAAGACACATGTAAGGAAGCTGACATAGCTTTATCTGAGACCTTTTTTGATCAGATAAGTAGAACAGAGAAGGAGAAAATAGATAAACATGTAAGTATCTTTAGTTCTTCTAAGCTGATTGATTTACAGCAGAAAGATGAGAACTTAAAACAGTTATATCAAAAGGCATATATACAGAAGGAAAGTGAATGCCTTCCTATGTATTATTACTTAACAAATAATGTATTAATGAGGACACGTTGACCAACGCACAGTCAAGCAGATGAGAAATGGGCAGAGATTCATCAAATTGTTTTGGGATAGAAAGGACGTGCTACGAGTGACACATGAGCTATCACTTGGAGGTCATTTAAGGTGAGGTAAACACAGGCTAAAGTACAATGACATTTTTATTGGCCTGGACTACACAAGAATGTAGTTGAATTTTGCCAGACATGTCATACATGTCAGCTAGTCGGAAAGCCACAGGCAGTAAAAAAACCTGCACCTATAACACTTATTCCAGCATTTGATGAACCTTTCACAAGAGTCTTGATTGATTGTTTATGTCCTCTATCTCAAACAAAAAGCAGGAATAAGTATTTATTAACAATAATAGATACGTCAACCAGATTTGCGGAGGCAATCCCATTCCAGCTAAAAGGTTTGTAGAAGAATGGTTTAAACTTTTTACTGGATATGGACTGCCAATAGAGATCCAGTCAGATCAAGGAGCAACTTCACATCCAGATTATTCAAGGAAGCTATGGATAACTTGGGAATAAAGCAATTCAAATCTACTGCGTACCACCCCGAATCGCATGGAACAGTAGGGAGATGGCATCAAACACGAAACATCACGTTGAGGGCTTATGGCAGGATTATCCAGATGATTAGGATAAGCGAGCTCCATTTGTACTTTTTGTGACCAGAGATGCATCAAATGAATCGACCAAATTCAGTCCAGTTGTATTAACATTTGGGCATGAAGTAAGAGGACCATTAAAATTGATGAAGGAGAAACTAATAAGTCAGAATTCAGAAACCACCCATTTGGACTATGTGTCAACTTTTAGAGAATGATTAAATAGTGCTTGAGAGTTGGCTAGACAGCATTTAAAAATTATCACAGCAGACAGTGAAACAGGAAGGAGATATGAAATCACAAATTCGCAATTTTGCAACTGGGGATAAGGTATTGGTGTTACGATCAGTAATAGGTGAATCTTTAAAAGCAAAGTTTAATGGACCTCATCAAATCGAGAGGAAATTGAGTGAAGTGAACTACTTGATAAGGACTCACAGATAGGAAGCAATCTCACAGTGTGTCATGTGTATATGCTCAAAAAGTATTTTGATCAGGAAGGAAAGCAAGAGGAGAAGGTGTTAATGATTACAGCACAGAAGGAACAACCAAGTTCAGAGGATTCTGAATTGGACATTCCTCAAATCAGATTGGATAATAAGGAAGTTGTCAAAATTTGGGATAAATTATTGAGTTATCTTCCACAAGAAAATCAAAATGACCTGAAAGAATTATTACTATCACATGGGGAGATATGCGGAAATAAACTGGGACATTCTAATCTAATTTTGCATGATGTAACTATAGGAGATGCTGCTCCGATTAAACAACATCCTTATAGGCGTAACCCTCTAAAGTTGGCACAGGTTCAGAAGGAGCTCGAGAGCATGCTCCAAGATGGCATATTCAAAAATGAGTTACAGTGACTGGAGCTCATCTATAGTCATGGTGCCAAAGCTAGATGGTACTCAACGGTTATGTGTGGACTATCGCAAAATCAACACTGTTACAAAGACAGATGTATATCCGTTTCCATGGTTGGAGGACTGTATCGAGAAAGTGGCACAAACAACTTAAATTTCTAAGTCGGACTTGCTCAGAGGCTACTGGCAAGTACCCATGTCAGAGAGAGTAAAGGCAAATCTGGCTTTCGTAACGCCAAATGGTCTATATCAGTTCAAAGTCATGTTATTTGGCATGAAAAAAACACTCCAGCCACTTTTCAGAGACTGACTAATAAGGTCATTACTGGATTACCCAACTGTGTGGTGTATATTGATGACCTGGTGACTTTTAGTCACTCATAGAAGGAACATTTACAGCATTTATTGGAATTGTTCAATTGACTTTGGAAAGCAGGCTTGGTGGTAAACCGAGCTAAAAGTGAATTTGCCAAAGCCCAAGTCACTTTCCTGGGGCATGTTATTGGACATGGACAAATGGCTCCACGGGATGTGAAAATGAAAATAATTGGGGAATTTCCCACAGCATCGACGATAAAAGCAGTACTATGGTTCCTGGGATTGAGTGGATTTTACCAAACGTTTGTGCCGAACTTTAGCAGTGTGGCTGTTCCAGTCTAAAAAAGAGCAAGAAGTGCAATGGACAGTAGACTGTTAAAAGCTAAGTTAACCACTATCCCAGTATGAAGCACACGGGATTACACAAAGCCTATTGACACCATGGTTTGGGTGTCAGTGTGGTGCTCCTGCAGGAGGATGATGAGGGAATAGAAAGACTCATCGGGTATCTTTGCAGGAGGTTAAACATTCATCAACAGAAATATCCAGCGATGGAGAAAAAGATTTTGAGCTTGGTGTTGGCATTACAACATTTCAGTGTCTATATTATCAGCAATGCATCTGAGACAATCGTGTGCAGTGATCATAACCCATTGACACTTGTGGAAACATTTAAGGACAAAATGCCAGATTGTTTCGATGGAGCTTGTTGTTGCATCCATTCAGTTTGACAATTGTGCAGGTGGCAGGTCACGAAAACATGTTTGCTGATGCGTTATCGAGACTTGAATGAGATATGGAGATATTCGGTGGCGAGTGTGCCACAGCCTGAATTTGCATGTGGTTGTGCACGTTTGCATGTTTACAGTTAGTATAGTGTATATGTGTGTTTAGACTACCAACTGGGTTTTTGAAGGGTTTTAAAATGAAGCCATCTTTTGGTTTTGATGGTTCATTTTTTTTAAGGGAGGAGGTGTCACAAAGCTGGTCCTTTGTTCTCAAAGCTGTTCCTTTTCTCAAGGATACTATTCCCCTTGGGTTTTTTTTCAGGGGGGTCATAAATGCTCCGGTGCTGATTAAGCTGGTTTGGTACAGAGATTAAAGGATTTTGAGAGGTCTTTTGTTTATATGTAAACAGATGAGAATTCAGGCCGAAGTGGTCATGTTTTAGAAGTGACCTGTGTAATGAAAGGGGAGTGGTCAGCTCTCTAACTGAGCAGTTCAGTCCAGAACTAGTTAGGAGTTCAACAGTAAGCTGTGTGGAAACAGGCTCTCTCACTCTCCTTCTGCCCTTCTAACTTCAACCTGTAAGCATTTGTTCCCTTTGTACTGTGTTTTAAAGGGGGCTTGCTTATTGGGACTGTTGTGTATATTTGAAACAGCATAGTTGAGTCTAGTTTGGATAGATTGAGTTCTGTAGGGGTTCTTTATTCTGTTCTTTGTGTTTCATTGTGAAATTTTGTGAATAAATTTTTGTCTGTTTTAAAACTTCATAGTCAACCTCGCTAACTTACTCCGGGTAATTTTCACTGTACACTTACCAAAACAAGTTGCAAACTTATAATCTGGGCTGCCTGCTTAAGAGTGTTTTGAATGGTCTGGTCTAGTTCATAACATAAGTACATATCCAAATGTCTTTTAAATGTTGTAACTGTACCTGCATCCAACACTTTCTCTGGCAGTTCATTCCACAGACGAACCACTCACTCTCTTTAAAAATGTCTCCCTCATGTCATTTTTAAACCTTTCTCCTCTCACTTTAAAATATGTCGCCTCGTTTTGAGCTTCCCCACCCTCAGGTAAAGACCCTTAATATTCATCTTAACTATGTCACTTATGATTTTATAAACCTTTGTAAGGTCACCCCTCAACCTTCTACATTCCAGTGAAACATGTTCCAGTCTTTCCGGTCTATTTTTATATCTCAAGCCCTCCATTCCCTGTAACATTCTGATAAATCTTTTCTGAACCCTCTCCAATTTAATAATGTCCTTCCAATAGCAGGGTGATCAGAACTGCACAGAGTACAGAGGAATCTCGATTATCCGAATGAGATGGGTGGGCACTATTTCATTTGGATAATTGATTATTTGGTTAATTGATTCAATGCCTCTGCTCTGGGGCTTGGAGTTTTCTGAAGTTTACTTTTTCTTTGATCTGCCTGCCTTGCTCCCTGTCACTGTCTCAGAGCTTTTTCTGAGCAGACACACACTTGTGTGTAAGGGATCTGCAGCATTGCTGAAGCCCACCCCCCCGCCAACCCATCAGTTCAATGGCATTGACACAGCAAGACTTGCTAAAGTCTGCTCCCCTTTCAGGAGACTACTCAGCAGCACACCACGTGCAAGCCCCCACCTTCCCATGCGCACACCCCAACACCACCCCCTGTCTTACCTCAACCCCGTGCCCCCAGTCTGCCCCAACCCATCCAACCCCGCCCCCATCTGACCCCAACCCTGCCCCCCAGTCTACCCCAAT
>NC_057711.1:19791491-19816322 GCF_004010195.1 Chiloscyllium plagiosum | reverse complement strand
TTCGACTCATCCACCCACCCTTCTACACCCCAGCACCCATCCCCCCTGAACCACCCCACCTTCCTCCTCAGGGCAGCCAGACTGGTCACCAATAGTTAGACTGTTGCTGTCTTTTGGGAGGGGGTAGGTGAGGGAGGTGAGTCTCCAACACACACACACACACATACACACATACATACACACACACACACACACGCACACACACACGCACACACACACACACCGTTTTAATGGAACATTTTCTCAGTTTCCACCTTTGCCCTGTACAGGACAATGTTAGAGAGATTATCTGGGGAACGTGGGTTTAGGGTATGTCCCTGAGTAGAACTCCAGGGCAAGTATGGGGAGAGAGAGAGGGCGAGCAGTCAGTCATTTGGAGACAGTGCCTGGGCACCCATCAACATCCAGGACTGTTCTCGGCAGCATTTCAGTAAGCCGAGTTCGTTTTTAATCATTGTAAACAAAAGACGCAAACCATGTTGGAAACACCTCTTTGATGTATTGTTTCTATCGGGACCTCGAGATCTCCTTCGGATAATCCGACATTCGGATAATTGATCCTCGGATAATCGAGGTTCCTCTGTACTCCAGAAGAGGCCTCACCAACATCCTGTGCAACTTCTGCATGACCGTCCCAACTCCAATACCAAATGGCCTGAGCAATGAAGGCAAGCATGCTAATCGCCTTCTTAACCATCCTGTCTACCTGTGATGCAAATTTCAAACAGTTACATACCTGAACCCCTCGGTCTCTCTATTCTACAACACTAGCCAGGATTCCATTGATTGTAAATGTCCTCTCCTTGTTTGTATTACCAAAATGCAATACCTCACATTTATCTAATTTAAACTCTATCTGCCACACCTCAGCCCATTGACCCAATTGATTAAGATCCCTTTATAATCTTAGGTAACCTTCTTCATTGTTCACTGTACCACCAATTTTGTTGTCATCTGCCAACTTACTAACCATCCTTCCAATATTCTCAAACAAAATGACAAACAAAAGTGGACCCAGTACGCTTGCCATGGAGGGAACAGAAGATGAACCTTGTCCTAACTTTAACTCAATTATTTATTGTTATTATTTCTGTAAATGAAATAACACTGAATTGTGGTAACTTATACTGTATTTTCATGAATACAAGTGACAACAAATTGCTATTCTATTCAATTCTGTCTGATCATATGTGAATGATGAGGGTGGGAATTATCTGTTGTTTTCTTTCAAGTGTAGTAGTGGTTGTCACTATACCTATGAGAGAGGAGACACCAGGGAATTGGAAATCTGCAAATGCTTTTCCATAGTTTCCAATGAGCATCAGTAATAGGCTAAATAATGAAAAACTCAACAAGATAAATGGAGTTTGTACATTCTCCCCGTGTCTGCGTGGGTTTCCTCCGGGTGCTCCGGTTTCCTTCCACAATCCAAAATTGTGCAGGTTAGGTGAATTGGCCATGCTAAATTGCCCATAGTGTTAGGTGAAGGTGTAAATGTAGGGGAATAGGTCTGGATAGGTTGCGCTTCGGCGGGTCGGCGTGGACTTGTTGGGCCGAAGGGCCTGTTTCCACACTGTAAGTAATCTAATCTAATCTAAATGGTTACTTGGGAAGGTACTGATTAATCAAAGATAGTTAACATCGTTTTTTAAAGGGAAAGTTGTGTCTCGCTAATTGTAAATTTGAAGAAGTAACAAGAAGAATTACAGTCATAGAGTCATCCAGCTATGCAGCACTGAAACAGGCCCTTCGTTCCATTCCATCAATGGTGACCAGATATCCTAAATTAAGCTAGTCCCATTTGCCAGCATTTGGCCCATACCTCTCTAAATCCTTCCAATTCATATACCCATTCAGATGCCTTTTAAATGTTGCAATTGTACTGGTCTCCATTGCGTCCTCTAGCAGCTCATTCCAGAAGAGCACCACCCTCTGAGTGAAAAAGTTGCCCCTTCTGTCTCTTTTAAATCTTTCCCCTCTTGTCTTTAATCTATCCCTCTATTTTTAGACTCCCCCACCCAGAGAAAATACCTTATTTATTTACTCTATCCATGCCCCTCATGATTTTATAATCTTTTATAAGATCACCTCTCAACTTCTGATGGTCCAGAGGCGACTGACTGTGTGGAGTTTGCACATTCTCCCCGTGTCTGCGTGGGTTTCCTCCAGGTGCTCCGGTTTCCTCCCACAGTCCAAAGATGTGCAGGTCAGGTGAATTGGCCATGCTAAATTGCCCATAGTGTTAGGTAAAGGGGTAAATGTAGGGGAATGGGTGGGTTGCGCTTCAGCGGGTCGGTGTGGACTTGTTGGGCCGAAGGGCCTGTTTCCACACTGTAATGTAATCTAATCAAAATAGCCCCAGCCTATTCAGCCTTTCCTACCCTCCAACCCTGGCAACATCCTTGTAATTCTTTTTTGAATCATTTCAAGTTTCACAACATCCTTCCTGTGGTGGCAAGACCAGATTTGAACAGAGTATTCCAAAAGAGGCCTAGCCAATGTCCTGTACAGCCACAACATGATCTCCTACCTCCAATACTCAAAGCACTGACCTATAAAGGCAAACATACGTCTACTCGAGGACTCCACTTTCAAGGAACTATGAACCTGCACTCCAAGGTCTCTTTGTTCAGCAACACTCCTGAGGATCTTACCATTAAACGTATAAGTCCTGCCCTGATTTGCCTTTCCAATATTTATCTAAATTAAACTTCATCTGCCACTTCTTAGCCTATTGTCCCATCCGATCAAGGTCCCATTGTATACTGAGGTAACCTTCCTCATTCTCCCCTACAGCTCCATATTTTGGGGATTGATTAGGATAATGCAGGGAATGTTATCGACATCTTAGTAAGGCATTTGACTTATGGCAGACTGGTCAGAAACATAAAAGCCGATAGGATAGTGGGGAATGAGGCAAGTTGGATCTATAACTGGATCAGCAACAGGAAGTAAATGGTAATGGTTGATAAAATAAAAGTTAACAACAACTAATAGTCGATGAATGGATGTGATAGCGAAAGGACTGTGGTTTCCAGCAACATTTCGGATTCTCAGCGTTAGCACTGTTACTGATTGTTGTATACTGTATATTAATGGATTAGATTTAAATGTTGGCATGATTAGGAGATTTACAGATGGTACAAAAATTAGCCATGTAGTTGATAATGACGAGAATAACTGTCAGGGCCAAAAGAATATCAATTATTTGGTTGAGTGGGTGGAGAAGTGGCATACAGAATTCAATCCAGAGAATTGTGAAGCAATGAATTTACAGGGGATAAGAGAAGCAAGGGAATACACAATAAATGGAGGTTATTGAGAGACGTAGACAAAATGAGAGATCTTGGAAACCATGTCCACAAAGCATTAGTGCAATCACACAAGGAGTATTGTGTACAATATTGGTCCCTTACTTGTTGAAGGATGTCATGGAACTGGAGACAATTCAAGAGATTCACTAGATCAGTTCCATCATATGCACCTGTCTTCTGACTTTTAGTTGAGGTAAAGGCTTTAAAGAGTGAAACATTTGCCACTGAATTCCTATCTTTTCATTTGATTCTGAAGAAACAGAGTTATGTAGTTGGGTCAGTTATGTTTTTGTGGTTAGACCGTGGAATCCTGTAACACTATTTACAGAGAGTGCCAAAGGGAATGGTTAGAGTTTCCCTTCTTGAAGATGGTTAACTATTTGTCAGTTGTCTAGTATAAATATTCCTTGCCATTTATTAGCTCAACTGTGAATGATGATAAAGTCTTGCTGCATTCAGACAGCTTCTGGGAGTTCTGCATCCCTCCAAGTGAGACCAATGACACAGTCAAACCATCATTCTCAGCCATATCTGACAGTAAAGGATATCATAAGGATGCCATTGAGAAAGGATATTGGCTCCAAAGATTAGGAAACAGTATCTGTGTAATGTGGATTAAGAACAGCAAAGATCAGAAAACTGTCTGTAGTTTATAGGTTCCCAAATAGTAGGTATGCCATTAGACAGAATGTTAAGCAAGAATGATTTGGTGTATGTAACAAAGTCAATTTAATAATTGTGGTGATTTTATTCATCATGTGGACTAAACCAAAATTACTGGCAAATGTGATCTGGAAGATAAATCTGCAGAATGCTTTTGTGACACTTTCTTGCAACAACGCATTGTGAAGCTGACAAGGGATAAACCTATTTTAGAACTGGTATTCAAATAATCTTCCTTGGAGAACCTGAAAAATCTCAAACAATGGTTGTGATCCTAAAATGCAGACTCTTTTTAAGAAGCTAGCATCAATCAGCAACCACATCCTTGATAGAACATGTATGTAGTCAATTGATTGTATTTGGATGTTTTGTAATATATGTCTGAAAAATTGAACACAAACAAACACCACACCAGAACATCAAAGACATTCTTTTCAAACAAAATTTCTCCTGTACACGTAGAGCAGAATAGTAAAATGAGTGTTTCCACAACATGCAATATGGTGGCTGAGTGGTTAGCATGACAGCCTCACAGTACCAGGGACCCAGGTTCAATACAGCCACTGTCTGTGAGGAGTTTGCATGTTCTTCCCGTGTTTGTGTGGATTTTTTCTGGGTGATCTGGTGTCCTCCCATAGTCCAAAGATGTGCACATTAGGTAGATTGGCCTGGTAAATTGCACATTGTTTCCAGGGGTGCGTAGGCTAGGTGGATTAGCCATGGGGCATTCAGGGTTGCAGGGAAAGGGTGGATGCTATTTGGAAGGTTGGTTTAGACTTGTTGGGCTGAATGGCCTGTTTCCAAACTGTAGGGGTTCTTTGATAGCAATATGCTCTGAGGCATCATTAAAAGTAATATATATTCTGAAACAGTGATCAAGTTGAAATTGTATTCCATATCAAGTTTGAAAGCTACATACTCTAGTTCCAAACAAGAAACTTAAATTGTAAACAAAGTCAATTACAAAGGCATAAGTGGAAATAAGTAATGCTGGATAAAGTTGCTTGGATAAATAGTCTACTTATTGATAAATAAACAGTGGGAGACACTTAAAGAAATAACTAGATTAGCAAAATACATTTCAGCTCAGCAAGAAAGATCAATCCATGGCTTCTAAAGAGGTCAAGAATGATATTAGTTTTTAAAAATGAGGCTTATAACATTAGAATAAATTACAATAAGTCTAAGGATTGCAGTGTTTTAGAAGCCATTAAAGGGCAATTGCAAACAATTGACATCAAGTATAGAAAAGTATAAAACAAGAGTCAATAGTCTGTGTAACAAAGCTGCTCCCTTTATTCTCAAAGCTGTTCCTTTTATCAAAGATACTATGTCCTTGGTATTGTTTTCAGAGGGGTCATAAGACTCTCCCGGCTCTGTGATAACTAGTTTGATACAGAGATGAAGAAGGATTTTGAGAGGCCTTTTGTTTATATGTAAACAGATGAGACTTCAGGCCAAAGTGGTCATGTTTTAGAAGTGACCTATATAATGAAAGGGGAGTGGTCAGCTCTCTAGCTGAGCAATTCAGATCAGAACTAGTTAGGAGTTTAGCTGTGTGGAAACAGGCTCTCTCTCGCCTTCTGCCCTTCTAACTTCAACCCGACAGCATTTGTCCCATTTTTACTGTTTATTTCAAGGGGATTTGCTTATTGGGACTGTTGTGTATATTCAGAATAGCATAATTAAGTTTAGTTTGGATAGACTGAGTTCTGTAGGGGTTCTTTGTTCGGTTCTTTGTGTTTCATTGTGTAATTTCCTGAATAGATTTTTATCTGTTTTAAAACATGGTATTCGATAGATAAGTTACTCGAGGTAATTTTCACTGTACACTTATCAAAACAAATTGCAAAGTGAGGATCTGGGCTGCCTTCTTAAGAATGTTTTGAGTGGTATGGCCCAGTCCATAATGTCAGGAATATAAAAACAAGTAAGATTGTTTGCAATTAGCTGTAAATAAGGGGAGTAGCTAAAGTAAATTTATGCTTCTTTGACACAGTAGAAATTATCACAGGGAATGGGGAAATGTCAGAGACATGAAACAAATATTTTGTGCCTGTCTTCATAACAGAAGATGTAGGTTTATGTCGAGAAATATAGGGTAACCAATAGTCATAAGAGTGAAGAAATCACAGGAGACAATATAAGCAGGAAAAGATATTAAAGAAACAAAACTAAAGGTAAAAGAACAAAATTTAACCACCTGGATTACCAAAGAGAAACCTGTCAAGAGAATGGATGATGATAACTCTATAAAATTCCCTCAATTCCAGAACAATGCAAGGTTATTACAAGTTAGCAAATGCCCTGATTTTTAAGAAAGAGGGAGAAATAAAACAGGGAGCTCCAGGTCAGTTAGCTAATCATCAGTCAGCCATAAAGCATCATAATCTATTGCAAGGGAAGCTTTAGCAAACACACTGAGATAATCACAGCACCAATAAATTCAATCAACATGATTTTTGAAAAGAAGGAATATTGTTTTTGACAAATTTGTTTGAGAGTTTTGAGAGTATAACTAATAAGGTAGGTAAAGGAGAATCTGTAAATACTGCATAATTGGTCTTCCAGAAAGTATTTGATAGGTTTCCCCCCCACACACACACACAAAAAAAGCGCAAGAAGCACAAGGGAAGCAGACACATGGGAACAGCATCAACTCAAATTCCATTTCAAGTTGTCCATCATCTTGAATATAACTATATTGTCAAAATGTTCAAAATCACTGGGTGAAAATGCTGGAATTGATTTCTTGATGATGCTATGGGTTTGCCTACAACACATGGCTGTAACAGTTCAAGGCCATGGATCACCACCAAGTTCTCATGGTATATTTGGTATTGTCAATTAATGCTAGCCTTGCAAGCAATGTCCATTATAATATTAACTTGAATAATACAGAAACAACTTTAAAATGTAATAATTATATATCACCAACTGGATGTAGACCTGCCAAAATAAATTATTGTCTAAAGAGTTTGAATCGATACAGTGGCTCAGTGGTTAGCATTGCTGCCCCACAGCAATTCAACTCCAGCCTCGGGCGACATCTGTGTGGAGTTTGCACATTCTCCCTGTGTCTGCATGGGTTTTCTCCCACAATCCAAAGATGTGCAGGTGAGGTGAATTAGTCGTGCTTAATTGTTCATAGTGTTTAAAGATATGTAGGTTAGATGCATTAGTCAGGGGTAAATTGTAGAGTAATAGGGGAATGGGTCTGGGCCGGTTACTCTTCGGAGGGTCAGTGTGGAACTGCTGGGCTGAAGGGCCTGTTTCCATACTGTGGGGATTCTATGAATTCTATGAGTATAGTTGCACCATGGTCAGTATTTCATGGATAGCTAGTGCATGTAACTTACTAAATCCTACAGGTCAAATCAGAAATAATAAGGTGGTTGAACATTGCACATGTAATTGCTCAGTATTACTAATCTCTGAACTCAAGCAATTTCAGGTTTTCTAAAAGACAAAAACATTCACATCTGAAGCCAAATTCCTGGTGGGACAGTAAAAAGAAGGCCTAGACTCTGTCTCTATCTCACTGGTTAACTCAGTTGGATATAATAGATTGCCTTAATTACTTTATCAGGCCATGCATCAGTAACACTTGACTGACTTCGCATAGAGGATAAAGCTACCAGACTTAGATGAAACCTTTAATGCTTCATTTACACAGGATGAATAATTCCATCATTTGGATAAAAATGAAACAAATTAGTACGTTATCACCTATATTCATTTAGTAGATAATAATATGTTGCTGCGAGATATGCACAAGGTTTTCATTATAGGTCAAACTGTACATTATTCATCTTTGTATTTGTTATTATTATGGGAAATATTTGCTTTCATGCGTGGCATGAAAGATTCTGCAGCACGTTGCTGCTATATATATTTTTCGGAAAAATATGTTGAAGACAATCATATGACTGAGAAAACTGTGCAAACTGATTCTTTATTTTTCACTGCTTGTACACAAGAGATAATGAACACCAAATTGAATGCAAGAGTTTGTGTTGCTAGATAGTTGTACTGCAGTTTTAGTAAATCTTAATCAAACTTTTTTAATCTGCACACATCTTGCCATTTCATTGATGATCATTGAGATCTTGGTGGGAATTAAAAACATGCTGTAAATTCTAATCTGTCGATGCTTTTATTGCCAAGTAACATATAATGCCAACCATAAAAATACATTGTTGGGTAATGATGTTCATTTGGGAGGTGTCGATGCCAACTATCATTTCATGATGGGTTTTAAATAGTAGATTATCTGATGGGTGAATGCAATTAAATATTGTCAGAATGAATTTACTGAATAGTTACGTGACTTCCATGTATAAGCAGTACTTGTAACAGAATATAAGCTAATTAATACTATAAACCTGCTTTTGTCCAGCTACTTTGAAATAGATTCAAGATTAGAGTCGCGCTGGAAATGCATAGCAGGTCAGGCAGCATCCGAGGAGCAGGAAATTGATGTTTCAGGCAAAAATGAAGGGCTTTTTTCCCCAGAAATGTTGATTTTCCTGCTCCTCAAATGTTGCCTGACCTGCTGTGCTTTTCCAGCATCACTCGAATCTTGACTCCAACCTCTAGTATCTGCAGTACCCACTTTCGCCACTTCAAAGTAGATGTTCCTTCATATATAATTCCTTACTTAAAGTTTTGGTCATTTGTTATGAATCAGGCTCAAGATTTAAAGCATTTAATCTTGTTAAATGCATTATGGAACTTTCTTTTTAGGTATTTTTGATGCAGCAAAGATTTCCAAGCAATTCCTGGAGACGGCTATCAAAAAATATGACACTGATCTATGTAACAAGATATTAATTCAGGTGATCAAAAACTTGGTCATAGAGTAGATGTTATGTAACATCCTAATGAAGACGAGATGTAATGTATCAGCTTCTGAGGGAGTTTTTGTCTAGTTGCATTGAGCTCGAACAAATCTGATTGCGTTGCACAGTCTTTGGGTGGAGATAGTTGAGTTCCGTACATGTACCAGAAGGGAGCAGATGTATTCTGTACAGCTCCCCAGTGTCCTTCCTAAATATGTCAAGTATGTTAATATAAACTGTACCTCTTGCAATCATGCAATAAACTGACTTATTATGTAAGACAAGAATGTCTTATGTTTCAACTCACCAGTGGTCTATTCTCAACTATTCGTAACTGGACAGGGCCTAGACTCAGTCACAAGAAATTTGAATATGTGTCATTGAAACACACAAACCAGAGATGGGGGGGCAAGGACATTAGAGTTCTCAGCTCTCAAAAACAAACATTGAAATTATTGAAGTCCGCTCCATGAGGCAAAGATACAGTGTAAGGAACAGAAAATTAAACTCACCATAGCTAGAGTACTGGGCATGACTCAGGATTTATTTAAGATGGGGAGCAGCAAATTTAGATAAATTTGAGCAAAGGTTCTATCAAAAAATGGAAAGACAGAAGCAATTTAAAATTTAAAAGGACCAGGGCACAGCAATTAAAGGCAAATATGTTTGATGAACTTCTTCATGTTTTTTGATGATATTACTAACAAAATTGGAAAAGGATATCTAAATTAACTTACATTTCAGAAGGTGTTTGATAAGTCCCTCCAGGAGGCAGGATGAAAAATTCAAAGCACATGGGATCGCAAGTAATGTATTGTCATGGATTAATGATTTTCTAACACTGACAGAAAACAGAGTTGGAATAATAGGTCATTTTTATGTTGACAGACTGTCACTCATGGGATCAGTATTTGAACCTCAACTGTTCCCAAATATATGTTAATGATTTGGAGTTGGGGATCAAATGTGCCATTTTGTGGTTGATACAAAGCTAACTGGGAAATTGTGTTGTCCAGAAAGTGTAAAGTTGCATCAAGAAAATTTGGACATCCTTAGTGAATGGGCAAGTACGCAGCAGATTAAATATAATGGTGGAAAACTGAGGTTATCCACTTTGGTCGAAGAAACAGATGTGCAGAGTACTTTTTAAATGATGAGAGTTCGGAAAAGTTTTATGTACAAACCGCTCTCGGAGTTAGTGTTAGTAAATCAGTAAATGCCAACATGCTGGTGCAACAAGCTATTGGGAAGGCTAATGGAATATTAGTCTTTATCACGGAATGTAGGAGTAGTGAAGTCTTTAATTGTATAGAAGCTTGTTTAGACCACACCTGCAATATTGCTTGCAGTTTTGGTCTCCTTATCACAGGAAGGTATAATTGCCATGGAGGAAGTGCAAACAATGGCTCACTAGACCTGTTCTCAGGGTGGCATGATTGTCCAATGAAGAGAGATTAGGCATTCTGAGCCTGTATTCTCTGGGGTTTCAAATAAGTTATCTCTTTGAAACTTAGAAAATGCTAAAATGCCTAGACAGGTCTATAGTGCAGGGGGATGAACTTAGATGAGTTCACAAGTCAGTGCAACATTGAGGGCCGAAGGACCTGTTCTGAGCTGTATTGTTCTATGTTCTATGTTTTATGAATGTAAACTGTTTCCCCTATCTGGGAGTTTAGAACCAGCAGCTACAATTTGAATGCCATTTAGATCAGAGGTGATTGTTTTGTTTCACAAAGAGGGTTGTGACCTTTGGAATTCTCTTTCACAGAGGGCTGTGGAAGTTCAGTCTTTGAGCATGTGTAAAGTGGATATTTAAAAATTTCTGATCACTTATGGATATGAGGTGGATTAAAGTCAATGAAGTGTTCAATCTGTCACTGTCATAATGAATGGCAAGACAGCTGAATGGTCTACTCCTATTCCTACGTTTCTATTAAATTGCAAGTGTGACAGGAAGGTTTATAAAGGCTGCAGCCAGAGAACTTCACTTTAAAAAATGTGCTTTTTGTTTTGAACTGGAAAAGATGGGAAATCATTCGTAAATCCAGGAAGAATTCAGAAAATAACATCTTGGCTGCAGAAGGTGGGAAAATACCAGAAAAGGTGAGAAGCTGTCACTTCAATGTTTAAAAAGACAAAAAACCCCAATAAGCAATGCAGAGATGCAGTCTTGCAAGGAAAAAGAACTTAAAAAATTTATAAACAATATTTTATGATAGAACAGTCACTTAATAAAGTTTAAAGCCTCTTTTGAAAATAGAATAATGCAGTATTTTGCAATACCGAGACTGTATTTAAAACTGTAAGAATGACGGCAAGAACAAAAGCCTGAAGAACAGCAAAGACTATAAATCAATGTCTCACTGTAAGACAGGTAGGTCTCACTTCACAGGTGGACAGGGTGGTTAAGAAGGTGTTTTGCATATTTGCCTTCATTGCTCAGACCTTTGAGTATAGAAGTTGGAATGCTAAGTTCCAGGACATTGATGAGGCCTCTTCTGGAGGACCGTGTGCAGTTTTGGTCACCCTATTATGGAAAGGATATTATTAAACTGGAGAGGATTCAGAAAAAGATTTACCAGGAGGCTGCCAGGAATGGAGGGTTTGAGTTCTCAAAATAGGCCAGAAAGGCTGGGACTTTTTCACTGGAGCATAGGAAGTTGCAGGGGTAAACTTTCTTTACAGAGAGAATGTGTGTGGAATGAACAGCCAGAGGAAGTGGTGGATACAAGTACAGTTAGAACATTTAAAAGACATGTGAATAAGCCCATGAATAGGAAAGGTTTGGAGAAATATGGGCCAAATGGAGGCAGGTGCAACTAGTTTAGTTTGGGAACATGGTCAGCATGGACAAGTTGGAATGAAGGGTCTATTTCCATGTTGTATGACACTATAAATGTGTGACAATACTCAACCATGACAAAGCAATGCTACATTTGTAAAACAATAGGTCATTTCAGAGATCATGCAGAAGTGGGATACAATTTCAAACCAAAAATGTTGGATTCCTAGAGGATCTATAAAGTTTTAAAATGCCTTCAGACCTAAGGGCTTGCTCTCAATGTGAAGTGTGAAATTTCCAAAGACCTTTTTTGTTTCTTTGGACGTGTTGTTAATGAAGATGGGATAAGACCAGTCTCTAAAGAAAATCATGTTTACTTAGATGTTTCCCACTTCAAAATCCATCTCTGACCTACAGAGATTTCTAGATATCACTAAACCAGCTGGTGAAATTTAACTACAATTTAGCTAAAATGATTGAAGCTCTTAGGTGAATAATGCAAAAAACATTAGAATGATACTCTGACTCACTTTAGTTGGCTTTTTTTAAATCAAAAGATGAAGAAAATGCTGGAAGTCAAAGCTGTCCTGGCCCATTAGCATCCAACCTTTCCAATTGTAATAGCTGCTGATGCATGGCAGTGGATTCAAGAGCACTGCGCCAAGAAAATTGTTAGAGAGAAAGCATGCCAATGCGTAATTCAGCTGACGGAGTTGTACAGATGAATCACAGAAACTTTGTCTCATGGCAGAACGATGTTTATTCATTTGTATTTATTGTCCATCCATAATTGACTCAAGAAAGGTGCTATTGAGCTGTCTTCTTGAACAGTTACAGGTCTTGGGATGTAAGGAACACCTCAGTGCAACTCGATTGGGAGTTCCAGGATTTTGACCCAAGAATAGGGAAAGAACAATAATATATTTCGAAGCCAGAATGGTGTGTGACTTGAAAGCGAACTTGCAGTGATAGTGTTCCCATGCTGCCCTTGCCTTCTAGATGATTGGAGTCACAGTTTTGGAAGGAGCTTTCAGAGGGACCATTGTAAGTAACAGTAATACCTATTGTAGATAGTACATCCTACTGTCACTATGTGTGGAAGGCATGAATGTTGAATTTGGTAGAAAGAGTAGTAATTAAATGGGCTGCTTCGTCCTGGATAGTGTCAAACTTCTTGAGTATTGCTGGACTCTTCCAAGCAAATTGAGATTATTCTGTAACATTCCAGAGACGTCTCACAGATGGACTACTGATTTGGAGGGTCCGGTGTTGGACTGGGATTGACAAAGTCATAAATCGCACGACACCTGGTTATAGTTCAACAGCTTTATTGCCTGCAAAAAGACACTTACATGAGATCTGGTAAATCTCCTCTGACCCCCCTCCAGCTTGATAATATCCTTCCTACAACTGGTGATCAGAACTGGAGACAGCATTCCAGACGAGGCCTCACCAGTATCCTGTACAACCTCAACATAACATCCCAACTCCTATACTTGAAGGACTGAGCAATGAAGTGTTTACAGCTTTATGATACCTTAATCAAGTATGCTACTTACATTTAAGAAACAATGTGTTCATTTCTGAAAGGATCACAGGCTCATGACTATTTGACAACCGCAGATAAACATTTGAGATAAGGACACCTGCCTTATCACATAATACTTGACACTGTGAAAAAAACACTGGAGCTGTTTAGCCTTGGGGCTCTGGGCTACTGAAGTTGATCTAGGACTTTGTTCAGTCTTACAATGTGCTATTTTGCTTAAATTAGAGTTTCATCCAAGAGGCAGGACATGAGCAGTTGTTGAATCATTCCAGGTTGGAAAGGCTTTTGACAAGAGTTTTTGAGCCAGATCTTTGAAAGTGAAGACTTGGAGTCCCTTGTGAAGGAAACAAAGTTTTAATGAGGTTTTGTGACCAAACAGTGTGGAATCTGTTTTAACAGTACAGTAAGTTAAAATATAGTCTGTTGGGTATTTGACTGTAGTTTATCTGTTAACTTCAATTTACCTTATATTAACTCTGAATTTTATAGTTTATGATATATAACAGATTGCATGACTTTTTTTAACCTTCTATAGTAATGTTTAATTAGCTTGATCAAAACAATGTAACCTTGGAGTTTTATTCTCATAGTAACTACCAGTGATATTAAACTTCATCTTATTTAAACAAAAAAAACAAACTCATCCATGACTGCATCGTAACATAAATTTGATGTTTTCATTTAGGATCATAAAAGTATAATACAATAGAGCATAGTAACACACCTTTCAGTCCACCAAGCCTGCGGCAATTCCAGTTCCTTATTTATATTTAGTGCCCATGTAGGGTTTCTATCTCTCTGTGCCCCTCCCTTTCATGTGTCTATAAACATGCACCTTAAATGCTGCTAATGCGCTTGCTTCCACCACCTCTACTGACAGTGTGTTCCGGCACCCCCACCTTCTGCGTGAAACATTTTCCCCACACTTCTCCCCTAAACTTTTACTTTGAACCTATGTCCTCTTGTAGTTTACCTTTCCACCCTGGTAAAAAGCCTCTGACTATTCACCTTTCACATGCTTTTCATAATTTTGTAGACCTCTATCAAGTCACCCCTCAGCCTCCATCTTTCCAGTGAAAACAATCTGAATTTATCCAACCTCTCCTTACAACTAAACCCCTCCAGGCCAGGTGACACCCTGGTAAATCTTCTTTCATCCTCTTCAAAGCAACCACATTCTTCTGACAGTGTGGCAATCAGAACTGCATACAATATTCAAAATGTGGCCGAGCCAAAGTTTTGTACAGCTGTAACATAACTTGCTAACTTTTATATTCATTTCTCCACCCAATGAAGACAAACAAGCCGTAACCTTCTTGACCATCTTATCTACCTGTGTTGATGCTTGCAGGGATCTGTGGATCTGTGTGTCCCCATCTCTCTGTACGTCAATGCTCCAATGCCATTTATTGCATTATTCTCACCTGAATTTGATTGTCCAAAATGCATTACCTTGCATTTGTCTGGATTAAACTCCATCTGCTATGTCTCTGCCCAAATTTGCCATCTATTTATATACCCCTCCATCCTTTGACAATCCTTCTCACTACCTGCAACTCTGCCAATTTTGGTGTCATCCACAAACTTACTAATCAGACCACCTTCATTTTCCTCCATATTATTTATATATAGATATTACAAAGAACAAAGCTGCCATGAACTGATCCAAAAAATACCCTTCCACCGCTACTATCTCTCTCCAATTACCAAGCCCATTCTATATCTGTCTAACCAGCACATCCTGAATCTTAGCCTTCCATGACATACCTTATCAAATGCCTCACTGAAGTCCACGTAAACAACTTCTATTGCCCTTCCCTCATTAATTATTCTTGTCACTCCTCAAAAAGACTCAGTCAAGCTGGTGAGAAAGGACCTTCTCCGCACAATCCATGCTGCCTATCACTAATAAATCCATTCACTTCCAAATGAGAATACATCCTGTCTCTCAGTATCTTCTCCAATGGCTTCCCCACCACTATCATCAGGCTCATTGGCCTGTATATTACCTGGATTATCTCTGTTTCCCTTCTTAAACAACAGAACAACATTTGCCATTCTCTAGTCTTCTGGAACCTCGCCTGAGGCCAAAGAGGATGCAAAGATATCTGCTAAGGCCCAAATTTCCTCCCTTGCCTCCCACAGTATCCTGGGATAGATCCAACCTGGCCCTTAAGACTTGTCTACTTTAGTGCATTTCAAGACACCAAACTCTTCCTTCTTCATTATGTTGACCTGCCCGAGAGTATTCACACACCTTTCCCTAACCTCAACATCCCTCACATCTCTCTCTTTAGTTAATACTGATGTACAGCACTCATCAAGGACCTCCCCCACTTCCTCTGGCTCCGCACATAACCTCCTGCCTTTATCCTTGAGTGGACTGACTCTTTCCCAGGCTACCATCTTGCTACTAATATTTGTATAAAATGCCTTGGAATTCTTCTTAACCCTGCTGGCTAAAGTCATTTCATAGCCATTTTTGGCTCTCCTAACAACCTGTTTGAGCTCCTTCAAACTTTCTCTGTATTCTTCAAGGACTTTGTATTTAGTTGCAAAGATAGGTATGCTTCCTAATTTTTCTTGAATGAGCTGATCATTTCCCCTGTTATCCAAGTTTCCAGAATCCTGTCATTCCTATTCTTCATTTTCACAGGAATGTGCCTGTCCTGCATTTTAATCAATTGGTCCTTAAAAGACTCTGACATCACAGATTTGGATTTATCCTGAAACAGCTCCTCCCAATCCACATTCTCAAATTCTTGCCTGATTCAGTTATCGTTGGCCTCCCTGTAATTTAACACCTTCATCCAAGGCCCATTCTTGTCCTTATCCATAAGTATCCGAGAAATTATGGAATTATGCTCACTATTACCAAAATGCTCTCTAACTAAAACTCCATCAGTAACGCCTTGCTGCAATATCCCTCCAGAGTGTCCTCCCTCCCCCCACCTCTTTTGTTTCCTCCTGTGTCTCATCCAAAACATCGATATCCTGAAAAGTTAAGCCATGAATCATGTCCTCTTTCTCCCATATCTCTGTGATAACAACAACATCATAATCGCAGGTATTAATCCAGGTCCTAACTTCATCCAGCTTGCCTGTTATACTTTTTGCATTGAAGCAAATACAGTCCAAGCCTCCAGTTCTGCTGAGCTCAGCAACCTCTCACTGACTGCTCTTCCTCTTTGTTATATTTGCCTTAGTCTTAAGGTCTTCCCCAGTCTTGATACGTACTGAGCTGCTGCTCCAGCTCCCACCACCCCCACCCACCACCACCACCATCACCACACTAGGTTAAACAATGAAGCATCAAATTCTGCTATGTTTGAATTCCTAAGTCTCAAATTAAAGGGCAAATCCTCAAAAATAAGTAATGACTGAATTACTGTCAAAACTATGTTCACTTTGTTACAGAATCAAAAGGATCACAGAGTTAAATGTGTTGTTTATAGAGCTCTCTGGAGGCTAGGGGTTTGATTTACATGGAATTGGCACTAGTGGGGTGGGGAAGGGATAATCTGGGTTGAGACCAGTGCTCTGCTCAAACATATAACCAGAGTTGAAGATAGACCTTAAGCACAAGCTGACATGCAAACATGCAAATCAGGTTCAGAAGTAGGCCATGTGGCCCCTTGATTCTGCTCCACCATTCAGTAAGATTGTGACTGAGTGGATTGTGGTATTAACTCCTGATTTTCACTGACCTCTGGTAACTTTTAATTCCCTTGGTAGCTAAAAATCTATTCACCTCTGCCTTAAATATATTCAATGACTCCATCACCAATGCTCTCTAGGGAAGAGAATTCCAAAGATTCACCATTCTCCGAGCGAATTAAAGTCCTTACATCTTTACATTGTGCATAGAAAACACCACATTTTTAAACTGTGTCCCTTATCTCTAATCTTTCCCATAAGAGGAAACATCCTTTCAGCATCTGCCTTGCCAAGTCTTCACAGAATCTTCAATGTTTCAACGGAGGCAAAAGTGAGGACTGCAGATGCTGGAATGCTGCAGATGCAGATGCCCTATTCCTGATGAAAGGCTTTTGCCCGAAACGTCGATTTTCCTGCGCCTCGGATACTGCCTGACCTGCTGTGCTTTTCCAGCACCACTCTGATCTAAACAATGTTTCAACGGATACAGACCCAATCTGTTCAACATCTTCCAAAACAGGGTCAGTTGAGTGAACCTTCTCTGAACTGTTTCTAATACCTTTACAAGGAGAAAGTGAGGACTGCAGATGCTGGAGATAAGAGCTGAAAATGTGTTGCTGGAAAAGCGCAGCAGGTCAGGCAAACCTGAAGAAGGCCCCTGAAGAAGGGCTCATGCCCGAAACGTCGATTCTCCTGCTCCTTGGATGCTGCCTGACCTGCTGCGCTTTTCCAGCAACACATTTTCAACTAATACATTTACATCCTTTCTTAAACAAGGAAATTAAAACTGTATAAAAACTGAAAGGACTGCAGATGTTGTAAATCAGAAACAAAAAAACAGAAGCTGCTGGAAAAGCTCAGCAGGTCTGGCAGCATCTGTGAAGAGAAGTCAGAGTTAATGTTTCGGGTCCAGTTCCGAGGGAAGGGTCACCGGACCAGATTCGTTTACTCTGATTTCTCTGCACAGATGCTGCCAGACCTGCTGAGATTTTCCAGCAACTTCTGAGATTAAAACTCTACACAGTGCTCTAAATGTGGCCTTATTAATGCTCTATTAGATTGTACCGCATTTTTGTCTTCAATTCACCTTGCATGAAGTGAGAACATTCCCATTTGCCTTCCTAATCACTTGTATTGATCTATGTACCAAGACATATGGGTCTCTCTGTAATTCAGAGTTCTGTAATCTATAACTATAAATACATATTTAAAAAAGATAGGGTGCTGGTGGAATGCTCAAGTGAGGGGAGATTTCTAACCCTGAAGAGAAAAGACAAAGCCACGGAGCAGAATAATGAATTGGGTAAAAAAAAGCCAAATGTACCAAGAGAGCCATTGTCTTTTCATTGTAACTGGGCATCATTGAATTTGGACAAATCAAAGAAATATATTCAAATGTTAAAATTAAAACCCTTTGTCTGAATGCATGAATGAATGTCACATTCATTACAAACTCCTTCGACAGCACCTTCCAAACACAGAATCTAGAAAACAAGGGCAGCAGATATATAAAACATTCCATCTACAAGTTTCTCTCCAAGCCACTCACCATCCTGACTTGGAAGTCTATTGCCAATCCTTCAGTGTCGCTGCGTCAAAATCCTGGACCCCTTCCTGAATGACATTGTGGATATACTTATAGCAAATGAACTGCAGTGTTCATGAAGGTGCTCACTACCATTTCTTCAAAGGCAATGAAGGATGGACATTAAATGCTGGCCCAGACATTAGCACCCTCATCACATGAATGAATTTTAAAAAGGTAGATGAATTAATGGTTCAAATAGAGGTAAATGAGTTTGTTCTAATAGCCATTACAGAAACAGAGCTGTGTGATGACCATTATTGGAGACAAGAAAAGATAGACAAAATCATAAAGTAAGATAGTATATTCCTTATAATAAAAGATTGTATAAAGACAGCAGTGGGGAAGGATCTTGACTGGGAAGAATAAAATGTAGAATCTGTACAGGTTGAGATTAGAAATAATAAGCATCAGGAAACATTGATGGGAGCAGTTTATTTTCCTTCAACTGTTAGAAAAATGTTTAAAAATGTTAATTTAGACGTGATTGTTTTTCATATCAGTATAAACACCATTTGTTATTTTGTTGCCAACTACCTTCTGCACAATCTATATTTATTTCAGACCTAATTAGAGATTGCTGCAGGCAGTTTTCATTATCCTTGGATTTAGCAGACTTGCACACGCAATCCAAGCCAATTACCATTGCAGTATGTTTTTGATTATTTCGAAGGTTTTGCTCCTGTGACTATGAATGCTGTGAATGAAATATACTCTCAAGAATTTTTATACTTCAAAGGATAGAAACCAAAGCCAAGCACCATAATAAATATTAAGAATTCAATCATATCTGATACCCATTTAATTTTATCTCCGTACATTTTGATCATACTCCACAAGGCATGAAAATACATTCTGAAAGTGCTCACTATAAATTGAACAACAGTAATAACTAAAATATTAATACAGACTTCTCAGAGCAAAAGATTAAAAAAAAACACCATGCACATCTAATCCGAGAGATCAACTGGTCCTGAAAATTACTTATGTTAAAGTTTTGTTGTGCGTTTATATCAAAATATTTGAGCCATAAATAAATATGAGAATGAAAGAATAGTTTTCTATCCCAGGAAGCCATTTGGCCCATCATAATCCTCTTCCTTAGATCAACTGCCCTTTCTTCATGTTCCATCATTTCACTTCAAGTATTTTCCAACTTTGTTTACAAAGCCACTGTTTAATTAATGTCCATCACCTTTCCAGGCATCCTAAACACTTATTATTCCTTATTATTGATCTCTGACTATTTTGCTTATCATCTCCAATCTATTAAAAAAGGCAATTGACTCTCATAGAATCATGCAGCATTGAAACAGACCCTACAGCCTTACTAGAAAAAATTGAGGACTGTAGATCAGTCCATGCTGACAATGTTCCCAAATTTCTCAAATTTCAAATCTGAGGTTGATCTTACATTTTGGGCACCTTCTCTAAAGCCTGAACATTAAATTCCTTCCCTTTTCTATCACCGTTTGAACTTTGTATGGCATAACCTGCCTGTCCTGCATGCAAAGCAAAATGTTTCACGAAAGATAGGTACATGTGACAATAATAAATCAAATCAAATCAAAATAAACTAATCCCACTTGCCTGCATTTTGTCTATAACCCTCCAAACCTTTCCTATTCAGGTACTTATCCAAATGTTGTTTAAATGTTGCAACCATACCTGCATCCACCAAATCCCCTGGCAGTTCATTCCACAGAAAAACCACTCATTGTGAAAAAAAAATTACCTCTTGTACCCTTTTTAACTCTTTCTCCTCTCAACTTAAAAGTATGCGCCCTAGTTTTGAACTCCCCCATACTAGGAAAAAGACTACTGCTATTCACCAAATCCATGTCCCTTAATATTTTATAAATCTCCATAAGGTCACCCCCTCAGCCCTCTACTGTCCAGCAGAAAAAGCTCCAGTCTATCCAGCCTATTTTATAACTCAAATCCTCCATTCTCTGCCATATCCTGGTAAATATGTTCTGAATAATGTCTTTCCTCGAGCAGGGTGATCAGAACTGCACACAGTGCTCCAGAGGAGGCCTCACCAACATCTTGTACAACCGAAACATGACATCCCCGCTCCCATACTCAATGGTCTGAGCAATGAAGGCAAGCGTCTTCTTAACTACCCTGTCTAGCTGTGATACAAGTTTCAAAGAATTATGTACCTGAACCCCTCGGTCTCTCTATTTACAACACTAATCAGGACTCCATTAATTGTATCAATCCTGCCCCTGTTTGTTTTACCAAAATGCTTACATCCCATTTATCCAAATTAAACTCCAACTGCCACTCAGCTCATTAACCCAATTGATCAAGATCTCTTCATAATCTTCAATAACCTTCTTCACTGTCCACTATGCCAACAATTTTGGTGCCGATCCCAAAATGACCAACGATGCCTCCTATATTCTCATCCAAATCATTTACGTAGATGACAAACAAAAGTAGACTCAACACTGACCCCTGTGGGACCCCACTGGTCACAGGCTTCCAGTCTGTAAAACAACCCTCCATCACTACTTCTGTCTCCTACCTTCAAGCCTGTTTTATATTCAATTGGCAAGCTCACCATGACTCCCATGTGATGTAACTTTACTAATTAGTCTACCATGTTGAATCTTGTCAAAGGCTTTACTGAAGTCCATGGAAACAACATCTAGTGCTCTTTCCTCAATCTTGTTGGTTACTTCCTCAAAAAGCCCAATCAAATTTGTGAGACACGATTTTCCTTGCACAAAACCATGCTGACTATTCCTAATCATTCCTTGTCTCTTCAAACGCATGTAAATCCTATCCTCCAGAAGCATTTCCAACAACTTACTCACTGCTGATTTCATGTTCACAGATCTATAGTTTCCAAGCTTAGAATCATTTAGAATCTCTCCCGTCTCTTGAGGTTCAACACTAGACAACCATGTTTCCAATTTAACGGGCTCTCTTCTCTCTCTAGCTGCTGTTTTGTTCTTAATCTACTTGTCGAATCTCTTTGGATTATCCTTAGCCTCATCTACCAAGGCTATCTCTTATCCCCTCTTTCCCTACTGATTTCCTTCTGAAGAATGCTCCTGCTCTCTTTATAGTCTTCAAGAGATTTACTGGAGTCAAAAAGTGTGGCGCTGGAAAAGCACAGCCTGTCAGACAACATCCCGAGGAGAAGGAAAGTCAACATTTCAAGCACAAGCTCTTCATCCGGAATATTCCAGATGAAGAGCTTGTGCTTGAAACCTCGACTCTCCTGATCCTCAGATGCTGCCTGACCTGCTGTGCTTTTCCAAGTGCCACATGTTTTGACTCTGATCTCCAGCATCTGCAGTCCTCCCTTTCTCCAAAGAGATGCATTGGATTCCAGTTGTCTATATCTAATATACAATTCTTCCTTATTTTTGACCAAAACCTCAAGATCTTTATTAATTCATTATTCCTTATTCTTACCAGCCTTATCCTTCACTCTAACAGGAAGATAATGCCTCTGAACTTCCATTATCACTTTGAGAACATCCATTTGGCAGTCATCCCTTTATCTATGAACTGTTTACTTCAATCAACTTTTGAAAGTTCTTGTCTCATGCTTTACTTGAGTTAGGAACTTTAACTTTGATGGTAGTTTTCCTTAACTATTTTGAAACGAATAGAATTATGATCACTAGTCCAGAAGTGTTCCCCTACTAACACTTCAGTCACTTGCCTTGTTCCTCTCCAGCCATTGGAAAATGTTTCTTGCTATTTACTCTTTCGAAATACTTCACAAATTTGACCACCTTTCTCAAACTTCCTCTTAACCTTCACTTCTCCTGTCTATTCATGTAACTGTAATGCCTCATTTGTAGAAACATTAAAACAAGACTCTTCAGTATACTCATTAAAGCCTCATGTCCTACCTGACCTAGGATGTTCAGACTTTGTTGTTGTATCCAGGTGGGCAGGACTGTTGTTAATAAGAATTTTAGTGCAACATCTTGGCTTTATACTCTGTCTGGTGGAGTTTTGTACTGTGACATGAGGCCAAATCTTACTGGCGAATCCTTAGAAATGGTGGTAGAGAACTGATGTTGGGATGCACTCACTGCTGAAGAGTTGCATTAAAATTGGAAAAGGGCTGGTCATGAGCTCACATCCAGTTTTTGATGTTCTTTTCGCAATTGTGGAAGGGAATATTTCAGATCTGTTGCAATTTTCAAGCATTTGGGCTGGTTTTGGAAGACAACATGTTCAATCGTCAGAGCATTGAATATAGGAGTTGGGAGGTGATGATATGGCTATGCAAGACATTGCTTAGGCCAATATTCCAATTTTGGAATATTGCATGCAACTCTGGTCTCCCTCCTTTCAGAAGGATGTTGTGAAACTTGAAAGGGTTCAGAACCGATTTACAAGCATGTTGCTAGGGTTGGAGGGTTTGAGCTATACGGAGAGGCTGTATAGGCTGGGACTGTTTTCCCTCGAGCCTCAGAGGCTGAGGGGTGACCTTATGGAGATTTATAAAATGCTGAGGGGCATGGAAAAGGTAAATAGATAAGGTATTTTCCCTGGGGTGGGGGAGTCCAAAATTAGATGGCATAGGTTGAGGGTGCAAAGGGAAAGATCTAAAAGGGATCTAAGGAGCAAATTTTCCATACAGAAGGTGATCCGTGTATGCCAAAGGAAGTGGTGGAGCTGGTACAATTTAAAAGGCATCTGAATGGGTACATGAATGGGAAGGGTTTAGAGGGATATGGGTCACGTGCTGGCAAATGGTGAGGGGAAGTGAGGGGCTGTGATAAGGTGGGACTTGGGGTATCTCACCCTCACAAAGGGTCAGTTAGACTCGAAACATCAGCTCTTTTCTCTCCTTACAGATGCTGCCAGGCCTGCTGAGATTTTCCAGCATTTTCTCCTTTGTGTTCATGGGATATTGTTATATTGGAACAGTTAATTAGCAGTAGTTAATATATATTTTATTTTGTTAAGCGCTTCAATCGTGTTAAGCCAGTTCATTTATTTTGTCTGTATTTTAACTGTAGGACAAAAATAAAGTGTGTTTTGCTTAAAGTCAAGTAGTTTGACCAATCAAATTGCATTTGGAATGCAATATCTTACAATTCCCTTTAAAATAAGAACATGTTAGGGTCTAGGCTAACCTCTTCATATATTTTGAAGGGGTTTGGTCTGGTCTATAACAAGAGAACCAAGTCATGTTCTGGGGATCTGGGTTCAAATCCTACCACAGCAGGTGGTGGAATGTAAATTCAATAAAAATCTGGAATTAAGAGTCTAATGATGACCATGAAACCATTGTCGATTGCCAGAAAAAATCCCCATTTGTTCATAATACCCTTTCGAGGAGGAACTCGGTGTCCACAGCTGCTTTGGTCTACGTCTGATTCCAGACCCAATGCAATGTAATTGACTCTTAACAGTCTGCTGGACAATTAGAAATAGACAATAAATACTGGGTCCTGCAACTCCCAGATCCTGTGAATGAATCATAAAAAAGATGAACAGAAATTAGCTCAGTTACAATTGTATGAGAAGCATAACTGATTGTATGATAGTTCCTGTGTGGTCATGGTTAATGGCGCACAGTTAGTATCATATAACATTCCTGAATAATCAATGTCCCTTTAAAATAACATTGTTATAATGAAGAAGAATAGGTCTCAGAAGCTGTAAAATAATAAATCCTGCTGAGTTAGCTAGTCTCAGTAAGAAAGATTAACTTACGTGTGCTATGGAAATCTTACATTGGTGCAGGAAGATCAGAGACATCAGCTTTCAACTTGTTTGGGGCAGGTTTTACCTTCAAAATCTCAGTAATAAACTGACTAAACAGATTAGATTGCTTCCTCATTAATAAACACACACCATTTTCATTTCCATTTATTTCTGGCAATTCAAAGCCCAATGTGAAAATGTTGGCTCTTTCAGGTAAGATGCTAAACCAAGTCCCATCTCCCCTATCAGGTGAACTTAAAAAATCCTGACATAGTATTCTGAAGAACAGCAGGTAGTGTTTCTAATGAGATCCATGGCAATACTTATCCTTTAATCGAAAACATAAAAAAAAAAGAACATCTCGTCATTATTACATTACTGTTTCTAGGAGTTTACTGACATAAAATAGCTGCTATGATTCCTACATGACAACAGTGGGTATAATTTGAGAGTAGAAGAAAGTGAGGACTGCAGATGCTGGAGATCAGAGCTGAAAAATGTGTTGCTGGAAAAGCGCAGCAGGTCAGGCAGCTGCTTCAAGGGGCAGGAGAATCGACGTTTCGGGCATAAGCCATTCTTCAGGAATGAGGAGGGTGTGCCAAGCAGACCAAGATAAAAGGTAGGGAGGAGGGACTTGGGGGAGGGGCGTTGGGAATGCGATAGGTGGAAGGAGGTTAAGGTTAGGGTGATAGGCCAGGGAGGGGGTGGGGGCGGAGAGGTCGGGAAGAAGATTGCAGGTCAAGAAGGCG
>NC_057711.1:19772685-19791170 GCF_004010195.1 Chiloscyllium plagiosum | reverse complement strand
GGGGAGGGAAATATATCCTTGGTGGTGGGGTCTGTTTGGAGGTGGTGGAAATGACGAAGGATGATACGATGTATCTGGAGGTTGGTGGGGTGGTAGGTGAGGACCAGTGGGGTTCTGTCCTGGTGGCGATTGGAGGGGTGGGGTTCAAGGGCGGAGGACCGGGAAGTGGACGAGATGTGATGGAGAGCATTGTCAACCACGTCTGAGGAGAAATTGCTGTCTTTGAAGAAGGAGGCCACCTGGGTTGTTCGGTATTGGAATTGGTCCTCCTGGGAGCAGATGCGGCAGAGGCGAAGGAATTGGGAATATGGGATGGCGTTTTTACAGGGGGCAGCTTGGGAGCAGGTGTAATCTAGGTAGCTGTGGAAGTCGTTCGATTTATAATGAATGTCCGAGTTGAGTCGGTCACCCGAGATAGAAATGGAGAGGTCTAGGAAGGGGAGGAAGGAGTCTGAGACGGTCCAGGTAAATTTGAGGTTGGAGTGGAAGGTGTTAGTAAAGTGGATGAACTGTTCAACCTCCTCGTGGGTGCACGAGGTAGCGCCGATACAGTCATCGATGTAGCGGAGGAAAAGGTGGGGGGTGGTGCCAGTGTAGCTGCGGAAGATGAATTGTTCCACATATCCGACAGGCATCATTCAACTATGACCCTCTATGACCCACTATGAGAGTACTTAAGACTAAGACTTAACACTTAGGAGTCATAAAAAGGCCACTTATCTTTTCAAACCTGTCTCTCATCATTTGATCACCATGATGAGGAGGTGGCGGTGTTGGACTGTGGTGGACAAAGTTAAAAATCACAGAACACTATTATGGCTAATCTGGTTGTGATCTCAGATCCACTTTCCTGTCTACACTAAACTGTCCAGCCCTCACCACCCCTATCCTGATAATCTTGACTTCTTGTCTCTCAGAACATCTATTTAACTCATCCTTGAATAAATTTGAAGACAACCTCACTCCCTTCTGGGGAAGATAGTTCCACTAATTGACAATCCTCTTGAAAGAAAGCAAATCTTACTTCATTTCCATCTTCAAAGGGAGATCTCTTCTTCCTAAAGTGTGTCCAATGGCCTCATGGGATTAAGAGTCTTCCCCAAGTTTGAAAACATCCTTCCATTGTGGACCCTTCAAGTTCCCTCAGGATTTTCTATGCTTCAAGAAGATTACCTCTCATTCTTCCAAACTCCAATAATTGCTGATGAAGTCTCACCCAGAGAGAATAGAGGGGAACCAGTAGATGTGTTGTATTTAGAATTACAAAAGGTATTTGACAATTACTTCACAAAGGGTTAACTTATATGATAAGCCCTCATGGTGCTGGAGGTAGTATATTGGCATGGATAGAGAATCAGTTAATGGACAGGAAACTGAATGGGGTTAAGGAGTTGTTTCTGATGTTGTCAACCTGTGACCATCAGGATTCCACTGAAATTAGTGTTGGGACCGAAACTGTTTGCAATGTCCACTAGGAGGCAGGATTTGCAGATGCCACAAATTTGTAAGTGGAAAAGCAGGTTGCAAGAAGGATTGTGGGTGGCACAGTAGCATGTGGACATCACTGTGGCTCAGTGGGAGGCATGGTTAGCACTGCTGCCTCACAGCACCAGGGACCCAGACTCATTTCCAGCCTCAGGCAACTGCCTGTGTGGAGTTTGCACATTCTAACTGTGTCTGCATGAGTTTCCTCTAGGTGCTCCGGTTTCCTCCTACAGTCCAGAGATGTGCAGGTTAGGTGGGTTGGCCATGCTAAATTGCCCATAGTGTTCAGAAATATGTAGGTTTGGTGCAATGGCCAGGGGAAATGTAGAGTAATAGGGTAGGGGAATGAGTCTGGGTGGGCTACTCTTCGGAGGGTCGGTGTGGACTTGTTGGGCCTAATGGCCTGTTTCCACACTGTAGGGATTCTACAAGTTCGATGATACAAACAGCTTACAGAGAGATATTGATAGATTAAGTTAGTGGGCAAACATTGGGAAATGGAGTATAATGTGGGAAAATGCAAAGTTGTTCAATTTGAATGGGAGAACAGAGGAACAGGATATTATTAAAATGGAGAAAATGCAACACATGAGATAATCAGGGGGTAGTTAGGGTGGACAGTGGGAGCATTTTTCCTCAAATGGTGATGGTTAGCATGAGGGAACATAGCTATAAATTGAGGGGTGATAGATTTGGACAGATGTCTCTTTACTCAGAGAATAATAGGGGTGTGGAATGTACTGCCTGCAACAATAGTAGACTTGTCAACTTTAAGGGCTTTTAAATGGTCATAGGATAAATGTGAATGAAAATGGAATAGTGTAGGATAGATCGACTTCAGATTGGTTCCACAGGTCGGTGCAACATCGAGGGCCGGAGGGCCTGTACTGCGCTGTAATGTTCTATGTTCTTTGCTCTAAAGGGGCTTTGGTCAATTGTGCATGAACACAGAAAGCTCGCACACAGGTGCAGCAGGTAAACAGGAAGGCTAATGGAATGTTAGCCTTTATTTCAATGGGGTTAGAGCAAGAGACTAGGGAAGTCTCACTGCAACTGCACAAGGTGTTGGTGAGGCCACGTCTGAAGAACTGTGAGCAATTTTAATCCCCTTATTTCAGGAAAGATGTCATTACATTGGAAGCAGTTTGGAAAAGCTTTGGTCAGATGATCCCTGGTGTGGAGGGACTGACATGAGGAATGGCTAAGCAGGTTTGAACTCTACCCATTCTGGTTTTGAAGGATGAGAGGTTATCTCATAAAACATTCATAAGGGGTTTGACAGAGAGTCCAGGACCAAAGTGCATAGTCTTAGAATAAAGGGGTACCAATTTTAGACTGATATGAGGAGAAATGTCTTCTTTCAGAGGATGGTGAGTCTTTGGAACTCCTTTCCAGAGAGCTGTGGGGGTGGAGTCCTTGTGTATATTTATGGTTGAGGTGGATAGAAACTTGGTAAGTAAGGGAAACGAAGGTGACAGGGAAAATGCAGGAAAGCAGACATGATGGATGTCAGTTCAGCTGAATGGCTGAGCAGTCTTGAAGGATCAAATGGCTTACTCTTGTTCCTATTTCTTACGGGCTTATGGCATAACCTGTTTGGACTATAGTGTTGGCAGCAAAGCACTTTGTAATAAAAGGTAGTATACAAATGCAAGTCTTTCTTTGTTTCTCTAATTGGAGCAAGTATACCATTGCACATAATGTACACTGTGTGTAACTTATAAGTGATTCATGTTAAAGCCATAGTATACCCGGTTCATGATGGCAGCAGCAGCAGGAGAGTAGCGAGTATTGGGGTCCTGAGTCTGTACTGTTCCACTCACCTGGCTGACTGCATTCTTCTTTGTTCTTTAGTTTTGTTTCCTCACAGTGGGTGGATGGCATGGTGGCTCAGTGGTTAGCACTGCTGCCTCACAGCACCAGGGACCCGGGTTCAATTCCAGCCTCGGGTGACTGTCCGTGTGGGGTTTGCACATTCTCCCGGTGTCTGCATGAGTTTCCTGTGGGTGCTCAAGTTTCCACCCACAATCCAAAGATGTACAGGTCAGGTGAATTGGCCATGATATATTGCCCATAGTGTCAGGGATGAATGTAGGGGAATGGGTCTGGGTGGGTTACTCTTCAGAGGGTTGGTGTGGACTTGGTGGGCTGAATGGCCTGTTTCCACACTATAGGGAATCTAATCAAAACTAATTTTTCTTCTTCTCTGTGACCTTGGCAGAGGAAAGTGTTCACAAAAGCCTGTTGCTAGCAGCGGCAGAATGATGGATCCAGCTGTCCTTTACTCATCGATCATAGATCGCATGGAATCCAGGGCGATCTTCCAGAAAATCCCTACAGTATGAAAACAGGCCCTTTGGCCCAACAACTCCCAAAGAGTATCCCACTCAGACCCACTCCCCTATCCTATAGCTCTATATTTCCCTTGATTCCACATCCCTGAACACTATGGGGAATTTAGCATGCCCAATTCATTTAACCTGCACATCTTTGGATTGTGGGAGGAAAGCGGAGCACTCAGAGGAAACCCACACAGACACTGAGAGAATCGAAGCCAGGTCCCTGGTGCTGTGAAGCAGCAATACTAACCACTGAGCCACTGTGCCGAGCTGGTAAATTGGCTACACAATTGGCTTGCCGGTCGGAAGCAGAGGGTCATAGTGGAATGATGCCTGTCGGACTGGAGGTCTGTGACTAGTGGAGTGCCTCAGGGGTCAGTGCTGGGCCCATTACAGCTTATTATCTATATCAATGATTTGGTGAGAATGTAAAAGGCATAATTAGTAAGTTTGCAGATGACACTAAAATGCACAGTATCATGGACAGTAAAGAAGGTTCTCAGAAATTGCAGCAGTACCTTGATCAGCTGGGGAAGTGGGCTGAGAAATGGAGTTTAATATAGGTAAGTGTGAGGTCTTGCATTTTGGGATGTCAAATTAAGGTAGGACCTTAAGGAGTGCACAGTTCTCTGAAAATGGAGTCACAGGTAGACAGGGCAGTGAAGAAAGCTTCTGGCACACTGGCCTTTATTGGTCAGGGCATTGAGTATCGAAGTTGAGAAGTTATGTTGCAGCTATACAGGATGTGGTGAGGCCGCATTTGGATTATTGTGTTCCGTTTTGATCACCTTGTTGTAGGAAGGATGTTATTAAATTAAATTGGAAAGAATGCAGAAGAAATTTACAAGGATATTCCTAGGACTCAAGGGTCTGAGTTATTGGGAGAGGGTTGGACAAGCTAAGACTTTTTTCTTTAGATTATGGGAGGCTGAGGAGGGACCTTACAGAGGTGTATAAGATCATGAGAGGCATGGATAGGGTGAATGCACTCAGTCTTTTTCCCAGGGTTGGGGAATTGAGACTAGAGGGTATCAGTTTAAGACTAGAGGGGAAAGAATAAAAGGGAACTTGAGGGGCAACTATTTTACACAGGGTGGTACACATATGGAATGAGCTGCCAGTGAAAGTGGTTGAGGCAGGTACATTAACAACAAAAACTTGGATAGGAAAGGATTAGAAGGTTGTGGACCAAATGCAGGGGAAATGAGTTAGCATGAATGGACATTTTGGTCAGCATGGCCCAGTTTGGGCCAAAGAGCCTGTCTCCATGCTGTAGGACTCTATGACTCGATGAGTCTATGGTCACAGTCATCGCAGCTTGAATGAAGTCTTCATCGTCGATGATTCGATGGGTCTCGTCCGTTCCTTCTGGCTGTGATGTGGCAGTTTCAGCAATGGTGACATGGTGATTCCAGCTCATTCCTCAATTTGATTTGGTTTGGTTTGATTTATTATTGTCACATGTACCTAAGTCCAGTCAAAAGTTTTGTTTTGTGTGTAGTACAGGCAGATCATCACATACAAAGATCATAGGATGACTGAACTGAATGAGGAATGCAAAATTATGGCTGCAGAGAAGGTGCACAAAAAGCAAGATCCCTATTGCATATGAAATTTTAGCGATCCATTCAGAAGTCTAATAACAGCAGGGAATGAGCTGTTCTTGAACCTGTTGCTACATAGGTTTAAGCTTCTGTGCCTTCTTCTTATTGGAAGAGGATGGAAGAGATTACAACAGGGTATGAAGGGTTTTAGATGATGTTAGCTGCCTTTCTGAGGCAGCCAGAAGTGTAGATGGAGTCAATGGATGGTTGGCTTGCATGATAGTCTGGGCTGTGATCACAACTCTCTGTAGTTTCTTATGGTCCTGGGCAGAGCTGTTGCCACACCAAGCTGTGATGCATCCAGATAGAATGCTTTCTATAGGATATCTGTCAATGTTGGTGAGGGTCCTTATGGATTCGCTGAATTCCCTTAGCCTCCTGAGGAAGAAGAAGCTTCGTTGTGCCTTTTTTAGATTAGATTAGATTAGATTACAGTGTGGAA
The DNA here is from genome assembly GCF_004010195.1 of Chiloscyllium plagiosum. Classification (NCBI taxonomy): domain Eukaryota; kingdom Metazoa; phylum Chordata; class Chondrichthyes; order Orectolobiformes; family Hemiscylliidae; genus Chiloscyllium; species Chiloscyllium plagiosum. The sequence continues at coordinate 19,785,300 of NC_057711.1, read as the reverse complement.
ACAGGCCCTTCGGCCCAACAAGTCCACACCGACCCGCCAAAGCACAACCCACCCATACCCCTACATTTACCCATTACCTAACACTACGGGCAATTTAACCTGGTCAATTCACCTGACCTGCACATCTTTGGATTGTGGGAGGAAACTGGAGCACCCGGAGGAAACCCACGCAGACACGGGGAGAATGTGCAAACTCCACACAGTCAGTCGCCTGAGGCGGGAATTGAACCCGGGTCTCAGGCACTGTTAGGCAGCAGTGCTAACCACTGTGCCACCGTGCCGCCCACAATCTAGCCTTCTTGACCATCACATCAATGTGGGTGGTTCAAGGCTAGATTATTGGTCCTCGTAAATATGGCAGCAATGTAGCAGCTTCGGAGGTGACTAACATGGCCATGGCTTGAGCAAAGGCTTCATTGTCGGTTTCTTAGTCTGGTTCATTCCTTCAGGCAACAGTACTGTAGTTTCAGGGGTGGTGACATGTTGGTTCTGGTTCATTCCTCATGGCTATGGTGACGATGTGGCATCTATGGGCAGCGACTAAAGTGGTGATGGCTTGAGCAACAGCTTCGGCTTGGTGGGTCCGGTCTGTTCCTCCTTGCTATGATAGCGATGCAGTGGTTTCGGTGTTGGCTTTGGCGGTGGCAGTGTGTTGGGTCAAATCTGGAATTCCTTGCTTTGGCATTCCTTGCCTTAGGGGCAGCTTCATTGATGGTGTTCCCTTGTAGCCATTCCATAAACCCAGATTGTCATAGAGGGAAGAAAAATCCTAACTTTGTCAAAATTATTTCCTTTCATGTAATTAAAATGGCACCAGATTTATACACATTGCACTGTATTTTCATAATTACAAGTGACAATAAATTACTATTCTATTCAATTCCAATCTCCAGTTCAAAAATTTTGAATTTGCTCTTTTGTGTGTGAGATTGGGCAATGTGTTTTGCAGATCTGTTTGCTCCTTGCAATTCATTTCCACAGTTCCTTCTGCATCTCATATTGTTTTGAAAGACTTAGAATTGACAGAATTAAAATGCAGCATTTGGACTTTTTATTTTTAATAAAGCAGCAGCATAGTTGTCTGATCATAAATATTCAGCTTGATTTTGATTTTGCATGTGGAAATGATTATGTAAATGATAGAGAAATGTTGTGTAGAGTGGTTAAACAGAAATTAATTTGTTAAATGATCAGAAATAAATGATAAGACGAACATGCATGGGAACAATAAATTGGATAAAACCCTCTGTAAACCAGCACCAAAACGTTGTTAGTAATTCACCAATCGATCCTCAATTGGAGAAATAAGCAGCATTCTTCCTCTCTCAGGGTTGTATGTAATCCAGAACACTTTGGAAAATGAAGTTCCTTTTTGAAGCTGGAAAATCAATTCTCCTTGTTTGAAGTCTGCAAGTGAAAAATGAATGAAAAAAAAATCAGCAATTTGGAGGGTTTCTTTTTTATATTGCAGGCTTACTCTGCGTGAGAATTTCACTGATAGAAGTGAATTATCTTGAAAAATGTGTCTATTTGTAGTAATGTTGTCAAGATTTTTTTTTGGAGTACTGCTACAATTTTGGTAGATCTTGCAATGAGGATTTTGGGAATCAGAAAGTCTATATTCCAGGTTTATTCCTCAGGTATTGGGCTTCACTTTCACTCCCCATTGTAGCAGCAGAAAGTTGGAACCGAGCATGGTTCTAGGTCTAGAACCATTTAACCATGAGTGGGTTGGGTATGAGGCATCAGTCACTCAATGGGATTTTGACCAGGGTCTATCCTGTAGAAGTCTGGTCCTTGTCCACAATGTCTGATTGAGACAAGTTGGACGATTATTTATACTTGGCTTTGAAGAGGGTGCAAGAATGGTTTGCCTGGTTTGGAGGGTATTAGCTATGAGGAAAGATTGGGCAAATGTGGTTTATTTTCACCTGAATGTTGGAAGCTGAAGAGTGACCTGACAGAATTGTATAAAATAATGAGAGGCATTGATAGAATGGATAGTCAGAGTCTTTTTTCCCAGGGCAGAAATGCCAGTTACCGGGGGACATAGGTTTCAGGTAAAAAGGGGAAAGTTTAAAGGAGATTTGAGAGGCAGGTTTTATACACAGAGGGTGGTACATATTTGGAATGCAGTGCTGGAAAATATGGTAGAAACAGATACAAAAGCAGTGTTTAAAAGGCATCTTGACAGACACATGAATAGGCAGGGAATAGAGCGATATGGATGGTGTAGAGGCAAAACAGTTTTTAGTTTGGAAAAGAATAATGTGTTAGCACAGGCTTGGTGGGGCCTGCTGTACTGTTCTTTATTCTTCTGGAATGTGGCAAAGTATGTGAATATTCACTTTGTTTGTGAGAACAGCAGAACAGTATGAACTTTGTAGATGTTGATGTTCAGGGAGATATGGGTGCATTAACAAACAGCATGTTTAGCTTCGTTGCGAGGAAACTGTAATATAAAAATAAAGAAGTTTTGTTACAATTGCAGAGGACTCTGATGAGATACCTAGATTAGAGTGTGTAATTTTGTCTCCACATTTCAGAAAAGATGTACTTAGATTGGGAGCTCTTGCAATCCAGTGGTAGTTCCCATACTTTTGAGCCAGGAGGTCTGTGTTCAAATCCCACTTGCTCAGTTATATGCCTTAACATAGAATCCCTACAGTACAGAAGGAGACCATTTGGCCCATCTACTCGCCAAAGAGCATCCCACCCAGACCTTACCCCGTAACCCTGCATTTCCCATGGCCAATTCACCTAACCTGCAAATCTTTGGACTGTGGGAGGAAAGCGGAGCACACAGAGGAAACCCACGCAGACACAGGGAGAGTGAGCAAACTGCACACAGTCACCTGAGGGTGGAATCGAACCCAAGTCCCTGGTGCTGTGAGGTAACAGTGCTAACTATGTGCCATCTATCAGACATATCACATCTGAACAGATTGATGAAAAATATCTATATATTTGATTATAGGTGGTGCAGCAAGCTTTTCCACATTGGTCCAGGGTTGAAAGGGTTGTCATATGATGAAAGGCCAAGTGATTTGTCTGAGTGTTCTCTGGAATTTAGAATGTGAGTTTCAGGGTATGGGGTTCATCAAAAAGGACAAGGTGAGGAGAACCTCCTTCCCTCAAAGTGTTGTGAACTTTTCAAATTCTCTATCCGGAGGACATGCCATCATTGAAATATTTAAGGCCAAAATGGCCTATCTTTGGTGTCTCAAGAATTCAAGGGATATGGGGTGTAGGCAGGAAAATGGAATTAAAACAATAGATCAGCTACAGTCACAATGAACATCAAATCTCTAAAGTGAACAAGAAGGCCATTTGGCCCATCAAGTCCACACTGACTCTCCAAAGAGCATCACACCCAGATACACCTGCCCTTTTCTTCATGACTAATTGACCTACCCTGCACACAATGGGGCAATCTAGCATGGCTAATCCACCTCATCTGCACACCTTTGGACTATGAGAGGAAACCAGAGCACCTTGAGGAAACCCACACAGACTTAGAGAGAATGTGCAAACTTCACACAGACAGTCAGCCAAGGGTGGAATTAAACTCACATTTCTGGCACTGTGAGGTAGCAGTGCTAATCACTAAGCCACCCATGGAGCAGAGCAAGCTTTATAGATGAAATAGTATTCTCCTGCTGTACTTCCTATATGACTCTGAGACTATGGCAGGAGATCAGAAGATGCCTCAGTGAAAATTATTGATGCATTGTTTTGTTTATTCACAGCAATTAGATGAAGCAGGCAGTTTTGCATTTAACTTTCAGTCTGGCTACAAAGGTACAAATGGTCCATCTGTTTGAACTGCTCTCATTCTTGCACTAATGATTATCCCACAATGTTTTAAAGGTAAGGAATTACAGAATGTTACCTGGCCCAAAATGTAGGGCTGGTGAGAACTGAGTCAAGATTAGTGTGGTACTGGAAAAGCATAGCAGGTCAGGCAGCATCTGAGGAGTAGGAAAATCGACATTTCAGGCAGGAGCCCTTCATCAGGAGGCGACGGAAATGATGGCGGATGATGTGGATTAGGCAGAGGTTGGTGGGGTGGAAGGTGAGGACCGGGTAGGGGGGGGGGGTTCTGTCCTTGTTACAGGTGGTGGTAATGTCGGCCGATGATGTGGTTTATGCGGAGGTTCCTGCCCGAAACGTCAATTTTCCTGCTCCTCAGATGCTGCCTGACCTGCTGTGCTTTTCCAGCACCACTCTAATCTTGACTCTAATCTCCAGCATCTGCAGTCCTCACTTTCACCTGGTGAGAACTGGTCTAGTTAATAATGATTTGGAGGGTAATCTGGAGGTGGTGACATTGTTTAAATTCCAACTTAAACTTGGTAAGATGTTGTTAGGTAATACATACTGTGGCTCCTGTGGTCTGTAAGAGAGGGGCACTAAGCCTTGTATCTCTCTTCACTTAGTGATTGCTGATCAACCTCAAAATATGCCTGTTTATAGCTATTAGATCTGGCAACATAAAAGTGATCAAGCAGAACAACACATTATCTCAAGAGGAGTTTAACACTGTATAATACAAAATATAACAATCTATTATCAGAAAGCAATCTAATATCATTCCAAGAAATAGTCTGCACATGATTCATTAGTGTTAATTAGAGTACAATTAAACAAGAAATTGCTCAAATTATGTTTATTTGGTCTGTAGATTAGTAACATTAAATTCATAATATGAATGTAAAATGCTTCTTGTGAGCTTGAGGGTGGATTTCCTGTACAGATCAGTACCTTCTTTCTAACCACATAACTTCCCTCTGTATTTGAATTAAATTTAGAACTAGAAATATCTAAATCCCTAAGTTTTAACATTGAACATTTTCATAAGTTTTAAGCATTCTGCAAAATACACCACATGGTTCTTAGCACATTGATGACATTATTTTCAATCTGAAATTCACTACATAATCCAGGCTTGATTCTTGAATTTTTGACATATTTATTCTCTTGAGATGTGGGCCATGACAACAAAGAACAGGAATTGTTGATTCCTGAGTAGACCAACTGATCAGAAGTGTGTGGTTTTTGACCCTTTGATTGTTTGTAAATTTCTTCTTCATTCCAACAGTGTCTTAGGAACATATTTGCACCATCATTCAAGTTTGGTCACAGCTGGTCTGCATCTTAAATCCATCTATCCGTCTTAAAAGTAATCATAGTCATAGAGCTCTACAACACAGAAAAAAGACCTCTAGCCCATTAAGTCTGCATCAATCAAATGTAACTACCAACTAGCCATAGAGTCATAGAACATGGAAACAGACTCTTCAGCCCAACTCATTGGCACTGACAAGAAATCCCAGTCTGACCTAGTCCCATTTGCTAGCATTTGGCTCATATCCCTCCAAACCCTTCCTATTCATGTACCCATACAAATGCCTTTTAAATGTTGTAATTGTACAGCCTCCACCACTTCTTCTGGTAGTTTTTCCCATATACTCACCACCCTCTGTGTGCAAAAGTTGTCCCTCAGGTCCTTTTTAAAATCTTTCCCCTCTCACCTTAAATCTATGCTGTCTAGTTTTGGATTCACCTATCCTGGAAAGAAGACCTTTGCTACTCACCCTATCAATGTCCACAGGTTTTTATAAACTTGTATAAGGTCACCCCTCAGCCTCCGACGCTCCAGGGAAAAAAAAACCCAGCCTATTCAGCCTACCCCAATTACTCAAACCCTCCTGGAGGGTGTAAATCTTCTCTGCACCCTTTCATAGCCTTCCTACAGAAGGGCAACCAAATTTGGGTGCAGTATTACAAAGGTGGCCTCACCAATGTCTTGTACAGCCACAGCATGACATTCAATCTCCTATACTCAGCGCAGTGATCAATGAAGGCAAATATGCCAAATGCTGTCTTCACTATCCTATCTACCTGTTTCTCCTCTTTCAAGGAACTATGCACTTGCAGCCCTAGATCTCTTTGTTCAGCAACACTCCTCAAGGCCCTACCATTATTTGTATAAGCCTTGCCCTCGTTTGCCTTACCAAAACACTGTACCTCACATTTATTTAAATTAAACTCCATCTGCCACTCCTTGGCTCACTGGCCCATCTAATCAAGGTGCCACTGTGTTATGTGATAAGCTTCTTCACTGTCCACTACACCACCTATTTTGGTGTCATCAGCCAACTTAGTGAACATGGCTCCTCTACTTACATATAAATCATTTCTATGAATGACGAAAAGCAGTGAACCCAGTTCTGTGGCACACTTATGGCAGACTGCTGGTCACAGGCCTCCAGTCCAAAAATAAACCTTCTACCACCATGCTCTGGTTCCTACCTTTAAGCCATTTTTTGTATCCAATTGTCTATTCTAACTGTATTCTAACTCTAACTATTCTAATCCGATTCATCCATAGCCTTGTTTGCCTTGGCATGACCACTATAAGTAAAAATCATTCTTAAATGAAGTATTACTTATTAAATACTTCTGAATCTATCATCCTTATGACAGAGAGTTCCAGATTCCCACCATCCTCTTGTAAAAATAAGTTTCCTTCGGTCTAAACCTCCTGCTCCTTACCTTAAATCTCTGCCTTTTGGCCATTCATCCTTCCATCAAGGGGAAATAGCTATCACCCTGTCTATACCCCTCATAGTTTTCTGCATTTCAGTCATGTCCTCTCTCAATCTCATCTTGCTCCAATGAAAACAACCAAAGGCTATCCAATCTCTCTTCATAATGATTTTTTTCCAGCCCAGACAACATCCTGGTAAACCTCCTCTGTACTATGTCCAGTGCAATCACATCGCTCCTACAATATAGGTTCCAGACCTGCATGCAATACTCTAGCTCTGACCTAATCAATGTTTTATCCAGTTAAAATGTGCAGTCTTGGCCTCATAATTCATAATGCCATTGGCTAACAAAAATCTATGAATTTCACTTTTGAAATTTTCATTTTACTCCCTTGCCTCTGCAGATTATTTTGGGTAAAGTGTTCTAGATTTCCACTATACATAAATGCAGTTAAGGTGAAAGGCATTCTTTTTCCTTTGGTAGGGATTTCAAGGGGCCGTACTTATACAGTCAGAGGAGAAAGATTTTAAAAAGATAAGGGGCAATTTTCTTTACACTGAGAGTGGGGGTTGCAGGTGCAGTTACAACATTTAAAAAAACATTTGGAAAAGTACATGATTAAGAAATGCTCGGAGGGATATGGGCCAAGCGCAGGTAGGTGGGACTAGTTTAGTTCGGGGTTATGGTTGGCACGGACTGGTTGGGCCGAAGGGTCTGTTTCCATGCTATATGACTCCATGACTATGACTGCCCTTTGTGTGAAGAAATTCATCCTTTGCATTGACACAAAATGTCCTGTCTCTAATTTTAGCACCATCTTACTGTGGTCTTCATCAAGGCAGTCGACAATTACCTTTCCCACATGACCACTGTGTGGCTTTCAAATTCATCAGGTTGTTTCTGAGAAAATGCTGTCATTATTACAATGATTTAACTCATCATTGCAAATAAATTACAGTGCTCTGCAATATTTCAAAGACTTGGTTCTAGTTACTCCAATTCACTCCAATTTTAAAAGCTACAAATGGAGTTTTGAAGACCACACATATTGCATAAATTAGGAGAAAGTGAGGATTGCAGTTGCTGGAGATCAGAGTCGAAGAGTGTTGTGCTGGAAAAGCATAGCTGGTCAGGCAGCATCCGAGCAGCAGGAGAATCGACATTTTGAGCATAAGCCCTACATCAGGATTGAATGCTCCTCGGATGCTGCCTGTCTGATTGTACTTTTCCAGCACCATACTCCTCGACATATTGCATAAATGTCAATTACCCTTTCTATTTTTCCCTTTATATTTAGGAAATGCAATAGAATGGTATTTTCACTTTTGCTCAGTGATAATCTCAGTGTTTAGATTTAGCTGAAATGACCATTGAAATTTTTTTACTTCCACTCATCAGGACAGAATCACAAGAATACCTAATCTCAATTCCATCTTGATGCATGTGAGAAAAATCTTTGACTGCTATGCTCTGGCTTGATATATTTAACACCCAATTTTGCCCTTCCTTGAGCCATGTTTTGTTGCATGCATGTCAAGATATTTTGACAATTTTGACAAATGGGAAATCAAGGAGACAAATCTGATGTCATTCATTGTCAATATCAAAATTGCCTCTTTTTCTTGAAAATATGACTTTTTTGAAATGAATATTTCAAACACCTTGGCATGATAGTCTATTTCCATAACATGCATTGTATTTTACAAGTTCAATGAACAGAAATTATAAGAAATACATTAGGGTCAATCATGGGAAGTAAAACAGTATTGACTTTACAGATCAATCATTGGACTTCTTGACCCTGAAATACCTGTTTTAAGAAAATTTCTAAGTCCCATTTCTTCCAATGAGAGAGGAGAAAATAAGAAAATTTGTTGAACATAGATCTGCCTTGATTCCACTCCAATTAGTACAGACGTACAAATTCCACCTTGAAAGAATGGAGGTCGATTTGAAGGCCGCACAAAGGGATCCAGGGATCCACTCCACTCTACATTTTTGGGTGGGTATCCAAATCCAATGAGATCAATATTTGGTGACTAAAGTTGTTGACCTACTTTGTAGGAAACACTGTAGGCATAAAATTTAGCTGATCCTTTTGACACATGAGGTTATTTAAAATCATCTCCTACTTTATCAGAATCAAGCAAACTACGTGCTACCATGTAGAAAGACTTCCTCGGACTCGCAGCTAAGCACTGTTCTTGAATTGCAAGCTGATTAAAGGCTCTACTAAAAATGCATCTGTTGAATTGTGTCACAAAATGGGAAGAGAATTATTTGTACTGAACATATAGTTTTTATTAATGCGTAGCTGAAACAATTAACTTCTCAAATTGCAAGACCTTTTAGATTTTGAGAAATCAAGTCATTATTTTTAGATTTGCTCTGGAGGTGTAGTAGTTCTTTTCCAATGTAGCTATCATTCAAGATATTGAAAATTATCATCACTGTCAGGTTTTATTTGGTTTAACAAAACAACAACTTAGAGCCTTGTCCTCCTTGGATATTATAAGTGCTGAAAGACATTACATGAATGCCATTTACTGCAATACACTTCTAAATTTAGCCAAATGATTCAACTTTTAATTATTTACTTATTAATTTCAAATTTGATTTCATGCGCTAAATCTTAGTCATTTATCATCTTAAAAGAATCATTAATATTTGAAACAAATGCACTAAGAATATACTTTACATAATAACTTATTGTTCATGCTTGACTGCAAAATAGTTTTTCATGTGTTGAATTATGCAAGACCCAAAGTTAGACCAATGTCTGTTACACTGTATCAAATAATTCTCTTTCTAGCTTTGATTTGGTAGATAAACAGATTTCTACATCATGTGGGGAGTATTTTCCGAATAATTGCGGTGGAGGATGCTGCACAAACTCTAATTGTAAGCTGTGCAACAATGGAACTTCATGAAGCAAAGTATTGAATGCTATGTTAAAAAAAATCACAAAGGCAGGATACACCAAGAATAATGATTAATTGGCACCATTCTGTGTATTAGAAGAAAGTTGAGGGGGTTGGTAAACAATGCAGGGCACTGGAACACCCTTCACTGGAAAAGTTTATGACTGCATCAACCCCTGTGCCTAAGAATTCCATGAAGTCCTTCTGACAATATTGTAGAAAAAATTCAGTGAAGCTTTAAGATAAAGCTGCTTGAATGCTTCTGCATTTACCATTTTCATGGTTCTGCGAGGCATGCTAGAAGTAATCTTTTCAACACTCACTTCAACTGCAGGTAGAATTTGGATTGTGTAAAACAGGGCTGTCTATGGACAAAAAGCCTGGATTGGATTATTTCAAAGACCATAATTATGCAACTAAAAATTGTTGCCTTATTTTGGCATTAAGAGATCATAAAAGGTACGGAAGGAAGCCACTGGGTCAACCAGTAATGTCTCTGTGAAAGTGGCATCCAATTAGTTTCATTTACCCTGTCTTACCCCATAGCCCTACAAAGTGTTTTATTTTCTTCCCTACATCCAATTCCCTTTTCAAAGTCTCTATCAAATTTGACTTCATCACCCTTTCAACCAATGCACTCTATGTCATAAGAGCATATTGCATAAAATCTCTCCTCATCTCCCCATCTGGTCCCTTAACCAAAGACATATGTTCTATTTAAACTTATACTATTTAACTTACTTTTTACATTTACAGATGAATGTATTAAATAAATATGTCCAAGTGTTCAATTTGTGTTTGCTTCTCCCTAAATTTGTCAATGGTGATCGTGTGCCATGTAATAAACACAATAATAAAGGAACTCACTTCGAAGATAATAACAGAAGTGCTACATCAAGCTAATGAGCAACTCAGTGAGACAGGCTATGCACATTGGAAGTAAAATGAAGCAGAAATCCTTTAGTTTTGCACTTAAACAGTTTGAAATTAAACAGGATGGCAATTCAACTTGGGCAATAGCACGAAACAAGTGTATCCAATCAGCCACAGTTTGTACCCAGTGCTGAACAGCTTCCAGATATTTTGCAGGCAACCTATTTAGAAATGTTCTTTAACACCTCTGGAGCAGATAGGATTTGAACCCAGGCCTTCTGGCTTGCGGTCAGAACATTACCAGGACACCATTGATAACTTAGGTGAACAGACTTTTGAGATAATTTTGTTAACCTTTTCAAACATGTTATGACATACATTTGGAGCAGCTGGGACTGAAATCCAGGTACACTACCAGTGAACCACAACAGATCATGAAGGAATTCAAGTCAGATACAGTGTAATACAGGTCTTAGTCCGATAGTGCCTGGTCACACCACTCTCTGACACAAATATCTACCGCAAATACTTTTAAATAATGCCTTGAACTATCTCAGCCATAAGGTTCTAGGTACTGAATAATTCAATAAGAAGCATAAACTAAAAAACAATAATTATGCCTTTAAAAGTCATGGATCCAAAATGACAGCCTTGTGGCAGCTTTGTTTTCAAAAAAGTTAGCAAAAAAATTGAATATTTAATTTTATAGTTAGTTCAAAAATAAACGATCACAATTCGCCTTATTATAATGAAATGTTGAGATGAAAATGTATGTCTGTTTTCCATTCTTGTCTGTCATCATTCTAAATCTGCCTTGTATCATGCTGCTAGGTTGCAAGTAATTGCTCAGATTTGGTCAGGCAGAGTCTTTCTATCTTGTATTCCAAGGGCTGTCTGTAGCATTAAGAAGCTGTGCTGGGATTCTGCTTTATAAAGATTTCCCAATTCACATGCACATTTATTAAAACCCTTTTTCTTATAATGAAAGCTTTTCAACGCCTCCAAAATAACAAACAGAATGTATAATGCCCTCTTTGCTGACTGCACCCAATGGCATTACAATTGATTTAGCCTGATGAAACAGGAAACAATACAAAAAGAAAGACACTGAGCAAAAGTACAGATGAGAAAGTGACCTTGGAGAAAACAAAACTTACTGCACCTCTCCTACAGTACCGTTTAAATTGCAACCTCAGCAGATGCATTAGCAAGCCAGGAAATCAAATCTGTTTTAATTGTTAAAAAGTGGGAGCTGAATGTCAATTTTCTGCAAGTTCTGACATCAATAACTTGCATTTATATAGTACCGTCTATATTACAAACCACCTCACTGTAATTCGCTGGAGGATGTCCAGACCAAACTTATGATTCATCCAAGTCACATGAGGAAAAGAGTATTAGAGGAAGAGAAGCAAAAAAGAGAGAGTTCCGTAGCTTAGGAGCTGGACAGCTGAAAACACAGGAAGTGACAGTTTGCAACGTTAAAAAGCATCATCTTTTGTTTCACTTGCTCTTGGAATCTGGGAACACAAGACCACATTTATTGTGAAAATGTTTGGCGTGTCGTATGGATAAAGAACTCAGGCAACTTCAGAGACGCTATATTTCCAGTATCTTAATTGTGCAGGTTCTTGGTTTCTGATTATGCTGGAAAAGCTATTTTTAAAAAATCACAAGTTGTGGGCATTGCTAGCCAGGCCAACATTTATTGTCCATCCCTAATTACACAGAGAGCAATTAAGAGTCAAATACCATAAGACCATAAGACCATAAGACATAGGAGCGGAAGTAAGGCCATTTGGCCCATTGAGTCCACTCCGCCATTCTATCATGGCTGATGGGCATTTCAACTCCACTTACCCGCATTCTCCCCGTAGCCCTTAATACGTTATTATGGGTCTGGAATCAAATGTAGGCCAGAACAGATAAGAGTAACAATTTTCTTCTCCAAAAGTCCTTGGTGAATGAGATGGGTTCATCCAAAATTGACAATGATTTCTTAATCGCTGCTGAAAATGTGTTGCTGGAAAAGCACAGCAGGTCAGGCAGCATCCAAGGAACAGGAGAATCGACATTTCCGGCATAAGCCCTTCTTCAGGAATGAGGAAAGTGTGTCCAGCAGGCTAAGATAAAAGGTAGGGAGGAGGGACTTGGGGGAGGGGCATTGGAAATGCGATAGGTGGAAGGAGGTCAAGGTGAGGGTGATAGGCCGGAGTGGGATAGGCCAGATTAGTCCAGAGGTTAGGGTCTGGAACACAGTACCTGA
>NC_057711.1:19694156-19772147 GCF_004010195.1 Chiloscyllium plagiosum | reverse complement strand
GTCGATTCTCCTGTTCCTTGGATGCTGCCTGACCTGCTGAGCTTTTCCAACAACACATTTTCAGCTCTGATCTCCAGCATCTGCAACCCTCACTTTCTCTTCAATGATTTCTTAATCAACAGATCTTTATTCAAATTTGCCATGGCCGGATTCCAACGAAGTCCGCGGAACATTATCTGTGTCTTTGGATGAATAGTCTGATAATAACACAATCATTTTACAACTTAGTGACCTCGCTTTGCACTTTAACCAGAATCATAGAATCTCAGAATTGGTATACTGTTGAAGGAGACCATTCAGCTGAAGGCACTGGCACAAACTCTCTGAATGAGTATTATGATATAGTGCCATTTTTCTGAACGTTCTATTAACTGTACATGTTGCTTCTGTTTAAATAATTATTTGCTGCCCTTTTGAAAGCCTCAATTGAACCTCCCTACACTATTTTCTATAAGAAAAGTCTTTTCTGCCATTGAAGTTGTTCCTTCTGCAAGTTAATTTAATGTGTGCCCTCTCATTTGTAATTCTTATGAATTGAAACAATCTCTCCCTATCAACTCTGCACAGACCATGATTTTCGAAATTCATTGTAAATTTCCTCTTGGCTTTCTCCTTTCCAAGGAAGGCAGTCTCAACTTCTTCAATCTATCCTCATAATTGAAGTTTCTCATCCCTGAAGCCATTGTACCAAATCTCTTTTGCATTCCTTCTGATGTGCAGTGCCCAGAGTTATTCATGATATTCGAGCTGGGATCCAACTATGTCTTATACATGTTCAGCTTAGACCCCTTGCTCTTGTGATTTGTGCCCCTGTTAATATAGTCTAGCATACTATACATTTCAGGAATGATTTTCTCTGCCTGACCTGCCACATTTAATGATTTACTCACATGTGCACACATGCCTTACTGCATGTCCTTTAGGCTTTTACCGTTTAGTTTATAATGTCTCTCCATGGGTTTTCTTACTAAAATATATCACCTCAGTTTCTCCATATTGTACTTCACCTGTCACCTATCTGACCATTCCACAAACTCATCAATGTCCTTTGGAAGTTCTGTACTGTCCTCACAGTTGTTAGTGCTTGCAAGTTTTGCATCGTCTACAGACTTTGAAATAATCACCTGTACATCAAGGTCGAAAATATCCGTCTATCAGGAAAAACAAGGGTCCAATACCAATCCATGGAGTCTCAAAGATAAGCCTCCCTGAAGCCCAAAAACCTGCTATGGGAAAGATGTTGCTAAACTTGAAAGGGTTCAGAAAAGATGTACAAGAACGTTGCTAGGGTTGAGGGTTTGAGCTCTAAGAAGAGGTTGAATAGGCTGGGACTATTTTCCCTGGACTGTCAGAGGTTGAAGGATGAACTGACAGAGGCTTATAAAATCATGAGTGACATGGATAAGAAGAATAGTCAAGGTCTTTTCTCCAGGTCAGGGGAGTCCAAAATGAGAGGGAACAGATTTAAAGTGAGAGTGGAAAGATTTAAAAGGGATCAAAAGGGCAATGTTTTCATATAGAGGGTGCTGCGTGTATTGAATGAGCTGCCAGAGGAAGTGGTGGAGGCTGATTACAATTACAACATTTAAAAGGCATCTGGGTGGGTGTATGAATTGGAAGGGTTTAGAGGGATACAAGCCAAATAGGACTAGATTAATTTAGGATACTTGATCTTGAACTAGATGAGTTGGATTAAAGGGTCTGTTTCTGTGCTGTATATCTCTGTGACTTTATGACTCTACATACCCATTAACCATTATTCTCAGTTTCCTGTCACTCAGCCAATTTTATTTTCATGTTGTTCTTATTCTGTCAGACACTGACTTTGCTTTCAACTCTGTTCTACAATTCTTTATCAATCATCTTTCAGAAGTCTTGGAACAACACATCAATGGTATTAACCTCATCAACACTCTTGGCCACTTCATCAAAGAAACTCAACAATTTAGTTAAATAAGATTTTCATTTAAGAAATCCATGCTGGCACTCCTTAATGAACTTACATGAATCCATTCCAACCTGAATTTTTGTTTCGAATTCCATAATAATGTGAGAGTTAAACCACATGCAATGGTGTCAAGGCTGCTTCTCTGAAGTAGATGGAGGCCTTGAAGATTACCTTGGAGTTTCCAGGAAACAATTGTCAGAAACTGAGAAGATAAACATGGCTTCTTTTTGAAGTATTTTTTGGTGAGCACGTTCATTTATTAAGTGTTAAGATATTACAGTTAGGCTAAAAAGACTGTTTGTTTAAGACTCAGGTATAATCTAATCAGACAATTTAGAGACCATTTGCTTTTCAATTGATGTGTGATGTGTTTCACCATGAGGATTATCAATAGAGGAAGTGTAGGGAAGAGCATAGGGAGATAAAACGGCATTTGATTGAACTTGCAATGGGCAGATTTGGCTGGCACATTAAAGTTTTGTCTAAATTTCCAACATTTTTTTGTCTTTTTTTTTGTATGCCAGTCTAAAAATGACCAGCCTTATTGAATTCAACTTTTCTTGAAGGGATTGGAATTTATGAATCTGAATTCTTGTTAACTTCAAATACTATAACAAGAACTTCAAAAATGTATTTTTCTTTTTGTGCAATATTGTCTGCAGAAGTCAACTATAACATGACTATCCCATACATAGAATTAGGTGGAATGTGCTCAAAATTGAGCCATGCCATTTCTGGAGTTGTCACAATACCTAAAGTCTTTATAAGGTGCCCAAAGATAATCGATTTATTGGACTTTCTGATGATAAAAAGCATAGACCAGGTTTCTGTACTGAAGAAGAATCATGATTTACTATGAGTCATTAGACTATAGCTACATGAATAGTTATAAACCAGGAAAATATAATACTAATTAAAATTCTAATCCTCTTATAAACACCCCTTTACACAGAAAAAGATAAATGGACATGATAAAGTAGTCCATGGACAAAGGGAGGAAATGGAGATGATAGTTTAGTGGTCTGTGTTCCCAGGTTCTAATGTTGAGATGATCTTCATGACCCTTCTGCTGTCTAGAGCGCTGCTTCAATCATCTTTTTTCAGATGCTTCCATTGGTTAGCAAAAGACAAAAGGTGGTCAGATCACTTCTAATGAGTCTCTGGCATATCAGCAATACAAACTGCAACAACTGCTTGTCAAACAGTTGCTGACACAATACCTGTCTAGGTCACTTGCTTGCAAAACATATGGCCACTCTTCCAAACATTGGCATTAAAATAACTTTTATTCATTTCAGTCCCCGGTTTTTAAATCACCAGGTACAAAGGTATTTCCTTTACAATGTTCACACAAAGACAAGCCTTTCAGCCAAAATGGCCAATGATAGTATTTATTGCATAAGCTTCCTCCTATGTCTCTTCATCTAAGCTGATCCATTCAGCTTTCTTTTCATTTATGTTATTATCTGGTTCCGCCTTCAACCTCAGCCAAGTATAATTAGAAAATCCTGACATTCTTTTCAGCATTCATTAACTTAAAAATAAGATTAAATTGTATTGAAAATTGTACTTTTCTTTGTGCAATACAGAATTTGTTGCGTACCATTATTTTTCTTGCGATGCATTTGATTTTGACAGTCCTCTCAATTTTCTCATCCATAAAAGACATTTTCATCCAAAAAGGACCAATAGTCACAAAATATACCAACAAAATTGGCTTTGTTTTTTACACTTTAGCCGATTCTGTTGTGCAGTAATTTAAAGGTCACATCGTGCATGCTATTACATTGTCTTTGTTGAACATACAACAACAGATATCTTAGTCACAAAGAGAAAGAGGGATACCAGCGTGTGCTGTTTCATGTGAAGGCTTTTTAGGGCTTTTCTTTATAAATTGAAAGCACTTATGGCAGGGATGACATGACTGGCGAATCATTCTGTGTTGTGCCTTCAAATGCATTTTAAAAGAACATGTAGATATCACAATAAATCTTTTGATGCTGTGTGAGTTAGTCCATTACTAACCAGGCATTCTTTTGCCAATGAAGTTGATCACAATATACACCTTCTATGCCACCAAAAACTTTAGAATTTTACGTAAAGTTGTTGTGGTCCTGCTGGATCATCAGG
Source organism: Chiloscyllium plagiosum (assembly GCF_004010195.1). Lineage (NCBI taxonomy): Eukaryota > Metazoa > Chordata > Chondrichthyes > Orectolobiformes > Hemiscylliidae > Chiloscyllium > Chiloscyllium plagiosum. The sequence continues at coordinate 19,768,069 of NC_057711.1, read as the reverse complement.
CTGTCCTCTCATTTGAAAGAGGCGGTGCCTTAACTTGAGGGTTACCATGCGCAGGTTAAGGGGGAAGGTTGAGAAGAAGACTCCTTCATGGTAATCTCAGCCAGTGAGAGGATTGAGCTCATGTCATTAGTACTGCTTTAAGTTACAAACTGGCCATCCAGCTAACTGAGGTAATTGACTCTTACAGATGTTTGTTTAAATGCATGTCGCTTTGGGTTTGGTAGATTGAATCCCAAGAGGCAGAGTAAGTTTGTGTGCCAAATTTACCACATTAATTGCTGCTCCCCCTCCTACAGCTTGCATAATATCTGATTTCTGATCCATTTTACTGCACACCATTCTCTGAAGAACTCACCACTCAGTGGGTATCTGCTCTAAGACCAGTATCCTTTCTCTCAGTGCCATCCTTGAAGGTCCGTTGCTCACTTGGAAAAGGACTGACATTTGACAGCTGCTCTACTGGATAGTTCAGGCAGCGAGGATAGAGGGTGGAGAAGGCACCATGTTTCGCCAAAGGGGGAAGCTGGAGGTCCAGGTGGAGAGGATGGTGCAGCAAAGAGAATCATCAGAGGAGACCAGGCCACCAGACAATGACAGCCTTGCTCAAGAGTACCACCAAGATCATTAACACATTACGCCATGTATTCTCCCTTGAATGAGAGCTAATATACGCCTCCAGTCTGATTATGACAATTGCCAATTGAAGGCACAGCAGGGCACAAGAGGGAAAGGCAAGGTATGCATGCTTCAGGTTGCTCATGGACAGTAGTTGAATGCACACTGAGAAAGCAAGAGAGCACCCTGGCAGGCAATGTGATCCATGCTGTGGACTGAGCATCTATACCTGTGTGGTACCTGTACCCGCTGCGGTTCTACACTGTTGTTCGCCAGTTTGCTCGACTGGACCAATTTGAGTTTGTTGGATGCAGCATCAATGTAGTAGATAAATGCCAGGATAATAGGAATGGCTCCCCAAAGGTTGGGTGCCAATTTCTGTGGCCTAAGGGAATGTACAGCTCATGTCCTGCAGTTTGGCTGTGGGCAAAATGGAGATCAATTAAAAGAAGGGCCAAACTGAACCCACCAAACACTCATTCTGCCTTCCATGTGAGATTTTCCTAATAGTTAGCTTGCTGGCGAATCTAATTAGGCCACAGCTGGAATACTAATGAGGTGAGTTGGACTATCAATTGGCCCTTAACAATGATTTATCGCTGTTACTTGGCAAGTCACCACCAATGGATGAAAATCTCACTACACCACTTGTGAAAGCAGTAAAAGATGGGGTAGAATGATCTCAATGTTGAGTTGTGCCTCATTAGATTTGTTTGCCTGTTCTGCCATGCATCTCACCACTATCCTCATCACTCAATCCTGTCCTCATCAGGATTCTGCCCATAATGGTTATACATAATCATAGTGGCAATAAGTGTCTGTCTGGTTCTTCAATATGATGACCGCAAATAGTTTCTTCTGTTACAAGGGTTAACATAAGCATTGCTGCTTTGGGTAAAATACCTTGCTAGAGGCAAAACTCACACCATGGCTTGCAGCAATGGCCACTTATTAAAATAAAACTAAGATCTCAATGTCAAATATTTGGAAAACGAATTGAAGCCCAGCTGAAAAACAACTCTGGACCTCATAAAATTGGACTATCAACAGTATCAGTTTCTGTGAGTACAGACAGCTGTACAAATCTATAAAGGTAATAGTCACAATTGCTCTGCTGGACTATAGAGCTGTTCTCTCATTAGAGAAAGATGGCTGGTGGGCTTAACCTAAGGGTCACCACGTCTCAGGTGAGAGGAAACCTTGAGAAGGAGAGTCCTTCATGGTAACCTCTGCTGACCTCACACTGTTGGCAGCTTTCTGCATCACACATCAACCATCCAGCAAACTGATCAAGACTGGGATCAATATTCAAAGGTATTCAACATTTCAAAAAAAAAGAAGAAAAAAAGAAAAACAAAAGAAAAAAATCTAAATGGTGAGAGACTACCAAACTCTAAGATGCAGAGGGATTGGGATGTCCTCATGGATGAATTACAAAATATTAGTGTGCAGATACAAAAAGCAATAAAGAAAGATAATAGACTGTTATCACAGTTAACAATGGGCAAGGTATGCTTCAGTTACACAGGACATTGGTGACACCGTTTATGTCACACACTGGTTAGCTTCTTTAAGGAAAGGTGTCAATGTGTTGCATGCAGCTCAGAAAAGGCTTATTAGACTGATGCATGGAGTGGAGGATTGTCTTTTGTGTAAAGTTAGGACATGCTCGTCTTCTCCCCCCTGGAATTTAAAAGAATGAGGTGTGATTTAATTGACATAAATGAAATCTTGAAACATCTTGACAAGGTTGATCTGGAAAGGGTGCCTACTCTCTTATGGGAGAGACTAGAACTAAGAGTTTCTATTTAAAAATTCTGTTCACCCAGGAGGTGAGGTGATTTTTTTTTGTTTTCTCAGAAGGTCTGAGTCTTTGGAACTCTCTTCCTAAAAAGATGCTGCAAGCAGATTCTTGGGACAATTTTAAGGCAAGGGTGAATAGGTTCTGGTTTAGCAAGAGGGTGAAAGGCTGTGAGCAGTAGCTGTGAATGTGGATTTGAGGTTAGTCGTGATCTTGATGAATGGTGGAGCAGACTTGAAGGGTTGATTAGCATGTTCCTTTCCCGAACTCAGATATTCATATGATCATATGTTAGAAAGCTGGAATAAAAATAAAAAATGGTGAAGATGTACATTTGATCTGATCATATCTGAGAGAGAAGCATTGTTCTTGTTTCAGGTTCTCCAACAGAAAGATAATTGAGTTGAAATGGTGACTTTTCGCTCTCGACAGATACTACCAAGTCTGTTTGGTATTTATATCACTTTCAAAGTTTCTTACTCAATTACTTTTTCTAGGTTTATGGTATTCTGGGTAATGCCACTTTTTTTATATGTAAAACCTTAAATTATCTTGAGAATGTGACTTCAAAGCAGTTCTGGGATTTACATGTTAATGAACCAAAACCTGCAACCCATTCTAAAAGGTGAAAGACTTAACAACAATCTAGGTTTGTTCAATATAGTTGCATGACACTGTGACCTTTTACAATAAATTCTATCTTATGATCTTCCCCAACTAGTTACCTGATGAAGGAGCAGTGATTTGAAAGGTAGCGCTTCCAAATAAACCTATTGGATTATAACCTGGTGATTTTTAAACTTTGTCCACCCCAGTCCAACACCAGCACCTCCACATCATGAGTAATGCCGACAGAAGTAATTAATGATTGGATACCCGGATCCATATTTTTGTATCTTTTTTAACTTCATATCATTCACTCCCTGGAATGTGATTCGGTTTTCATCAAGAGCTGATGATTGAAGTATCAAAATCTCTCAACCCAGCCACAAGAGGGGGATGCGCCATTGTATGGATGGCCAGAGTGTGCACTGATTTAGACTGAGGTATAGATGATTAGTTTCAGTGGAAAAAACATTATTCTGTCAACATTGCTCTGTGTACAATATGACAGCATTGCAGCATTATGGATGGTAGAGATAAATGGAATGTGGAGAGAGTTGAGTAAGAGTTTATGGAAGATCATAATCATGCAGTCTTCATGCATGCAATGCCATCATCCATAACCACATTTTGCAAAGGCAATTAGGCACAACTGTCATCAGTGCAGTGTCTTGTGACAGATAATGGTTAGAGGAACAAATGCACCATCTTTTTATTATATCCCTCAGCGGACAACATGGAAGTTTATTGCTTTAAAGTCACGGGGATCAGCATTGTTAAATTTATGTCCAACAACAAATTTTGAAAAGAACACCTAAACTCACACTAGATAACCTGATGCCTTACTACAAGGGAGAAATTGGAAAGAAAAATGTCAGCGATTCACTTTTCCCTAAAAAAATGATTTTGTACTCTGAGATGGTACTGTAAGATTACATAACTGTGATTGCTGTGACCTGGTCATAATTAATCCCTCCAGCAACATCACAAAAAAGACACAATAAAATCTGATAATTTCGCCCATTGCTGTTTGTGGGGTTTCCTGTGTACAAGTTGAGTATTGCGTTTCTCTGCACACAAACAATGCTTGCCTTTAATAAAGCAATTACCGCCACTCTTTCATAAGCACTATACTTTCAGTTGGGAAAGCTTTAATCTGTGATATACTGTACCATTTCTCTAAATTTCTTTCCTTCTTCAAGGTACTCCATAAAGTCTATGTCTTCGATGAAGCTTTTAGTTAACTGTCCTGAAGTGTAAAATTTAGTTTAATCATGCTGTTATGAAGTATTGCATAAGGTGATCGATCTGGAAGGATTAATGTTGGAGATGCCAATTGGGTCCACTCAACTTGACAATGTCGTATAATATTGGTTGGAGAAATTGGGAGTATAGTTCTGGATTGCAAAGGGCACAGATATGCAATCTATATCTCCAAGGAGACTTAATAACAATATCTAACCATCTAATATAATACTGTCTTAAAATAAGTTGTATCTTGGTTGGGTAAGAACCTCTTCTGGTTGAGTAACTGGTTCTTGCTCTTCCATCACTGCAAAACAAATAGACCCTTTCCGTCCTTGGAGCTCGGTCAAAAAAAAGAAAGGTGACAGCACCTTTCTACTCACAAATTCCACAAAAAATGCCTTGGGATCTTTGACTACAATAGAAATCCTATGTAAATATAACTTAAAGTCATAGTGATGTACAGCATGGGAACAGATCCTTCGGTACAACCCATCCATGCCGACCAGATATCCCAACCCAATCTAGTCCCACCTGCCAGCACCCGGCCCATATCCCTCCAAACCCTTCCTATTCATATACCCATCCAAATGCCTCTTAAATGTTGCAATTGTACCAGCCTCCACCACTTCCTCTGGCAGCTCATTCCATACACGTACCACCCTCTGCGTCAAAAAGTTGCCCCTTAGGTCTCTTTTATATCTTTCTCCTCTCACCCTAAACCTATGCCCTCTAGTTCTGGACTCCCCAACCCCAGGGAAAAGACTTTGCCTATTTACCCTATCCATGCCCCTAATTATAAAGTGAAAGACATTTTATCAATGTAAGTTTCTTTTCCTTAGTCACTTCCTTCATTTGAAGAAAGTAAAATAGAACATTTTATTGCAACTTCAGGGCACCCCGTCTTCTTTCCAGCAAATTGTTTTTGAATTGCAGTAGCTATTACAATACTTCAACAACTATTACAATAAAATCTGATAATTTAGTCCGTTGCTGTTTGTCGGGTTTCCTGTGTACAAGTTGACTATTGCATTTCACTGCACACAAACAATGATTGCCTTTAATAAAGCAATTTCCGTCAATCTTTCATAAGCACTATACTTTCAATTGTGAAAGTTTTAATCTGTGATATATCCTTCCATTTCTCTGAATTTCTATTTAAAGTTATGCAGTAACTATAACTGCAAAATCCATCATGGTCACCAGTTGCGCACAGATGAGGCGAATACCTCATTGTTCCGGTTTCAATTCAGTGACATTGACTGAAGGAGGCATGTTGACTCAGAGAACTAATTACTGCTTTTCAGATTATATTCACCCAAAATATGCAATATCAGGTTCAGATGACAATTCAATGAAAATAAAGACTTGCTTTATCTTTTGAGGCATCTCAAAAAGCTTCAGAGACAAATTGAATACTTTTCGGAAATGCAATCACTTTTGTAACTGGGAAATGTGGTAAAAGTGGGAAAATTTCTGCACAGCCAGATCACCTAAATAATAACCATATCTGGGTTTTGTTTATTGATGGTGTTTGAGGAATAAATATTGACCAGGAATGTAAGGAGAGCTCTCCTTGTCTTCTTCAAAAATGCTGCCCTAGGATCTTTAACACCCATCTGCTTGGCAGGTGCAGCTTTAGTTGAAAGATATCTTTTGGAGCAGTGCTGAACTCTCTCAGTACTGCACTCACATATCAATTTAGATGTTGTGCTGATGTCTCTGGAGGCCTCAGACCCAGAGGAGAATGCTGCCAGTTGATTCATAATTAGTATCATGAACCAGACTCTACCACCCCAACAAGCATGGCAAACATAGGCCAAGTGGATAAAAAGCAGTGAGGGATTTCAAAATTGCTATCTGCTTCCCCTTCTACCATCATGTTGACCAACTTGAGAAATATGAGTGGTCATTAACCAATACACAGAGAAATGGGCTTTGGGACTATAATGTTGCAGGTAACCTCAATTTTATAGATCATGGATTTGAAATTTTCAGTGAGGCGAGCATATTTAGGAAACCTGTGTGAACGTACCAGATCAGAGGGATTGTCAACAAGGAGGGCAGGCTTTTCTGGAGTTCGGAATCTTTTAACAGAAAGTTCTAAATTTTCTTTGCCAGCTTCACATGCAATAGCATGACAATGTAAGTATGATTTTAAAATAGAAATTAGTGCTGCTGCTTTGTCCTTAAATGGTAAATGACCATTTAGTTGAACACCATTGTGAAAGTGTTCACATACATTTGAGTACACTATCAAGTAGATAACTTGCTCTTCTGCAACCAACAGTATCAAGAAGTATGATTTAGATCCTGTGCTTTACTCTTTACATTGATTCAAAATCCTATCATCAATTTAGTCTTTGAAGTGAGGGAACAGAACTGTTCCATTACATCAAACGGGTTTAACATGCATTTAGCTTTAGAGACTTTTGAAAGGAAGCTGTGCTTTGGAGTCCCATTTTGAATATGTGACTGAGCTCCAAAGCAAACAAATGGGTTCAGCTTGGTGTGATGTTCTTATATAATTGTATGATGGAATCCCATTATGAATTCTTCTCTGCGTTCACAATCTGTTCATGGATTTAGCTTGACAGGGGCTGTTGGCACACTGTTAAGAGGACTATGAGCTTTGTTTAACTTAGCTTTTGAATGTTTAAGAAAATTAACATTTTAACTGCAGATTTTGAATGGCTGAGCACTGGATTTATAGTTTTGTGAACTTAATAGAGGTTTAACTTGTTTTTTCTATTATTTTTAATGATTTGTTTAGACAGGTTTATAACCATGTCAAGGAGTTCCCATTATTGTTAAAAGCAAATATGAGTTCTGTCCATAGTCGATCCTTTGAGATTCCACATGTGGATTATAGAAGGGGTACAGGTGTATGAAGAAGGAATGGGGCCTATTGCGTGAATGAGCAGATTTGGTGTTGAGGGCTAGGATGCCTAAATCTTGTATACAGCACTGTGCCAATGTCATGAGGAACTGAATTGGGTGCTTCTAACACGTCCACTTCAATAACTGCCCACCTCCAATCAGATATCCTGCAGGAAGTAGCAGCTTGAAATCCAGCCTGCATCAATACCCGAGGTAATGCATGGTGAACAGATAAAATGCTTTGCAAAAAGGAATGTGGCATTAGGAAATGGGCCATCTCATGATTCTTACCTCAAAGAGGAGTATCTGGTTAGCCCATGTTTCAATACTGTGTCAACAAAGATTGTATGGTCAAATTTGTGCAGAAATACATTACCTAATACTTTTCTATTGTAAAAGCAAGAGTGAAACTCGCATTAATTTAGTTCACACAAAGAAAATTGTAAACTCAAATAATATCTTAATGGTATTTACAAAATGTGGAGGTGCCGGTGTTGGGTTGGGGTGGAAAAGGCAAAATCACAAGACTTCGGGTGAAAGTAAACCTGTTGGATGATAAACTGGTGTTGTGTGATTTTGACTTTGTATTTGCAAAAATTACAATTACCTGGCATGTTGCATACAGGAGAGATTAAAAAAGCATTTCCTTCATTTTCAAATAATATTTTATTGTGCTTCATTTGAAGTAAAATTAATTTTTAACAATGCGGTAAGCCAGAAACTGAAAGAATCACACAGTGCAAAAGAGAGCCTTTTGAACTATTTTAAAAATCATACAACACCAGGTTCATTTGGAAGCACTAGCTTTGGAGCGCTGCTTCTTCGTCAGGTAGTTGACAACTACCTGATGAAGCAGCAGTGCTCCGAAAGCATGTACTTCTGAATAAACCTGTTGGACTATAACCTAGTGAGTGATTTTTAACTTTGCAAATCCCAGTCCAATCCTGGCATCTCTAAATCACCTTGAACTATTCTTTGTGTCAGCAATTTGTAGGGTTGCCCAATTAGTCTCACCCCTCGCCATTTTTATATTCATCCACTGGCTAAGCTAACATTTTTCTTTCTGGCTCTATTGTTTTCTTTCATAGAATCGTAGTCACACAATATGGAAACAGACCAGTCCACACCAACCATATTCCCAAAGTAAACTACTCCCACCTGCCTGTGCTTGGCCCCTATCCCTCCAAACCATTCCTATTCATGAACTGAGTCAAATATCTTCTAAATGTTGTAACTGTACGTTTGTCCAACACTTTATTTGGCAGTTTATTCTGCACATAAACCATACTCTTGCAAAAAGCATTGCCCTTCATATCCTTTTCAAATCTTCCTCCTATCACTTTAAGACATGTCCCTAGTTTTGAACTCTCCACCTTAGGACAAAAACCTTTGCTATTCACCTTATCTGTGCCCCTCATGATTTTACAAACTTCTATGAGGTCACCCTCAACCTCCAATGTTCTAGTGAAAATATCTCAAATCATCCATTCCCAACAACATCCTGATAACTCTTTTATGAACCAAAATATATATATATTGGTTTTATAATATCCTTCTTACAACAGGGTGACTAGCACTGTACACAGTGCTCCAGAAGAGGCCTTAATATGTCATCCCAACTCCTACACTCTAAGGCCTGAGCAATGAAGGCATGCGTGCTAAATGCTTTCTTAACCATTCTGTGTGCCTATGATACAAATTTCAAAGAATTATGTAACTGGACCCCTACAACAGTACCCAGGACCCTACCATTAATAAGTCCTGTGCAATTCCTCACATTTATCCAAATTAAACTCTATTTGCCACTCCTTAGCCCATTGACCAATTGATCAAGATTTCTTTGTAATCTTAGATAACTTTCTTCACTGTGCACTATACTACCAATTTTGTTGTCATCTTCAAATTTACTAACCAAAGCTCCTATATTCTCATCCAAATCATTTTTATAAATGACGAACAAAAGTGGATCCAGTAATGATCCCTGTGAAACACTGCTGGTCACTGGCCTCCAGTCTGAAAACTAATCATCTACCATCATTCTCTGTCTCCTACCATAAAGCTAATTTTGTCAGCATTGACAGGTTCACCCCAAATTCCATATGATCTAACTTTACTAATTACACTATCATGTGGAAACCTGTCAAAGGCTTTACTAAAGTTCAAATTCCTTCTGAAATTTACCATTGGCTCTCACTCCACTAATGTTATCAGGAGTGTATTCTTACAATATAAAAACAAAAACTCTCCTCAAACTGTTTTGGCAACTGTCTTAAAATTTTTTCCTTTGGTTACTCCTGCCAGGGAACCATTATATCCTCACATGGTCTTTAAAGATTTGTCAACATTTTGACACCCGTCTAATCTTTTTTGTGAAGCAAACCTACTCTGAGAGATGTTTGATGGCTTCATTACTCGAGTAGGCATGATGGTGTAATGTTTATGTTGTTTAACTAGCAAGCACAAATTCAATAGATGTGGTAAACTGTCAGCTGATATGAGTAATATTTTTAAACTTGATATGATGAATTGAAACAAACCAGTGTCAGATTCCTCCCATTATGAAAATCTGTTCTGAATATGATTTGCAATATTGATACAGTGCATCCCTTAAATGATGCTACTGTTCATCCTTATTTATTTTATATGCTTCCATAAAATTGACTAAATTGGCATTTATAGTTCACTGTCAGGAACTTTTCATTACATTCAATTTGTAGTGCAGCATGTAATATTCTGCTTGGTGATAAATGATGAAAAATATTTGAAAACAACATTACAAATCTGTCCTTTAGCAATCTGACAGTCAGAAGTTATTGAATGTTAACACATTTGCACAATTTCAAGAAGGGTTTTGCATGGCAACAATTTTGTTCATTAATTTAGTGCTAATTGTAATTCTGATACTCCTCCTGTGCTGGCTTTACATCCCTCGTTAAACATGACATTTCAAGTTGATGATACATCTAGCCCAGTGGAAGTCAGTTAGCTTAGATAGCCAACTTATGGTGCAGAGTGATGCTAACAGCATGGGTTCTATTCCTGTACCAGCTGAGGTGACCGTGAAGAACTTTCATTCTCAACCCCTCTCCTTGCCTGAGGCATGGCGACCCTCAGCTTAAACCAGTGAGAGAGCAGTCCTTTGGTCCAATAGGACTATGGTGACTTCATCTACTATACAGACAGTATTAACACACCTCTATTCCTGCAAACATTTTATATGTTTTCTCCATACTATGGTTTGAACGTTAACCTCGATTTGGAAGATTATTTTGTGCTTGAAAGGTCACATTTCGTGCTTTGCTGAGGTAAATCAAACGTCCTCTGCATTCCAGATGATTTTCCACTGGCTGCTTTGTGACCTTGTTTAGGAACAAAGGAACAAAAGTTGGCCATTCAGCTCACTGGGTCTGCTCCACCACTCAATATAATCACGGTTGATCATCTACTTTAAACTTTCTTTCCAGAAATTATCTTCATATCCTTTGCGCCATTGGTGTTTGGAAACCTTTCCATCTCTACTTCAAACATATTCAGTGAAAAACTGCCACAGCCATGAGAGGGAGAAAATTTCACAGAATCACAGCCCTCCTCTCATTCCTCAGTAATTTATCTCTTTCATGGAATTTGGGTCACCTGATTCTCGATTGCCCAACCATCAGAGATCACTTACCTGCATCTAACCTGTTGTTCTTTATAATTACTTAATAAGTTTCAATTAAATCATCAGTCATTATTCAAAATGTCAGAAGAATCAGACCCCGTTTTCCTAATCTCCCTTAGGACAGTACCACCAACTAATGTCGATAAAGATTGGCACTGGAAAAAGCACACCAGGTCAGGCAGCATCTGAGGAGCGCAAAAGTCAACATTGACCCTTCATCAGGACTCATCTGAGGAGCAAGAGAGTCAATGTTTCAGGCTTGACCTTTCACCAGGACGGCATCAACTCTCTTGCTCTTCAGATGCTGCTTGACCTGCTGTGCTTTTTCCACCGCCATGATGTTTTGACTTTGACTCCTCCAGCATGTATACTACCACTAATCAATGAGCCAGCCAAGTAAACATTCTTTTGTGGCAACAACATCTTAAGGTAATGGGCTAAAAAGTTACCCATAATTCTTCAGGTATGATCTCAACAAAGTTCTGTACAATTGAACAAGACTTCTCGACTCGAATAATCCAATCCAACACCCATAAGCTTATACACCACAAATGTTTCTAAGCGCCTGTTGTACGTAGCATTCAGTGACCTATTAATGAATACATCCAGGTGCTTTTGTACATTAACACTTTGTAACCTCAGAACATTTAGAAATAGTCTGCAGACCTGTTCTTCTTACCAAAATGGATCGCTTCACCATTTTTCAGATCATATTTCATCCAACATGTTCTTACCCACTCACTGTCTACTCAAATACTCTTGAGTTGTTTACATTTTCTTCACCACAAACTGTGGTTTACTAAAGAAATTTAAGCTCTTGTTAAGTGGAAGAAGGAGGCGTTGTGACGTTGAGACAAGATGGTTCAGATGAGGCGATAGAGTCATAGAGTCATAGAGATGTACAGCATGGAAACAGACCCTTCAGTCCAACCCATCCATGCCTACCAGATATCCCAACCCAATCTAGTCCCACCTGCTAGCACCCGGTCCATATCCTTCCAAACCCTTCCTATTCATATGTCCATCCAAATGCCTCTTAAATTTTGCAATTGTACTAGCCTCCACCACTTCCTCTGGCAGTTCATTCCATACATGTACAACTCTCTGTGTGAAAAAGTTGCCCCTTAGGTCTCTTTTATATCTTTCCCCTCTCACCCTAAACCTATGCCCTCTAGTTCTGGACTCCCCAACCCCAGGGAAAAGACTTTGCCTATTTATCCTATTCATGCCGTTCATAATTTTGTAAACCTCTACAAGGTCATCCCTCAGCCTCCGACACTCCAGGGAAAATAGTCCCAGCCTGTTCAGCCTCTCCCTGTAGCTCAAATCCTCCAACCCTGCCAACATCCTTGTAAATCTTTTCTGAACCCTTTCAGGTTTCACAACATCTTTCCAATAGGAAGGAGACCAGAATTGCACGCAATATTCCAACAGTGGCAGAACCAATGTCCTGTACAGCTCCAACTCCTGTACTCAATACTCTGACCAATAAAGGAAAGCATACCAAACACCTTCTTCACTATCCTATCTACCTGCGACTCCACATTCAAGGAGCTATGAACCTGCACTCCAAGGTCTCTTTGTTCAGCAACACTCCCTAGGACCTTACCATTAAGTGTATAATTCCTGCTAAGATTTGCTTTCCCAAAATGTAGCACCTCGCATTTATCTGAATTAAACTCCATCTGCCACTTCTCAGCCCATTGGCCCATCTGGTCAAGATCCTGTTGTAATCTGAGGTAACCCTCTTCGCTGTCCACTACACCTCCAATTTTGGTGTCATCTGCAAACTTACTAACTGTACCTCTTATACTCGCATCCAAATCATTTTTATAAATCATTTATATAATGATAGAGATTACAGATTAGCTCGGAAAGATTTAAAGAGAGGGTTAAGAAGAGCAAGGAGAGGACATAAGCAGTCTTTAGCAAATAGAATAAAGGAGAACCCTAAAGTTTTCTATGGGTATGTAAGGAATAAAAGGATGACTAGGGTAGGAATAGGGCCAGTCAAAGGCAGAGGTGGGGAATTGTGTGTGGAACCTGTGGAGATTGGAGAGATGCTAAATAAATATTTCTCATTGGTTTCAATCAGGAAAAGGAGAATATTGAAGAGGAGAAGAATGAGATATTAGATATTATTCTAGAAATGATCGAGCTTAGTAAAGAAGAGGTGTTATCAATTCTAGAAGGAGGGAAAGTAGACATGTCCCCTGGGCTGGATGGGATTTATCTGAGGATTCTCTGGGAAGCTAGGGTGGAGATGGCGGAGACTTTAGCTTTGATCTTTGAGTCATTGTTGTTTAAAGGTTTAATACCAGAGGACTGGAGGATTGCAAATATTGTGCCCTTGATCAAGAAGGGCAGTAGAGATAACCCAAGTAATTATAGACCAGTGAGCCTAATGTCTGTTGTAAGAAATGTTTTGGAAAGGAATTTAAGAGATAAGATTTATAATCATCTAGCAAAGAGCAATTTCATTGCAATAGTCAACATGGTTTTGTCAAGGGCAAGTCATGACTCACAAACCTCATTGAGTTTTTTGAGAAGGTGACCAAGCATATGGATGAGGGTAGGGCAGTTGACGTGGTGTACATGGACTTCAGGTTCCACATGGTAGGCTGCTGGAGAAAATGCAGAGTTATAGGATTGAGGGCAATTTACCAGTTTGGATTAGAAACTGGCTTTCTGTAAGAAGGCACCGAGTGGTGGTTAATGAGAAATATTCAGCCTGGAATCCGATTACTAGTGGTGTTCCACAAGGATCTGTTTTGGGACCACTGCTGTTTGTCATTTTTATAAATGACTTGGATGCAGGCATAGGTGAATAGGTTAGTAAATTTGCAGATTACACTAAAGTCGGTGGAGTAGTGGAAGGATGTTGCAGGTTGCAGGTGGAATTGGATAAACTGCAAAATTAGGCTGAGAGGTGGCAAATGGAGTTCAACGCAGCGAAATGTGAAGTGATTCACTTTGTAAAGAATAACGGGAAGGCAGAGTACTGGGTCAATGGAACAATTCTTGGTAGTGTGGATGTGCAGAGGGATCTTGGAATCCATGTATATAGATACCTAAAAGTTGCCACCCAGGTTGATAGTGCTGTTAAGAAGGCATATGGTGTGTTAGGTTTTATTGATAGAAGGATTTATTTCCAGAGCCATAATGTCATGTTTCAACACCGTGGGCGGCACGGTGGCACAGTGGTTAGCACTGCTGCCTCGCAGCGCCAGAGACCCGGGTTCAACTCCCGCCTCAGGCGACTCTCTGTGTGGAGTTTGCACATTCTCCCCGTGTCTGCGTGGGTTTCCTCCGGGTGCTCCGGTTTCCTCCCACAATCCAAAAATGTGAAGGTTAGGTGAATTGGCCATGCTAAATTGCCCGTAGTGTTAGGTGAAGGGGTAAATGTAGGAGTATGGGTCTGGGTGGTATACGCTTCGGTGGGTCAGTGTGGACTTGTTGGGCCAAAGGGCCTGTTTCCACACTGTAAGTAATCTAATCTAAACTTACAAAATGCTAGTTCATTTTTAGAGTGGATTTGATTGAGACATACAAGCTGATCAGAGGATTAGATAGGGTGGACAGTGAAGTCTTTTTCCTAGGATGATGACGTTAGCTTGTACGAGGGGGCATAGCTACAAATTGAGGGCTGATAGATTTAAGACAGATGTTAGACGCAGGCTCTTTACTCAGAGAGTGGTAAGGCTTGGAATACCCTGTCTATCAATGGAGTTAACTCGGCCACATTAGGGAGATTTAAACAATCCTTGGATAAGCACATGGATAATGATGGGATAGAGTTGGGGGATGAGCTTAGATTACAGGTTGACACAACATTGAGGGCCGAAGAGCCTGTTCTGCACTGTATTGTTCTATGTTCTCACACACAATTAAATCTTGTGTCATATAAAAACTTTTAAATATTATATTTAGTCTAACATCTAAAGCATTGACTTACAAACATACAGATCAGGGATAGGCCATTGAGTATCTTCAGCTTGATCAATTTTAACATCAAATCTGCAATGTAGCCTACCACTGATAGTTTTTTATCTCTTGGTTACTGAGAATCTATCTACCTCTGCCTTAAAGGTATACAACAAGTCTACTTCAAGCATCTTTTCGGGAAGAAAATTTCAAAGACACAACTTTCTGCAAGAAACATTTTCACCTAAGCTCTGCTTTAAGTTGATGACCTTGAGTTCTAAATTATTACCATTACTTCTATATTTTTTCAGAAGAGGAAATATCCTTTCCACATCTCCCTTAATAAGGATCTTTTGTATTTCAATCAAGTCATCATTATTTCTCTGAACTCCAGGAGCTACAAGCCTAGCCTGCCCAACATTTCCTGATAAAACAACCTACTCATTCCAGTTAATAGTCCAGTAAGCTGTCTCTGAAACGGTTCCAATACATTTATATCCTTGCTTAAATGGAGGGACCAGTACAGTATACAATACCTCAGATGTAGTCTCACCAGTAACCTATGTAAGTGGGCGGCACGGTGGCACAGTGGTTAGCACTGCTGCCTTACAGTGCCAGAGACCTGGGTTCAATTCCCGCCTCAGGCAATTATCCCCGTGTCTATGTGGGTTTCTTCCCACAGTCCAAAGATGTGCAGGTTAGGTGAATTGGCCATGCTAAATTGCCCGTAGTGTTAGGTGCAGGGGTATATGTAGGGGAGTGGGGGTGGGTTGGTGTGGACTTATTGGGCCGAAGGGCCTGTTTCCACACTGTAAGTAATCTAATCTTTAAAAAAAGACTTCTCTACTTTTACATTCAATTCCCTTTGAGAGAAATGATAACATTCTGTTATCTTTCCTAATTACTTGCTGCAGCTACATACTAACTTTTTAGGATGTAGGTTTGCTCGCTGAGCTGTAGGTTTGATATCCAGACCAAACAAAAACTAACAAACTTAAAAGACCCAGAACAATCCATGGACAAAACCAACGTCATCTACAAAATTCCATGTAAGGACTGCCACAAACACTACGTAGGACAAACAGGAAGAAAGTTAGCCACCAGGATACATGAACACCAGCTAGCCACAAAAAGACACGACCCCCTCTCCCTCATAGCCCTACACACGGATGAAAAAAACCCCACCATTTCGACTGGGACAACACATCTATCCTGAAACAGGCTAAGCAAAGACATGCCAGAGAATTCCTAGAGGCCTGGCACTCCAATCACATAGATCTAGATGCCATCTATCAACTCCTCAGAAAACGAACAGGAAATGACATCACCACAAACCCCAGGAACCCCATCTAGGAGAAGTATATAAATAGAAAGCAGGAGACAACAGCTTCGCCTCACTTGGAGGTCGCCACTGATGATGTTACCTAGCCAGGTAATGAAACGTCTGGATATCAAACCTACAGCTCAGCGAGCAAACCTACACCCTAAACCTCAACCTGAGCTACAAACTTTCACAAACCTTGCGACATACTAACCTTTTGGGATTTATGCATGAGGGTACCCAAATCCCTCTGCATTTCAGAACCTTGCAATGTCTCATTATTTAGGTAAAGGGCTTTTTTTGTTCTTCATGTCAAAATAGGCAATTTCACCTTTTCCCATATTGTGCTGTATTTGCCACATCTTTGCCCATTCACTTAACCTGTCAGCAGATTGAATCATCCCAGCCATTAAATTAAGTGGACCATGGCAAGAAAGTGAGGAAAATGAGGTGTGATGTCATGCAAGCAGATGGTATGCAGTTAATTTATATACAAAATACTAGATCTTCTCTTGAAAAAATTTAGATGTAAAGTTGAAATCCAGATCAGATTGGTCATCCACAATGAGTCAAAGCAAAGTTAACCACTACCCTAGTTGTAATTACACTAAAAGATTAGCATGAGGATTGAGTTGCTATTATTATAATCATAAGGATACCCCAATGTTCTGCTAACATTTTCAGTAATGGTCTTCCACAACTTACAATCACTCAGTTGAATCGTTCTTCAAAAACTGATATGGATATCAAAAGTGCTAGTTAATACATATTGAGGTTTTACAGTAGCACAGTGTGTTTTTATGAAATCTTGACCATGTAAAATACCTCTTTCTTCATGTCTGCATTTTCAGAAGTTTATATGAGCTTTCATAGCAATTTCATATGGAACTCATAATACCTCTTTGTGATATCTGGGCAGTAATACTATTTGATTTAATTTGATTTATTGTAGTCATGTGTATCTATGTAAAGTGAAAAGTTTTGTTTTGCAAGCAGTACAAGCAGATCATAGCTAACAAGGACATACAGATCATAGGGTGATTAGACAGAGCGAGGCACACAAGGTTATCATGCACAGGAGGTGCACAAAGCAAGATCAACATTGTTTGAACTTAGGTTTATTCAGCAGTCTAATAACAGCAAGGAAGAAGCTGTTCTTGAACTGTTAGTGTATGTGTTTAAGCTTCTGTGTCTTCTGCCTGATGGAAGAGGTTGGAAGAAAGTATTACTGAGGTGGGATGGGTCTTTGATGATGTTGGCAGCCTTTCTGTGGCCACGAGAAGCGTAGATGGAGACAATAGATGGGGGGCTGGCTTCCAAATGGTCTGGGCTGTGCACACAACCTTCTGTCATTTCTTATAATCCTGGGCAGAGCAGTTGCCATACCAGGCCATTATGCACAAAGATAGAATGCTTTCTGTGTTGCATCTGTAAACATTAGTCTTGAATGTGCCAAATTGCTTAAACTGCCTGAGGAAGAAGAGGTGTTTGTTGTGCCAGTACAAATTGTTCATAATTGTCACTCCGAGAAATTTGACATTCTCGAACATCTCCACCTCAATCACATTGACAAAGATACGGGCATATCCTCTTACTTTCTTTTGAAGAACACCATCCATTATTTGTACACAGGTTGTGAGGATGCCTCCATTTCCTCATCAGAACTCTGTTTCTAATAAAATAATGTTCTGGAACTCTTTCCGCCTCAGTTTCAGTGTGAGCTATCTGTACTAACCTATTTGACTCTGGATCTGCCTCCTGAGATCACATGGGAATCAGGGTGGTGTGAGCTGCCAGACGAAGAGTTGGAGGCTCGTACAATTGCAACATTTAAAAGGCATCTGGATGGGTATATGAATAGGAAGGGTTTAGAGGGATTATGGGCTGGGTGCTGGCAAGTGGGACTAGATTTGTTTGGGATACCTGGTTAGCATGGACAAGTTGGACCAAAGGGTCTGTTTCCCTGCTGTACATCTCTATGACTCTATAACTCTGACTATTAATCAGGAAAAACTCCTGCAATGTGATCATTGTCAGGGCATGCAATGCTATGGAAGCTGCTGCTCATAATGAAGGCAGTTGCCACCAGACTTTCTTTGAGTGCAGGGAAATACAGGGTCTGTTTGGTCTAGTGTGGATGAGGCAGTCCACTTGCCAGTTTAATTTGAAGCAACTCTTGTAATTAACAGGATTAAGTATTATATTTTGGCAACTAGCTACAACTTACATTGATATGATAGACTTTGAGACTGCCTCACTGTTCGCACTCATACCCTCAAGATCCTAGCTGCTCTGCCTGCAAGATACATGATATCATCATAGAGAGTGGTGCTTATAACAGTCCTCAGTATTACTCCTTTCAGACCCTTTCAGCTCATCATCTCACCCCAATAACAACAAAGCAGTGAAATAATGAAACAAACACAAAACATTGAAGAATCTCACCCCAAGCTTTATTTTTCCCATTCTAAGTTTGTGCACATAATTATGCTCACCAGTCGCACATTGATTCTGAGTCTCTGACTTTACAAATTTGTTGATCTGGAAGTTTACTGTTCCATTGAATATGTTCTCTGCAGGCTTGAAAGATTAATGCTGTATTAGATGGAAGATGGTTAACTTCGATTTTCTACCTGACAGTCTGACAGTTTGTAGGTCGCTTTGAACTGAAAGAACTTTAATCGCTTAACTTTCCTTTGTACAGGATATCTTCCTTGATAAACAGGCAAATTCTTCCTTTCAGGCCATGAGTGTTTGGACATTGGTTGCCCCTTTTCAGTGATGGCATCCGTTGACATGTAAGCACCTAATTTTCAACCTGTGTCAGCAGAGCTTTAGTCTCAATCCAACTGTAGATTTGTGCTGAATGATGTAAATTTTTTACTTCAACATCTCAATTAGTTTGAACTCTCCTATTCACCCTCAACAATTGTATTACTGGTGGAAACAAATTATACATTTCTGATGAAGGGCTTTTGCCCGAAATGTCAATTTTCCTGCTCCTCGAGTGCTGCCTGACCTGCTGTGCTTTTCCAGCACCACTCTAATCTTGACTCTAATCTTCAGCATCTGCAGTACCCACCTCTGCATAAACCAACATGGATCCGCATCCACGAACATCAACTAGCCACGAAACGACACGACCAGCTATTCCTAGTAGCCACACACGCAGACGACCAGCAACATGAATTTGACTGGGACAACACTACCATTATAGGGCAAGCCAAACAAAGAACAGCCAGGGAATTCCTAGAAGCATGGCACTCATCCACAAACTCCATCAACAAACACATCGACCTGGACCCAATATACCGGCCACTACAGCGGACAGCTGAAACTGACAACCGGAAGCGTCAGGGATAGGCCACTATAAATGCCGGAGGAAACACCACAGAAGTGCTTCACAGGAGGCTCCCAAGCACTGAGGATGTCACCTAGACAGGGGACGAAACGTTTGCAACAAAAACTTCCAGCTCGGCGAACAGAACCACAACAGTGTACACTAGCTTAAATAAACTATGGATGCTGGAAAACTGAAGCAAAAGCAGAAATACTTAGAGAAACTCTGCAGGCCTGGCAGCATCTGTGGAGAGAAAACAGAGTTAATGTTTTGAGTTCAGTGACCCTTCAGAATGTTTATATGGTATTGAATGTGGACATAAAAGATTCACACAATCTATCCTGTCTATACGTGACATATTGTTCCTTCTTTTTCTTAACCAAACCCTCAAATTCTTTAATCATCCAGCAATCCCTACACCTACCAGCCTTTCCTTTCACCCTAACAGAAATATATTGTCTCTGGACTCTTATTTCTTATTTTATCTTATTTCTGAAGGCTTCCCATTTTCCAGCTGTCCCTTTACCTGTGAACATCTGCCCCCCATTCAGCTTTTGAAAGTTCTTGCCTAATACCGTAAAATTGGCCTTTCTCCAATTTAGAAATTCAACTTTTAGATCTAGTCTATCCTTTTCCATCACTATTTTAATACTTATAGAATTATGGTCACTGGCCCCAAACAACTTCTTAAATATGGTTAAAATACCATTAAATATATTAAAACTCATAAACAAGCCCATAAAAATGCAAACAAATCACTCAAGTTAGTTTCTTTATTTTTCTGCTTTGCACCAAGATTCCATACCTAGTTACCTTTGTACGTAAGATGACATTGTAAATGGTGACTTGTAAACTTTTCATTGTACTCAAGTGAGTACATGTGACAGTAAACCTAATTCAACTCAATGCTTTTAGAATGTAATTGAAAATCAATTTATGTTAAACTTACATGGGACATGAAACAGTATGCATGGTTCTAATCTCATTTTGTAAAACTGAATTGACACACTGGATGTATTGGAAAAAACTAGCTGCCGCCTTGAGTTCATAACAATCAGGAAATAATGAACAAGTTGCCTTTTTTTTAAGAAGGAGAAGACTGAAAGAGCCACTGATCAAAGGTCTTTAAAACTATGAAAGGATTTGCTTAGGCAGAGGCAGAGAATATGATTCTACTTGTTGGGCACCCACATTCGGGGTCATAGATATGACATAGTCATCAACAAATCCAACAATGAAATGTTGGAGAAATTTCTTCAATGTAATAATGAGAATATCACTAGCATTTGGAAAATTTGAATAAAATGGGAATGATGCATTTATGGGGAAGATGGATAAAAACGTAATTGAAATTGAATAGGAGGAGATGCTGTCAAGATGGCATGAAATAAGGAGACAGTAGAAAGAACCTGTTGTGTAGATGACCAGTTTTTGCACTGTAAATTGCATACAAATTTGTACAACTTATAGGATGCAAATTACTTGAAAATGCTTTATAGATCTGAAAAGAAATGTGGTAATGTATATCTTTCTTTTTTTTCTTTCTATTAATACATAACTCATACTTGTTGGATTTTGGAATATCTTACATTTTGTTTTGTCCCTATGCTATCAATTACTGCTTAGGCTAATGATGGTGCAACCATTTCCATTACTGCTTTGTAAGTCAATTGCAATCACTTTCAAACTGATTAACTGCATAGTTAATACAACCGCTTTCCTATGGCATCAATCAATGGCTCAGAATTATCGTTAATCCAAGACCAGAAAATCACAATGTGGCAAGCAGAAGAACCCCCACTATCCTTTCGGATCTGTACGGAGTGAATTAGTTTCTTAAGCTAGTCTGATGCTCACTGTTACCACAGATTCAGGTTTAATAAGCAGATGCTGCACCAGCTACCCAAAGAATGAATCAGGTTTGATGTGCCTGTCATGTAAATCCAGATTTACTGTCAGAAAATGGTGCATAAAAAGAAAATGATTTACTGGAAAATGTCAAGGAGATATAGCTCTTTAGCTTGAAGGATAATGGAGCTGTATATTTTCCTAAATTGTTACTTGAATCATTTCCACAATTAGTTGTTATTGTCTTATACAAAGAAAAGTAATTTTTTACAATTGGAAAACCGGTGCAATTCTGAGATTAGCAAGAGAAAATTTCAACCAAGAAAGTCTCACCTGATCTAATTGTACACTTGAACTTACTTGTCTGCAAAATTTATATCTGGTTATCTTTCGAACTCATTAATCTTCTTTTTGTAATTATTCAGAGTTTAAACAAGTCAAAATGCTTTCAGGAACTCATCAAGAAGATATAATTATGCATGGCATTACAATTATACATCATAGAGGAGATCATTCAGTTTATCATATCTGTTCTGACTCCTTGAAAAAATTGTCTTTCCCCATCACCCTGGAAATTTGCATTAAATACTGCAGTATTCATAGGAAATTAAATTTGGTTGAAATTGATGAACAAATGTGTTAAAACCGTACCTAAAATAACCTTATATGTCTGAAACCTGTTAGGTTTAATCAGTCAGATCTTTGTCACCACAGTTAGAAACTCTGTTGTTTAAATCATGAATGTCAAATTTGAGATAATGTCTTTCTGCAAAAGCACAACTAACTTTTAAACAGAAGGCACATTTTTTTAAATGTGCAAATGTTTTTCAAGCATTACAGTTACAAAGTGGTTATTTTGCAATTGTTATTAAGAAATGATATACATCGAATAAGCCTCCTGGGTGTTCCCAATCTGTTCTGGTTTTTCAAAATTTATGGTATCTCTTTCAAACAAAGTAGCATGCGGGCCAATCATTGGTGTTAACAAACATGGAGAATGCTGGAAAAATGCAGCAGATCCAACAGCATCTTCAGAAGAAGAATCATACCAGACTCAAAATATTATTTCTGTTTTCCTCTCTGTCTCTCTTTGCACGGATGTTGCTAGGCCTGCTGATTTTCTCCAGCTTTCTCTCTGTTTGTCTCAGATTTCCAGCATTTGCAGTATTGGTGTTTTATTGATTTTATTTGAGCATTTTGCATCACTGCTTTGGGGGAATTGCTAGGATTTGATAACAAAACAAGGAGAGATTTTGTTTTGTAAAGAAGTAGTTTTTTTAAAAAATTGCTCTGAGGTTCCAATATTTAAGGCAATATAATGTAGTTTGTGCCATTCAGAGAAATTGCATTGACGTTAACATGATTAACCAGATAAAGAAATTGGTAATTAAAACTTAAATAGGATTGTTACATTTGCTAAGAATTGTCCTCACCATTTATAAAGCCAACTCGGTAGAAATGAACATTTCACTGAATAGATTTAAATGCATTTCCTTTGCCTCAGTGTTTTAGTAATGAATTTAACTCTGTCATGAGGCTGGCATGGGTTTGGTTCCCAACAGGAAAGACTGCATGGCTTATTTGAGCTCTCCCATATTGCTGAACTATATTGTGTTCTTACAATGTGCATGAATGTCAAAGAATAGCATGGACTGTATAAATAGTGCGGATGAAGATATTTGTGGCCAGTTGCATCACATTTTTGCTCTGAAACTTTGAAAGCTGATCACAGTTTGTGTGTATTTCATGATCAAATCTCCAATGTTATTGTACTGTTGCCAAGTAAGAGCCCAACTTGTGGTGCTTTGGAAGGTTATCCACCTTGGGAAATTGTGAGAAGTGACATTAATAATCATACGGTAGATTGCAAATCCCAGAGTTCTGGTACTCCGGCAGCTCTGCCTGAGTAAACAAAATCCAGCTCTGTGTCTCTGTTCCTGCAAAATACACTTTCTTGAACTTTAGTCTTTTAAACATTTTCAGCACAAAAAAATGAATATTTTTGACAAGGTCGAAAGAACAACAAAGACTTGAAGTTACTGTTGTGATATTGGCAGTTAAAAGCTGAATCGATTAAATAGGTTAAGATTTCTGTTAAAATAGCAGAGAAATAAGATACAAAACAATCAATATACATTTCTATTGCACCTTTTTTATAATAGACTGTCCCAAGCATTTCGCAGGATTACTATTTAACCAAATTTGATGCCCTGTCACATTAGAAAATAATAGTTCAGGTCACTAAAACCACAGGTTCCGATTAAGAAATGTTTTATTTAAGAAATATAGAGATGGGAAGTTGTATTGAGGGAATTCTAGAGCTCAGGATATCAGTAGTTGAATACACACTTGTCAATGGTGGAGTAATGCACAAGGGGTTGGAAGTGAATGAACACTAAGACACATTGACCTTTATGATTTTGCTTTGTGTATAGACAAAAAGATGTCTTCTTACAATTATTTCAGTCAGAAGTCACAAGACACCTGATTATAGTCCAACAGGTTTATTTGAAATCACAAGTTTTTGGAGCGCTGCACCTTCACCAGTTGAAGTGAAGGGAAGCACACAGGCACAGGATTTATAGGCAGAGAAATAAAAACAAAATCATAAAAATACTGTGAGTCGAGGCTGAATAATAAGTCTCTGCAGGGGGTCTTTTTGATGATCAAAAGTGACAGATGGTGTGAGAAAAGTGAAGGGATGACCTTTAATCAGATTAATTGAGGCAGAGAGATAATTAGAAAAAACAATCAGGTGGTGCTAGAGACAGACCAAATGGCTGGAATAACATGATAGCTATAAGAGTCGCATGCCAAGGGTCTAACCAAAGTAAAAATCAGATTATAGGTCATTCCTTCACTTGCCATTCCTCTGTTGACACTTTACTCACATTGTCTGACACTTTTGATCACCTCAGGGACCTATTATTCAGCTTGTCGACACTCCATTCACACATCGTATGATCATTTGATCGCTCTGCCTATAAATCCTGTGCCTGTGTGCTCCCTAATGAAGGAACAGCACTTTGAAAGTTTGTGATTTCAAATAAACGTGTTGCACTATAACCTGGTGTTATATGACTTCTGACCTTGTCCACCTCAGTTCAACATCAGCACATCCACATCATTACAATTATGTAGAGCTTTGGTAGATCACTGTTACGTACAGTATTCTGTTTTGGCCTCCTTACTGAAAGAAAAATAGATTTGCCATGGAGGGAAAACAATAATTGTTCATCAAGCTAATTCCTGGTATGGAGTTATTGTCCAAAAATAAAAGATTACATAGACTGCCAATTGGTTAGGCCTTGATCACTGTTCTGTACCAGGTTAAACAAGTGCACATTTTTTTATCAACAAGGGTACCTCACCCTCATAAATTTGTCTCAGGTTTTCCCTCATCTGCCTGAGTTTAAATGATCTATAGGCATTGTAACTAACATTCTGGACATTCTGCAGTGTTTGAGAGATTATTTTTCTGCACATTGGTCAACCTATTTATTCTTCAAGGGTGACTCTCCAATATAGCGGCCAAGCTATAACTTCTCCATGTCAGGTCTTATCCCATATTCAGCTGTCTGTCCTGGATACCTTGCCCCTTTTCAATGGTTTTCTTAAGTTAAAAACTTAAAATTGAAATTCAATTGAATTTCCTCCTGAGGCCTTTATGTTAAATGTTGTGACAGCACCATTGACCGGACTGTGTTTCAGTCAACTCTTCCCCTGAATTGGGACTTCAATTCTGCCCGGCTGTAAACAACTTCTTAAGTAAGCGTGTTATCATTTGTTTAACCAATGTTATATATTATTTGAACTGAACACTGCTCAGGCAGCCCATGATTGGTAATGTTTTGAACAATGGGTACCTGTTCTTTTTTTTTTGAGAAACGGAGATAATGATATTCTCAATTAATTTCCCCTTTCAGTGTCATCTCAAATTCTCTATTTGCATCCGTTATGGCTGGCATATAGCTTGGCACCTCAGTGACAGTCTAATATATGTCTTGATTTCACCCAGGCAGTTGCTCTGAAGCATCCCTTGGACATTTAGTATTGACTCAAAACATGGGTATCTTTGGGATGCATGGCGTAGAATTCCAGTGTTACCCACAGCTTAGTCCAAAATTCCAGTTTAGAGTTCTTGTTAGAGTTCAGTGTGGACAGTCCCTTGTCAACATTAGTTTTGAAGAGTACGTGCTGGTTACCGTATGTGCTTCCTCTTTTTGTTCTGCCTCCTCTTGGACATTTTAGCCTTAATTATCATCAGATGCAGAGGATTTGGTTCACACATATTCAGGGGCAGACCTCCGCGTATGAAAGGGAGAGTTTCCGTCATGTCCAATCACCTCCCCATCCAACATTTCCTAGTTTGGGAACTGCCCATCATCTATTGTCGTAGTGACCTGGTGCTGCTGTATTTTAGAGTTAACCTTTCAACAAAGGTTAAAGCATAGAGATGATCAGATGATTTAGCCTTTATCCAGCTTCCTTTTTTTGGATCCACACTCCATTTTCCTTCTGTTTCTCTAGGGGCCTAAAGTGTTGCACCCATCCTTCTGCACCTCACATTTTGCTTTCCTGTGGTATTCTGCAATGTGTTTTATTATGGAGCTATCTGGCCCTCAGTCAAAGTCCATGACTTCTGCCTTCTTACTGTTTACTGGTGTCATTATCTTGCCTACCTACGCAGTCTTAGCTTTCTGTCCATGTGGTTTTGGTCTGAGCTTCCTGACCACATGACTTTTTTCCTAAAGAGCCTCCCAAGAGCTCTGACCTATCTGAGAGGTTTTGACTCTCCCTTACTTCCAGTAAGGTTCTGCTTCCTTTTCTAAGTCTTTCTTCAAGTTTTATGTACCTCACCCACATCAGTCTCGTATAGATCCCTGTCCTAACTATGGGTGGTAAATAAAAATGTCCTCATTCTAAGGCAGTAGGGATGTGACATGAGATCCTGCTATTGTCAACTAACTGTTATCATGGAACTTGACAAACTGATACGAGAGTCAGTTGGAGAGTAATGATCATTTATTCAGATATACTTAAGGAATGTCAGCCTTATCAATAAGAAGACCAATTCTGACAAGTCTCACATACCTAATGTTTTTATATGCCTCAACTCAATAGGCCAAATGGCCTCTATCTCCACTGTAGGAATTGTATGATCTATTCTATGATCAAGTCATGTATTGAATACGTTATCTAATTCTGGATTAGAGTGGTGCTGGAAAAGCACAGCAGTTCAGACAGCTTCGAAGGAGCAGGAAAATCGACATTTCGGGCAAAGGTCCTGCTCCTTGGATGCTGTCTGACCTGCTGTGCTTTTCCAGCACCACTCTAATCCAGAATCTGGTTTCCAGCATCTGCAGTCATTGTTTTTACCTATACGTTATCTAATGAACTCTCACTGTACATTGGTGAGGAATCTGGATGTAGTTTACCATTATCCTACAATATACTTTGCTGTACCTAAAATCTCCTTTAACTTTGCTGATTGTGTGCCCCTGCCCCTCTCACTCTCTATTTGACATTCCTTACTTTCCTGGCCTTGCTTGTTTGGATGCTTTGACGCTTTATCTTGACTTCAAACATCGATGCTTTACATTTACTTCTCCTATTACTGACTGAAAATATAATCCTTAATTCGCTGAAACCAAGTCAAGGTCTTCTAAAGGTATGAGATAGTGCAGGAAAATGGCGTTGAAGTCGACGATATGCTACGAATTCAATGAATGGCAGAGTGGGCTCGATAAGCTGAATGGTCTCCTCCTGGTCCTTTTTCTTATGTTCCTATGAACCTGAAAGGAGAGATATTGCTTGACTGGAACCCATCTCAAGTTAATGAACACCAGGGATTGGTATGGTTAGGAGGTAGAAGACTTGCATTCATATTGCATTGTCCATAACCGTCAGCCAATATTAAAGTAGTTTACAATCAATGAAGTGTTTTCCAAAGAAAACATGGGCCAATTTGTACAATGCAAGATCTCAGAAACAGCAATGTGATAACAGCCATACAATCTGTTTTGGTGATGTTGATAAAGGCAAGACTGCTGGGATAATTTCACAGTTCTTCTCCTGAGAAAACAAGCAGACTCTAGTTTCATGTCTTCACAGAATGAGAGTGCGCCCCCCCCCCCCCCCCCCCCGCCTCACCAGAATTAAACCACTGCACAGGAATTTCAATTTGTGTTTGTGCTCAAACCTCTCAGGTTGGACTTGAAACTACAACTTCCTGGGTCAAAAGTGAGAGTGCTATTAGCTGAGTCTAAGCCGCCAAAGACACTGGAGAATTGGATGAACTCAGATTTAGAAAAGGTGCAGGGTAGGATGTTAGTCAAAGGAACTTTGGAATAATCACTGCCATTGTCAATAATAATTTCTAGGCTTATGCATGTTACAATTTAAAATGAACCATTAAAGGGCAAAAATTAAAGTAGTGCAATTAAACCACCTGAAGTGCAGAATTTCAGGATTTCCACAGGTTTGATATTCCCACTGGCAAAAGGATCACTCTTGCATTTGAGGATGAAACAATAGTGAATGCAACCTGCATTATCAGCAACATCCCATTGCTCTCTCTGACCTTATAAAGTTACGCACAATAAAACTGAAAGTAGACTCGCAAACATACAGACTTACAGCACATGGAGGAATAAAAAGAACTGGAGGAAATTCTGACATCATTCAACTTGATAGATAATGAAGGCAAAATGCATGAGGCAGCGATCGGAACATTTGATGGGTATTTCAGCAGCAAGTCCAATATAATTTATGAAAAGACTAAATTAAAGCTGCAAATGTCATTGCTCAAAGTTGGTGATCCGCCATAAGCTGTGGCATCCACAGATGCACTCAAGCACGGATAAGAGAGAGTGCAATTTAAAGCAGAAGCAGAATTGTAATCACTGTCAAGTATAATAGATTCTGTTGACTGCAACACAGCAGGGATAGAGAGCTCTTGCAGTGCAGTGGCAGTACCTATACCTCTCGGGTCAGAAACCTGAGTTCTAAGTCCCACCTGTTCCAGCAACATGTCATAATTTCTCTGAATGGGTTGATTTGGAAAATAAATACATGGCACGGAGAACTGTCCCACACAAGTATGGGAGAATTGGATATTGCATTGTAATCTGTTTTTCAAGCAAAGAAAATAAAGCATGATTGCCAAAATTAAATGTATATTTGTTCTCTTTCACAAATAGCAATAGGACAAGATATTCCGACTTTGAAACTTGTTCGGTTTAAAGTTGAGCTTGTTTCATCCATGCTACCTGAAATTAACAATCAGTGTTTTATTTTTTCAGTCAGAATGTAAGCACTTGGCGATTTTGTGTGAGTCTGTTCTCTGTGATTAGTTAAGCCAGGGTGTGGTCACTTTGATTGAAACAAAGTCACAAAATTGTAAAAAGTAGGAACAAAAATGGGCCATTTGGCCTATTGAGCCTGCATCACCATTCAGTACTGGTCTGATTGTTCTTGTAAGGCCACTTTCTTACCTGTCTCCCAGAATCCTTGGTTCTCTTGAGAATTAAACGTCTTTCTAACTTAATGTTGAATATATTCAAAGATCCAGCTTTCGCTACTTGGTGGGACGGGCATTCCAGAGATTAAGGTCCTTTGGAGAGAATAAATACCTGCTCATTGCCTTCTGGAAAGATCCCTTGTCTTTGAACGGAGGACAGGAAATAAGGTAAAGTTGAGGCCACAGCCGGGTCAGCCATAATCTTATCAAATGGCAGGGCATGTTTGAGGGACCAAATGGCCTAATCCTGCTCCTACCTTGCATTTTCATATTCTCATAAGCACTTGTGTCTGTGCATATCATTCAGCCTTATTCTGAAACCTTAGCAAATAAAGTCCTAATCTGACTCCTGCTATGACATGGGGTAAACCCTCCTGCTTAATTTAAATCAGAAACATAGAAAAGATTTATCCCATGCAGTAATCTGTGAAAATTTGAAAGGCAAGAACTAGTTAAAGTAAAAGTAACAACTTTATTTCTTAAAGTATAACAGAGAATAATTAACTAAAAACTATTTACAACTCCTTCCTCGAACCTATCTTTTACTTTCCCTTCTAGCTAACTAATCTGATAAAACATCCAATTAACATATACCAAAATTCAACTTTTCAAAAACCAGCCAGATTTTGAATCTTCTTTTCTTCTTCTTCGCGATTTCTGCTTCATAGGTTACTGATTGATGAAGGTACCTTTAAGAGAGCTATTCTCTGGCCAGTTTGCAGATGTCATTGGCTTGGCAGGTCTCCTCCCAACTGTTCAATTTTTGCCAGTCTTATATCCCCAAAGCATTGTGTCATTGGCTTTTAAGATTATCAATACACTAAATTCAAAGTTGATTGGAATTTGGTATTTTTCAGGGTATAATTTAAACTGATTGGCCTAATTTAAATCTGTTTTGTCATTTCCAGGCAACCAGCTAATCTAGCTTTCGACCACTGTTCCCTTATTCAGAACACTTGGTTCTATGTCAGATAGTTCTGATAGCTTTTAACTCTCTTAAAGGTACAGTATACCCACATCTTCATAACACCTCCCTCCTTAAGAAAAAGTGAACCATCATAATGAAAAATGACTTCATTTTTTTTCTTTATTCTTTAAATACATTACCATAACATACAGATAACTTTAATCTAAGTTCACCTTAACTTCTTCCCATATAACTGTATAGACGTATATAATATTAAATAAAGGCTCTGAATGTAGGTTTGCTCGCTGAGCTGGAAGGTTCATTTCCAGACATTTCATCACCCTACTAGGTAACATCTTCAGTGGGCCTCTGGGTGAAGCGCGACTGATGATTTCTGCTTTCTGAAGATGTTACCTAGTAGGGATACGAAACGTCTGGAAATGAACCTTCCAGCTCAGCGAACAAACCTACACTCAGAACCTCAACCTGAGCTATAAATCTTCTCAAAATTAAATAAAGGCAAATATCATCTAAAGATTATCAGTCAAATCTGTGATAACGCATCTGCAACTATATTCTTATAACCCACAACATGTAAGATTTTTAAATTAAAAGTCAGTAACATAAGACTCCAACAAAATAGTCTCATGTTCCTGTCTTTAAAGCGCTCTAAAAATATAAGCAGATTGTGATCCGTGTACACAACATTCTCTGACACATTGTTCATGACCTATACATTAAAATGTTGTAAGACCAGTACCAAACTCAATAGTTCTTTTTCGATTGTGGAGTATTTCCTCTGGTGGATGCTGATCTTCTTCGAAAAGTAACCAACTGGCAGTTCAATACCATCCTCACCTTCCTGTAGGTGTACAGCTCCAATCCCAATGTCACTAGCATCGATAATGGCTTCAAAAGGCTTTGAAATGTTTGGTGTAGTTAAAACTGGTTTGGTGGTTAATGTGGCTTTCAAATGGTCGAATGCCAGCTGGCATGATTCTGTTCACCGAATCTTTGTTCTTCTTCAGTAGATCGGTTAACAGTGCCATGACACTGCTGAGGTTTGGAACAAACTTCAGATAGAATCTGTTGATTCCAAAGAAATTGAAGCACCTCTTTCTTTGAGGTTGGTCATGGAAATTCCTCGATGGCCTTCATCTTTGCGTTCCATGGGGTCAACCTTCCATGACCGATGTTATGTCCCAAGAATGTCACCTCTGCTTTCGTGAATTCCATTTTATTTAAGTTTATTCTCTGCCTCCTTTTTGAAGTACGCATCCACATATATATCTTTTATCATCTTTTCTTGCTGCTGCAAGTCTCTTAGCCTTTCAGGACTAAACACTTCTGCCTGACCCTCTGCCTGTTCACCATTTCCTGCACCATTACATCAAACAGAGTATCTGTTAACTGAACTTCAACTCCTTCATCTTTGTCTTTACATTTTGTTTTGTGCAGTAACTTTTGATAGTGAGATCTGGTTACCACACAGCCTGGGAAAATATCAAGATATTTCTGTTTTAACTCCTCAGTTTTTTGGTCTTCCTTGAGCTTCTCTACAACAAGGGATGTCACTCCCACCTTGGATCCTGCCAAATCATTCCCAAGATCAAACTGAATTCCTGGAACAGACAATCTGTCAATCACTCCCACTGTAACTTCCCTAATCTTGAGTTGGCACTCCAACCTGACCTTCCATAGGGAATCCTACATTTCTGTCCATCTATCCCAGAAATTATCACACTCTTTGGTATCAAATCAGAAAGAGTGCATATTCGTTCATCCCTTACTATCAGCCACTGGTTAGATCCTGTATCTCTCAAAATGATAACTTATTGTCCTTCTCCCCCTTTTTTTCTGAGTAAACATTACCCACAAAGGTGAATTCTTTGTAGAGATCAGGTACTTACTCCATACCCAGACACTGCCTAGGCTGTGCACTCTCCTACAGCTCCTTGGCTCTTCTTGGGTCTCCTCTACTACCTTCATTCATGCCACTGGCTCAGCTTCTTTTACCACATCTTTTCCCACAGTGCCTTTTTTTAGCGACCAGCACTGTGAGTTTATGTGTCCTGCCTTCTGGCAGTGAAAACACCTTTTCCCAGTGCCCTTCTGAAACCACTGGCACTGTAATTGTCTGTGTCCCACTCCATTACAGTGACAACACCTGAGGCCTTTCACCTCTTGTCTACCCGCATGGATTTCTTTTTTTTTATCCTGTGGTAAATTCTAACTCATGCTCTCTACTCCTGGTTTCGTAGTGTAGGATCATGCCTTCTCCCAACTTCTATCCCTCACAGGACGAAATTCTGGCGTGATGCTTGTCCTGTGCACCAACTTGTATCATCTGCTAATTCTGCTGCCCTTCTCACTTCCTGAACTTTTTGTTCCTCCACATGTGCTCTTACCATCTCTGGAAGTGAGTTTTTAAACTCCTCCAACAGAATAATCTCTTTTAGTGCCTCAAAGGTCCTATCTATTTTCAAAGAAAGCACCCATCGATCAAAATGACTCTGTGCAGTTCTTTTGAACTCAACATAAGTCTGACGTGGTTCCTTCTTTGTGTTTCTGAACCGCTGTCTATACACTTCTGGTATCAATTCATAAACACTTAAAATAGCCTGTTTAACCTCTTCATAATCTCTTGACACGTCATCTGACAGTGTGGCAAATACCTCACTAGCTCTGTCTACTAGTTTAGTCTGAACTAGCATTACACATAAATCCTCAGACCACTCCATCTGCCTAGCCAACTTTTCAAATAAAATGTAAAAGACTTCAACATCTTTCTCATCAAAAAGTGATGGAGTTTTGAGATATTTGTTCATATCTTCTCTTTTAATCCCCATCCTGTTAACTTGACTTTGCTGACTAAGTCGCAAATTCTCAAGTTCAAATTCTCTCTCTTTTTCTCTCTCCCTTTCTTCTCTCTCTTTGCTCAGCTAAGAACTTTCACTCTCTCTCTTTTCCTCTCTCTCTCTCTCTTTCTTCTCCCTCTTCTCTGTCTTTCTCTTTCTTTTCTCTCTCCATCTCTCTCTCATTTATCCTCTAACTCCATTTTCCTCAATTGTACTTTAAGTTTTTCTACCTCGACTGCACTTGTCTGTTTCTCTGATATACCTAAGTGTTGAGTAATGCCCTGACAATTTCAGTTTTACTTTGTCCTTGGTTAAACCCAAATTTAATTTCTTTGCTAATTCTAAAATTACAGTAATTTTCTTTCTTTCTAAACTTTCTTGGCAAATTTGAGAATCATCTTCAAATCTTTTTAGTAATTTTAAGAGTCATTTCTCTCACTTTTAATTTAATCGACCACAAGTCACCACAATTCAACAAATTGTCTCACCTACATTTTATTTAATGACCTAGGACACTAACCTGCAAGTGTTTAAATCTGCTGGGAATTTTTGTACCCCCAAATCTATTCAAATCTGTTCAAATCCTAAATCCAAGACCCAAATTGTTCAAATTGTAGACAAAAGCCCCCAAACCATTCAAATCCTGACAAAGAGCCCCAAAACTGTTACAACATGGGATAAACCCTCCTGCTTATTTTAAACCAACAACACAGAATATCCTGCGCAGTATCCTATATAAATTCAAGAGGCCAAGGACTAGTTAAAGTAAAATTAACAACTTTATTTCTTAATGTATAACAGAGAATAATTAACTAACTACTATTTACAACTCCTTCCTCTAATCTATCTTTTACTTTCCATTCTATAATGGAAGTCTGATAAAAAAAAACCTTTGATTAAGATTTGCCTAAATTCAACTTTTCAAAAATCAGCCAGATGTCGAATCTTCTTTTCTTCTTTCTAGGGATTTCTGCTTCACAGGTTACTTATCGATAAAGGTACCTTTAAGAGAGCTATTCTCTGGGCAGTCTGCAGATGTTGTTGGCTTGGCAGTTCTCCTCCCAACTGTTCATTTTCCCCCAGTCTTATATCCCCAAAGCATTGGATTGTGTCATTGGCCTTTCACATTGTCAATATGTTAAATTCAAACTTGATTGGAATTTGGTATTTTTCAGAGTATAATTTAAACTGATTGGCCTAATTTGAATCTGTTTTGTAATTTCCAGACAACTAGCTAATCCATCTTTCAACCAAGTGTTACATTGTTACTTTATTCAGAACATTTGGTGCTGTATCAGGTAGTTCTGCTAGCTTTTAACTCTATTAAAGGTATAGTACACCCACATCTTCATAACACCTGTCAGACACACTATAGGTTTGTTCACCCTATGATCTGTATGTCCTTGCTTACTATGATCTGCCTGTACTGCTCACAAAAAATCTATTGCCTGTACTTAAGTATGAGTGGCAATAAATCAAATAAATGAAATGAACTCCAATCAAATCAAATCATCCTAGATTTCCTGAGTGTCTATAAGTTCCCACATGCTTCAGTTGCAATGCATCACCTGACCTGTCAGCTCCTTTTATTTTAAGTTACAAATTAATCACTCGGCTGTCACAGTCCATAACTTTGGCCTACAATCCACACGTAAAATTCCATGTTGCCACAGCATCTTGGTTGTTTTGAGGGCCATTTGGCTGCATGGCTGGTATGGATCAGATTGGTGTCAAAAAACACAGGGCCAAGTCCTCATTCTGGCAGGGGTTGATTCAGAGTCGAGAAGTGTGATGCTGGAAAAGCACAGCAGGTCAGACCCTCTTGACCTGTCCTACCTGCCTATCTTCCTTCCCACCAATCCATTCCACCCTTCCCTCTGACATATCACCATCGACCCTCATCAGCATCTACCTATTGCCTTCCCAGTTACCTCACCCCCAACCTTCCCCACCCTTCTATTTATCCCTCAGCCCCCATTCCAAGCCCA
This sequence comes from Chiloscyllium plagiosum, assembly GCF_004010195.1. Classification (NCBI taxonomy): domain Eukaryota; kingdom Metazoa; phylum Chordata; class Chondrichthyes; order Orectolobiformes; family Hemiscylliidae; genus Chiloscyllium; species Chiloscyllium plagiosum. Next base: position 19,733,556 of record NC_057711.1, on the reverse strand, counting down.
ACATTCCTAATGAAGGGCTCATGCCTGAAACATTGACTCTCCCGTTCCTCAGATGCTGCCTGACCTGCTGTGCTTTTCCAGTGCCACATTTTTCAACTCTGATCTCTAGCATCCGTAGTCCTCACTTTCTCCTGTGGTGGATTCAGGACTTGCATTCTTTCCCTTGACGTGTGGATAGAGAAGTGAAGAAGATGAACATTTAATTAGTGCTTTGAAGTTAATGTACATTGTGTTCTCTGCTCTCATTTGTTTTGCAACATCTCCCATATGTAGCAACTGCTACATGTGGGAGATGTTGGACACCAAGGCAATCTTCAGCAAATGCATCTGTAGTAGATGTGATGCTTGAGTCACATCAGCTTTTAGTGGTGACTGCATAATTGAGAAAGGCTTTTTTAAAGCCAAGAATACAAGTTTAAAGTAGAATAAAGGAGGAGCAAATAAAATAAAAGAGGCATAATTTAAGAGTGAACTTGGGCCTCTGAAAGAATGCGACTGGGAAAAATATTAATAAAAAACAAACAGGAAAAAAAACTGAGGAATTGAACAAATACTTTGTATTAGTTTCAATGGTAGAGGACAAGAATAGCATTCCAAAAATATTAAATAATCAAGGGGTGCAGAAATGTATTCAATAACAATCACTGAAGAATGCAATTTTATCCGCAGAAAGTTCTCACCTGTGTCCCTACAATTTTCTACAATGTCCTATCTTTTAGGGTAACAGACCCCAATGCCATGGCTTTCGTGAAAAGTTGCTGTGGCATATTTTTAAACAGGCAAAAGGCTCTTGATTATTTGTCAGATGTTCACTCAGGAGATCTTTTGTGTGGTCAGTTCCATTTAATGATTGCGATAAATGATTGTGACACTCCTCAGATGCTGAATCAATCAACTGACTATTTTAATCAGGCACAATCACAGTCGAAGACACAAATTGCATACTGAGGAGAAATGGTGAGCAGGTGCTAATGAGGTTGAAGAACTGAAAAGTAATGAATGTTAGCTAAGGCAAAGCAATACAGAAACTTAAATGATTAAAGGCTAACAAATCCTCTTTTGGTCTGCATCCTAGAATTCTCAGATACACACTTTATTATTTATTCATTCACAGGATGAGGGCGTTGCTGACTAGGCAGCATTTAATGCCTATCCCTAATTGCCCAGAGGGCAGTTAAGAGTCAACATGGGTCTGGAGTAAGGATGGCAGTTTCCCTCCCTAAAGTAATGGTGAACCAGATTGGTTTTCTGATAATTGACAAAGGATTCATGGTCATTATTAGACTCTTAACTTCAATTTAAAAAAAAATTGAATTCAAATTCCATGCCAGGATTTGAACCCCATTCTCCAGAGCATTGCCTCTGTCTGTGGACTAAAAGTCCAGCAATAATATCATTGCCCCCATCCCCAACTGTAGAAATAATGTATACTCTCGTTGATTTTCTGAAATTCCTCTAATTCTGGAGTGATGCCTGGAAATTGAAAGATGCAATATGTTGGCAAATTCAAGAAATGAGTGACAAAGAAAACAGGGAATCACAGAGCAGTTAACCAGAAATCAATTGTTGGACTAAAGCTGGAACCTATTATTAAAGAAATGTTAAGGTCATTAGAAAATTACAGATCAGAGAAAGTCAACATGGTTTCAAGAAATGGGAATCCTATTTGACAAATTTCTTAATTTTGATTAAAGGATGCAATGTAGGTTTGATGCTAGTGCATAAAAAATGAAGGATAAAGTGAGGAGGATCCCCAAGTGTAAACAATGAGAGAGATTAATTAATAACTTAAATTAAAGGGGATTGGTTGGGTGGTGTGTTGCAGCTGCTACATGTGGGAGATGTTGGACACCAAGGCAATCTTCAGCGAATGCATCTGTAGTACATGTGATGCTTAAGTCACATCAGCTTTTAGTAGGCAAAAGTGAGGACTGTAGATACTGGAAACCAGAGTTTAGATCAGACTAGTACTGGAAAAGCATAGCGGGTCAGGCAACATCCGAGGAACAGGAAAACCAATGTTTCGGGCAAAAGCCATTCACCGTGATGAAGGGCTTTTGCCCAAAACATTGATTTTCCTGCTCCTCAGATGCTGCCTGACCTGCTGTGCTTTTCCAGCACCACTCTGATCTAAACATCAGCTTTTAGTGGTGACCACATAATTGGAAAAGAAATTTTTTAAAGCCAAGAATACAGGTTTAAAGTAGAATAAAGGAGGAGCAAATAAAATAAAAGAGGCGTAATTTAAGAGTGAACTTGGGCCTCATAAAGAATGAGACTGGGAAAATTATTAATAAAAAAGAAACAGGGAAAAAAAAACTGAGGAATTGAACAAATACTTTCTATTAGTTTCAATGGTAGAGGACAAGATAGCATTCCAAAAATATTAAATAATCAAGGGGTGCAGACAGGGAGGAAATATATTCAATAACTATCACTGAAGAATAAGTACAACAAAAAGCTGATGAGGTAAAGAATGACAAGTCCCATGGACCTGATGAGTTGTACTGAGGATTTTAAAGGAAGTGGTTTCAACAATAGCAGATGCACTGATAGTAATCCTCCAAGTATCCTGAGATTCTGGAAAAGCCCCAAAGGATTGGAAAATTGCCAATGCAACCTCTCAAAAAGAATGTTTTTTTTTTAACTTAAGATCTGCTATTGGGATGTCACAGTCCATTATAAAGGATATTACACCAAAGGATTTAGAAATGTTTTATGTAATAAGGTAGTGACAGCGTGATTTCATGAAGGGGAAATCTTACCTGATTAATTTAATAGAATTCCTTTAAAAGGAAACAAGCAGAACAGATAAAGGGGTCAATTAATGCAAGTGTATATGATGTAGTGAATGAACAAGGTCAGCCCGGTGAACCTCATAGAATATGAATTCCCTGACTGGGGCTCTTACTCAGGCCCAATCAATGAGCCCTGGCTGACAAATATAAACATTCTACTGACACAAAAGTGTCAGACTATCTACTCAATATGACAGCTGGCTCTGATGGAGCTGGATCAGTCTCAAGGCCTCTCTGTGTGTAAATAAAGGGTGGCTTGGTGACAGGATACTGATCTCAGTGGAGTTATGTCAGCATTCAATATGGTGTGGCACCTTTGAACAAGTTTCTTAGGACAAGGGTTCATGGTGTTGGGTTAGTCTATGCGTACAGATAATGAATTGGCTAACAAATACAAGGCAGAGTATTATGAAGTTGAAGGCATGTACTGTACCTTTAAGAAGCAGTGAGTGCTGTTTTGTATTGAGTGCTTACAAGCACCTGTGTATATGACTAACTAGCAGTCTTAGAGTGTACCGGAAAATTGAAAACATGTAACATTTGGTTGTGAAATAGATACCTGAGTTGGTTGCTGTTTTGACAACAATTCAAATTTAACCAATAGTTTAAATTATGCCTCAGGATACTAAAACCCAACTGAGTCTGAAGATATTGTTTTTGACAACATCGAAACAATGAGGGAATCCAAAGTTGAGGATATAAAAAATGCAGGCATTTTGAAAGTCAGACAGAGTAATTGCCATCGAAAGAGTAACTGCCATCAAGACAGACTCAAAAGTTCTCGATCAAGGGTATCTTTTCATATGAAACATGTTCACAGTAAAAGGAAGAAGATGACGCAGGGAGATCAACAGCTGAAATGAGAAAGACATCGGAGACGACAGCCGCTGTATGGTTTTGAAATTAAGTTGATGTAACTTTAAAATGTGTTTATTGGAACAGCATATTGTTAAGGAGTGGCAATCTGGAACTAGTCAAGTACCACAGGGATCAATGCTGAGGTCACAATTATCTATGATATATAGTAATTACTTGGATGAGGGAAGTGAATGTATTATCACCAAGTTTTCAGATAACACAAAAATAGGTAGGAAAGCAAGTAGTGAATATTGCATAAGGAGTCTATAAAATTGTATAGGCAGCTTCAGTAATTCGGCAAGTGCTTGGCAGATGAACTGGAAGGTAATGCAGTTTGGGAAAAAGAAGACAAGAGCTGAATATTATTTAAATGAGGAAAGGCTGCAGAAGCTGCATCACAGAGAGAGAGAGATGGGAGTCCTTGGCAATAAAATCACATCAACTCACCTCCAAATTTAGTGGGTAACAGGAAATCCTTTGTGTTTTAAAGGGAGTCGAGTATAAAAATAGGGAGCTTGTAACGTTTCTCCAACTCAACTACCCTCCCATCAGTACATTCCAGATCCACACCATCCTCAGGGTGAAAATATTATTTTCCTCAGATCCCCTAAACCTCTTTCATTTCACTTTAAACTTATGCCCCCCACTTTATTATTGACCTTTTAAATAAGGAGAACAGCTTTCTATACACCCTGCCACTCATAATCTTATACACCTCTATCGGGTTCCCTCACAGCCTTCCCTACTCTAAAGAAAACAACCTGAGCTTATCCAGCCTCTCTTCATAGCAAAACTGCTCCATCCCAGGTGATATCTAAAGGCCATAACCTTAGAATAAAAGGCTACCAATTTAAGACAATTATGAGGTGGATTCTTTTTTCTCTCAGAGGCCAGGGAATCTATGGAATTCTTTACTACAGAGTGGCTCATTGACAATATTCAAGGCTGCAATAGACAGATATTTCATCAGTAATAAAGCAAGGGTTAGGGGGAGTAAGCAGGAAAATGAGTTGAGGATTATCAGATCAGTTGATAATCTCATTGAATGGTGGTGCAGACTTGATGGGCTGAGTAAAAAAAAAAATGCAAGAACTGCAGATGCTGGAAACAAAAGCAGAAATTGCTGGAACAACTCAGCAGGTCTGGCAGCATATGTGGAGAGAAAGCAGGTCCAGAGATGTTTCTTTAGAGTTTATCCAGCAAAATCAGTTTTTGATGGGCTGAATTGCCTAATTCTGCACCTATATTTTATATTTTATGGTCTATTTGGGATTTTGACTTTAACTTAAACATTTTTAAGTTTCAATATCTTAATTTATAACAACGGGGTCCTCAACAGTGTCTGACCTAACAAGATTCAACAATGCCTGTTAGTGTTGATGGAGAAGTAGGCCTAACTAAATAGATAACAGTTAATGATAATGGTTCATGTAGAACAAGGAGTTAATAACACCTCCACCTTTGGTAGCAGGAAATATCAGAAAAGTTTACTTTGAAATTAGAAGGCCTGGAAAATAATATCACTTCAAGGTGTGAACTTAAAAGGTTAACTGCAGGAGAGAAACTGGATCCATACAGAACCTATAGCATCCAACTGATAAGAGATGGCATTCAAAGAACATTACCATATAAACACTATTAAACATTAGGATCAAACAACATTCATGCCATAAAGAGGTTGAACTTTGAGTTAAACTCAATGGTAGAGAAGCGAAACATCCACTTACAGATAAATTTCCTTTTAAAATTGGAAATAATGAGTGAGAGATAAAACAAATCACTGAATTGATAAAAGCTCATAACTTTGAGCCAGAGATGTCATAGAGATGTACAACATGGAAACAAATCCTTTGGCCCAACTTATTCATGCTGACCAGATATTCTACATTACTCTAGTCTTATTTGTTATCATTTGGCCCATATCCCACTGTTCATATACCCATCCAGATGCCTTTTAAATGCTGTAAAAGTACCATCCGCCATTACTTCCTCTGGCAGCTCATTTCACACACGCACCACTCTCTGCATGAAAAAGTTGCCCCTTAGGTCCCTTTTAAAACTTCATCAAGGAATCTTCAGCAGATAATAATAACAAGGTTAAATGAAACATGAAGCTATAAAGACGGTTGGGGCTAACATCCACTTTTGCAAGGGGATTCAGGAATTGGACCAAACTAAAAATGATCCCATCAGTGACAATCTCAGAAGTAGTAGAAAATCTAAGGTAATATTTATACAATGTTATTTGTTCCTCATAGGGAGAATTTATCCCTTTGAGTCAAGTCTTTAAGGTCAATCTTTACTTTAATTGTTAGTGGATATTCAATTAGATATTTTAGATATCCTTGAATCTTCTCAAATATTACTAGGTATTCCTGAACACTTATGGATAACGATTCTATTCATTTGATTTTACAATATTTGATTTTTTTTGGCATGACAGTTTACTTATCGACTTACGGTGTATTGCTTGTTAATTTCTACTAATAAAGTTGTTAAATTTGTAAATCATCTTATTTAAATTTTTCTGTTCCAATTGAAATAAATTCCATTTTCTTACATAGTCCATAAGCAGGGGACTGCATATTCTGAAGAGAGAAATCCCAGACCCTTGATATTTCTGCATTGTTCATAAAATAGCAAAGAGTTATTAAAATTAAGTATGTCATTTGAAGTAAAGTAACTTTCACAACAGTTTCAGCTCCACAGGGGATGATTATGTTAATGATACAGACCCAAAGCCAAGCGTTTGTGGGATTGACTGCCTTGAAGTTATAAGGCAAGTAATCCTGATTTGAATTCTTTGAATCAGAGTTGAGCACCATTTCATAGGTATGAAGGCAGTGTATTTCATATGCCAGCCTTGCAATTGAAATGAAAGCTGGAACCTGAATCAGAAGTTAAGTGTCCTTTGTTGCTGCTTCTATATCGGTGGCACATTCTCCACTCCTCTTACGACCCCATTCACTGCTCTGTTCTCTGTGACTCTCGTGAATCCATCCATGTATGTCGCTTTTTCCAATTCCCCACATTACTCTGTCCTCTGCTCCTCATGCTGGCTTTGGTGTGTACAAGGTATTTCCCAGCTCCTGCAGCTAATCTTTGTAATTGCTGCCCTTTAAATGGACCTACATATCTTTTAGTCATGGAGGATATGGATGGATTGTTGCTGCCAGTGTCTTCAGCATTGCAGTTTTTGTGAGTGAATAATTCTGGTGAATTCCTATATGTTGCTCTTGCAGAATGTCTGTTGAAAAGCAGTGATGTCAAAGGCATTATAACTACACTTGCAATGAGTGTACAGCCCTTTATTGTTACATTGGCAGCAAACACAGCCAGATGAGGAATCAGTAATTATGAGTCAAGTATACTTTATGAAGCAAGGTTTTACTGAACAAAAAGTGAAGACTGCATGGAAGAATCTTATTCTTCAATTCCCAGGATTGCTTAATCGTTGCTCACACAGATGATGCCTTTCTTCTTCTGTTTCTGAGGTAATGTTACATTGAACTATATCGTCGAACAATGGCGTAAAAGACATAGAGTTATGGAGTCATATAGTACAGAAATAGACCCTTCAATCCAATTAGTCTATGACAACCAGAATAAACTAGTTCCACCTGCCTGTGCTTGGCCCATATTCCTCCAAACATTTGTTATTCATGCATGCACCCAAATGTCTATTAAACATTGTAACTAGACCTGCATCTACCACTTTCTTGAGAAGTTCATTCCACACACAAACTATTCTATATCTGAAACAATTGCCCTCATCTTTTTAAAATTTTTCTCCTCTCACCTTAAAAATATGCCCCCAAGTCATGAAATTTCCCTACCTCAGGGAAAAGACATCTGCCATTCCCCTTATTTATAACCCTCATGATTTTCTGAACCTCTACAATGTCACCTCTCAACCGCCAATGCTACAGTGCTAAAGTCTCAACCTATCCAGCCTCTCCTTATAACTCAAACCTTCCAATTCCAGCAATTTCCTGGTCAATCACTTCTGAACCCTGCTATAATAATATTCTTGCTATAACAGGGCGACCTGAACTGAACACAATACTCCAGTCATGGTAAACTATCATAAATGGCTCTGAGGTTCCAAATCTTATTTCTAATTCTGAAGGCTTATTCCTTATTAGAAAATGGTTCATATTAACTCTTTCAATGACTTTAAGATGAGCATCATCAGCACCACTCACCCTTTGTAACTAGAGTCATAGAAGCGAAACAAATGTCTATCTCCTCTTCTCTAGGCCACAGGAATGAATTGCAATAGGCAAACAAAATAACACATATTCCTAGAGATGTAGAGAAGATGTCCTAATGGCGGCACGGTGGCTCAGTAGTTCGCACTGCTGCCTCACAGCGCCAGGGACCCGTGTTTGATTCCAGCCTTAGGCAATTGTCTGAGTGGAGTTTGCACATTCTCCCTGTGTCTATGTGAGTTTCCTCCAGGTACTTGGGTTCCTCCCACAATCAGTAAACTGGCTGTGCTAAATTGCCCATAGTGTTCAGGGATGTGTAGGTTAGGAGCATTAATCAAGTGTAAATGTGGGATAATAGCGTAGAGGAAAGGAATAGATCTAGATGGGTTGCTCCTCAAAGTGTTGGTGTGGACTTGTGGGGCCAAAGGATCTGTTTCCATACTGTAGGGATTCTATGATTGCAACCCAACATTAACCAATAATATCAACTATCATATCAACTCACATTCACTGAAGTTCTACAGCAATTAAGAAAGAAATGGTCCCAGCAGCACACCAGGATTTTCTTTAAAACTCTGGTTGCTCTTTTTCTCACACTGTACCTAATGAAGGAGCAGCACTCTGAAAGCTTGTGATTTTAAATAAACCTGTTGGACTATAACCTATGTAATTTCTGACGTTTCCTCACAGATACAGTTATTAGGCCAAGTCAGTGAATAAACTAAAACAATTTCAAAATACAGGATTCTCAGTTAAAAATATATTTCACACTTTAGTTCAAGTCACTAAGCTCAAACTTTTTATTACCTATAGTTCTTTAAGGCTGAAGAAAAGACTCCTCTGATTGCACCCGATATAATTTATTTTATTCACTCATAGGACATGGGTGTCTCATGGCTGGGCAATCCCTGGTTGCTGTTGAGCAGTTTGGGATAAGCTGCCTTCTTGAACCATTGCAGTCCATGAGCTGTCAATGGACATGCAATGCCACAAAGGAGGGAGTTCTTGGATCTTTTGCCCAGCAACACAGAAGCAATGGTGATATATTTTCAAGTCAGGATGGTGACTGGCTTGGAGGTGAACTTGCAGATAGTGATGTTCCCATGTATCTGCTGCCCTTGTCCTTCTAGATGAAAGTGTTCATGGGTTTGGAAGGTACTTCCTAAGGGTCCTTGGTGATTTTTCGCAGTGCACCTTGGAGATAGTACACGCTGCTGCTACTAAGCATTAGTGGAGTGACTCAATGTTTGTGGATGTGGTGTGAATCAGGTGGGCTGCTTTGTCCTGGATGATGTCAAGCTTGTTGAGTGTTTTTGGAGCTGTACTCATCCAGGCAAGTGGGGAGAATTCCATCACACTCCTTGTGCCTTGAAGGTAGTGGATAGGAATCAAGAAGTGATTTACCCATAGCAATATTCTTATCTTCTGACCAGTTTTTGTAGTCACAGCATTTATATAGCCAGTGCAGTTCAGTTTCTGATCAGTGGTAACAATGTTGATATTGGGAGATTTAGTGGTGGGAATGCCATGGGGCAATAATTAATTTGTCTCTTATTGGAGCTAGTCATTGCCTGGCATTTGTGTGGCACAAATAGTTCTTAACATTTTTCAACCCAAGCCTGGTTATTGCAGATGTCTTGTTGAATTTGGAAATTGGCTGCTTCCGTACCTGAACGGTTGTGAATGATGTTGAACATTGTAAAATCATTGAAGAATACTTCTATTTCTGACCTTATGATGGAGGGAAGATCATTAATGAAGCAGCTGAAGATGGCTGTGCCTATGACACTACCCTGACGAACCCCAGCAAGGATGCCCTGGAGCTGAGATGACTGACCCCTAACAACCATGACTGTCTTCCTGTGTGTGAGATCTGATTGCAATCAGTGGACAGTTTACCCTCTGATTCCAAATGACTTCAGTTTTGTAAGGGCACCTTCATGCCACACTTGGTCAAATGTGGCTTTCAGAGCTATCACTCTTATCTCACCTCTAGAATTCAGCTCTTTGTCTATGTTTGAACCAAGACTGTAATGAGATCAGGAGCTGAGTGGCCCTAGCGGAACCTAAACTGGGTGCCAATGAACAGGTTATTCCTGAGCAGGTGCTCCTTGATAGCTCTGTTGATGATACCTCCCATCATTTTACTGATGATCAAGAGTTAACTGATGAGGCAGTAACTGGCCAGGTTGAATTTGTTCTGCATTTTCTGTATGGAACATACCTTGGCAATTTTCCACGTTGTCGAGTAGCTGCCAGCTTTGCAATTGTACTGGGACAATTTGACTAGGGGAGCAGCAAGTTCCTGAACACAAGTCTTCACTACTATTGCCAGAATGTTGTCAGGACCCATAGCCTTTACAGTGTCCATTGCCTCTGAACATTTTTTGATATGGCGTGGCGTGGAGTGAATTAAATTGACTGCAGATTGGCATCTGTGATGCTGAGGACCATTGGGGGAGGCTGAAGTGGATCATTCAAATGGCACTTCTGGCTGAAGATTGCTGTGAATGCTTCAGCCTTATCTTTTGCACTGGTGTGTTGGGCTATACTATCATTGAGGATGGGGATATTTGTGGAGTCTCTTCCTCCAGTGAATTGTTTAATTGTCCACCACCATTCATGACTAGATGTGCCAAGACTGCGAAGATTAGATGTGATCTGTTGGTAGTGGGATCACTTCACTGTATCCCTTGCTGCTTCTGCTGTTGGCATGCAAGTAATCCTGTTTGTTGGCTTCGCCAAGTTGACACCTCATTTCTGGGTATGCCTGGTGCTGCTCCTGATTGTTTGCTGCCTTGATGTCAACTGTAGAGTGAAGGACATGCAGACCTTGAAGTTTCAGAATATGATGAAGTGCAGTTTTGCTGTTGATTGCCCATGGTGCCTCATAGATGCCCAGTCTTGAGTTGCTAGATATTTTTAAAATGTGTCCCTTTCAGCATGTAACAGTGGAGTGCAGCATGATGTAGGATGTTACAAATTAGAAACGCAGAACTTATGTTATAAGTTGTGAAACCTCTAAGTGTTGATGTTCAATTTAGCTATCAGTATCAGATTGATTTAACTTATGAACTAATTACTTGAGATTCCTTCCTTTTTTGTACATTACTACAAAGATATTTCATTTTTATAAACTAAAAAAAACCGCCAGCATTAAACTAATACTTAAAAAAACTACTTTTAAGAAAAGAGAGAAGACTGAAGAGCCTGACACAAGCCAAAGACTTTACAGTTACTTTAATGACTAGATATATTCACATTCCTACTCATCTTGTTCCATCATGCTATGTTTCGTGACATCACTCTGTCACTGGGTCTCACTGTAGGTTATAGCAACATAGAAGATAGGAGCAGTAAGAGACCATCCATCCCTTTGAGCCTGCTCTGCCATTCATTATGATCATGGCTGGTCATCCATCTCAATAGTCCGTTCCTGTTTTCCCCATTTTCTCTTGATCCATGCAGTTTATCCTCTCCCAGTCACCCTCCCACTGTGAAGAATTTATTTCTTGTAGAAAATCCCAAATAATGCGTCTCTGGCTCCCTTTGCACCACATTTCCACTTTGAACCAAATTTCCAAACAGTACAAATAGTATCAAATGCAGAAATGTATGGAGGGATTTTGTTTCTTTTCAGATTTCCAGTATCTGCAATTCTTCATTTTATTGCAGTCCAGTCAGTATACTCACTTGACCTTTATCTGACTCTGCTAGTCCCACACTGACCATGTACCTGACTGACACTTTTACATGTTCCACAATGGAAATTTCAACAGGAAGCCATCATTATTGTTACAAATAAGAGAGGTAATGGTCTTGATAATAACTGAAATGTAGAAAGTGAATGCAAGAAAGATTTTACAACTGCGCAATCAGGAAATATAGGTTACCCACAAATCCTACTGAATTACAGATGGCATGATGGTTCAGTGGCTAGTATTGCTGCCTCACAGCACTAGGAACCGAGGTTTGATTCCAGCCTCGGGTGACTGTGGGGAGTTTGCACATTCTCTCTGTGTCTGCGTGGGTTTCCTTGGGGTGCTCCAGTTTCCTCCCACAGTCCAAAGATGTGCAGGTGAGTTGTATTGGCCATGCTAAATTGCCTATAGTGTTGAGGGATGTTTAGATTAGGTGGATTAGCGATGAAAAATTCAGGGTTACAGAGTAATGGGGTAGGTCTGGGTGGGATGCTCTTCAGGGAGTGAGTATGGACTCTATGGACTGATTGGCCAGCTTCCACACTGTAGGGATTCTTTGATAATGGCAGGATTTGTTAAATGTTTTTATAAAAGTGTTCCTGATCAATGACCCCCAACTAAATTGTCAATCAGCAAGCCAAGGAATATAAAGACACGCAGAGAGTGGAGTAGAGACATGACTTGGGTCATTGTTGTATGGGCTACCAGACTGAGGCAGATGGAATTTGTCAATTAAAAGTATACATCTGCAGGTTGCAGGGATGTTTCAAGTGTTTGATGTTCAGTTTGTAGGTCGCAAACAGTGCTACAAAGGCTCTTGCTTGTTTCTCACCTCCCTTCAGCTGTATGGTTTCCTGAGACCCACAAAATATGTAAAATTTAAAACTTTATCAAAACTGGAGGGACCCAGACTCCTTGAAATATTTCAATTTCTGACTCACCTCCCGCGAGTGGGTTGGTCACCTATCCTTTTTTATTCACATGAACCTTCTGGGTCTGTCTTTCTTTCCGTTTAATGTTGTTGTTAGTTTTAAAACCCAGAAGTGCTGTCACACACAACTGAGCAATGTTCCCAGCACCAAATCTCCCTCTCCTTTGATGTGCATTCATTAGAATTGGACACATCCTTCTTGGAATGTGATAACTGTCCAACTTCTACAGGTCCTAAACAAACATCGGCACTGAGTACTAAATATCAACGTATTGAGCATTTTGCTTTTGTTTTTAACTGGGATATAATAGTAAGCTGATAGTCAGAAACCTTTTGTTAAAAATAAACCAAATCCTACATCTAAATTATAGATAGACAGTCAAATCAATCAGTTTCATTCAGGTTTCCACTCTTATTCACACCTATTAATGGCTCTCACTGAATTTATTGAGTACATATTTCATACTTTCGACAAGAGACCATTCGCATTGGCTTTTTTCTTGATTTAAAAATAGCCCTCAACATTGTAAGTGATGGTTTTCTGTGTTCATGATTAAATGTTCGATTCATTTAAGCTGCAGGGATAAGGGTTCCTTTGTTTCTGAACAAATGCATTACAGGGCCCTATCAAGGTGAACCTCTCTTTCACCACACAGAACTTAAAGGATCAACACCACTTCAGTGAGAAGCACGCTAGGAGGATGAATTTGAGTTCTATTACCTTGCTTTCTACAGAATCAAACAATAAATAATTGGGTGAACTGTTACAGCTTGGCATTTTCATGTTGATTTCTCACTTTTATTGTCCTCCACTAACCAACCTGCTGAAATAAAAAAGGCAGTTTATTTATACCTGATGAAAGAGCAGAGCTCTCCGAAAGCTTGTGATTTCAAATGAACCTGTTGGATTATAACCTGATGTTGTGTGACTTCTGAGTTTACTTGACAATAATGAACTTCGCTGTCCAGATTTCAAGATGCCATGCCTAATTATCCTACCAAATCAAATTTTGTCTTGCTTCATCTTTGTTTTGGTGATTAAACAAACTGCACAGTTTGATATTGGCTTTAGCAGGAGAATTTCTGATTCAGTCACCAGTTAGTAATCAGTTAGAAGATGCAAGCTAGCAAATTGTCATCAAAGACACTTTACTTGGCTTTTGGACCCTGGCTCTGGAATATGAGGTGACATACAGTTTGGTGATCACAATTTGTTGGCTCTTCACTTTGTGATTGATGATATCGTTGTCTTCCCAGCTTTCATTGGCTGCCCTGGTTGCCCTTGAGAAGTTGGTGGTGAGCTGCCTTCTTGAATAGCAACACATCAACTGCAACTAATGTCTGATGTCCTTTTCTTAATCACTCCCCCACCCTATTCCCTTTCCATGTTAAAAAAAACTAATAATCTTACTTGATCACTTCAGATCAAGAAAGCTTGCAAGAATATTTATACACAGTTTAGGTAAAGGGGAAAGCAGTAGAAGTAGTGTATTTGGATTTTCAGAAAGCTTTTAGTAAGGTTCCACAAGGAGGTTAGTAAAAGAAATTAGAGCACATGTGATGGGTAATAAACAGGTATGTATTGGGATTTGAGGATTAGTTAACAGAAATATAACAGGGTCATTCTTAGGTTTGCAGGTTGTGACTAATGAGGTACCACAAGGATTAATGCTGGCTCCATCACTTTACAATCCATATCAATGATTTTGTGGATGTTACAAAATTGAATATCAATCTTTGCTGTATGTATGAGACAAAGAGTGTTGAAGGGGATTTAACCAAGCTGAGTGAGCGGGCAACTGTATGGCAGTTGAAATATGAAATGCGTAAGTGTGAGGTTATCAATTGTGGGTAGGAAGAAGAGAGGTGCAAGGCATTCCATTAATTGTCAGACATTAGAAAATGTTGATGTCCAAAAAGACCTTGGTGTCTTGTTCATTACTCATTGAAAGATAGCACACAGGTGTAGCAAACAATCTTAACAGGAAGGCCTTTATCAGAAAAGGATTTGAGTGCATGAACAAGGCTAGCTTTCATCATATAAGCTGGAGTACTACATGCAGTTTTGGATCCCTTGCTGAAGGAAGGATATACTTGCCTTAGATGCGGAGCAGCAGAGATATTTCAACCAATTGTTAGAATGACCAATCTGACTTGTGAGGAAAGATTGAGAAAACGGGATCTGTACTCTATGGAGTTTAGAGTGAGAGATGGCCTGATAGAAAAAATCAAATTCTTAAAGAGATAGACAAAGTAGATGGACAATGGAATTTTTTTCCCTGGTTAGGTGAATTTAGAACCGGAGAAAACTGTCTCAGAATAAGGGACAATGCAGTTAAAACTGAGATAATATTAATTGTACAGTATAATACAACACAACAAAGGAATAGGCCCTTTGACCTCTGAAGCCTGCACCGATTCATAATCCTTATTTACACCCGTTCCTTATTGTCCATATACGATTTCTATCCCTCCATTCTCCTCCAGTTTATATGTCAATCAAGATAAGCCCTAAATGTTGCTAATGTGCCTGCTTCCACCACTTCCACTGGCAGTGCAATCCAGGCCTCTGGATGAAACATTTTCCCTGCAATTCTCCCTTCAACTTTCCTCCTCATTTTCAACCCATGCCTTGCTGTAGTTGACCTTTCCACCCTGGGATAAAGCCTCTGACTATCCACCCTATCTATGTCTCTGATAACTTTGTCGACTTCCATCAGGTCACCCCTCAGCCTCCATCTTTCCAGTGAAAACAATCTGAGTTTATCCAACCTCTCCTCACAATTAGAACCTTGCAGAGCAGACAACATCCTGGTAAACCTTCTCTGCACCCTCTCCAAAGCATTCACATCCTTCTAGCAATGTGGCAACCAGAACTACACAAATGTGGCCCAACTAAAACTAAAGTTTTATACAGTTGTAATATAATGTAATTTCAAAGCCTCAGCCAATGAAGGCAAGCATGCTGTTTGCCTTCTTGACCACCTTGTCCACCTGTGTTGCCACTTTCGGGGCTCTGTGGACCTGTACACCCAGATTTCTCTGTATGTCGATGCTCCAAAATGTTCTGCCATTTATTATATAATTCAAACCTGAATTTGTTCTTCCAAAGTGTATCATCTCACATTTGTCTGGATTAAACTCCATCTGCCATTTCTGAGCCCAACTCTGCAATCTTTCTATATCCTGCTGTGTCCTTTGACAATCCTACCCACTACCTACATCTCTGCTAATTTTGGTTTCATCTACAAATGTACTAATCAGTCACCTACACTTTCCTGCAGATCATATATATATATTGCAAACAACAAAGATCCCAGCACTGATCCCTTTGGAACACCACTAGTTACTGATGTCCATTCTGAAAAACACTCTTCCACTGTTACTGTCTGTCTTCACTGACAAAGCCAATTTTGTATCTATCTAGCTAATACACACTGGATCCATGAGAATCTACCCTTGTTCCAGCCTGCCATGGGGTACCTTATCAAATGCCATAGTAAAGTCCATGTAGACCACATCCGTTGCCCTTTCCTAATCAATCAGTCTTGTCACCTGCTCAAGAAACTCATGTTGGTGAGACATGACCTTCTCTGCACAACTCCATGCTGCCCATCACAACAAGCCCATTCACTTTCAAATGTGAATAATTCCTGTCTCTCGGTATCTTCGCAAACAGCTTTGCCACCACTGATATCAGGCTCACCAGCTCACCTGGATTCTCCCTGTTTCCCTTCTTAAACAAAGGAGCTACACTGGTTATTCTCCAGTTTGCTGGAATCTCACCTCCGAGCAAAAAGGATGCAAAGATATCTATTCAGGTGCAGCTATTTCTTCCCTTGCTTCCCACAGTATCCTGGGAGAGATGCCATCTGGCCCTGGGGACTTGTCTACTTTAATGCATTTCAGGATACCCAACATTTTCTCCTTCATTATGTCGACCTGCCTGAGAGTCGTCACATAGTTTTCCCTAACCTCAACGTCCCTCATGTCCCTCTCTTTGGTGAATGCAATATATATAGGACTCATTAAGGATCTCACCCATTTCCTCTGGCTCCACACATAACTTTCCTGATGAAGGGGCATTTGCCTGAAACATCGATTTTCCTGCTCCTCAGATGCTGCCTGACCTGCCGTGCTTTTCCAGCACCACTTAATCTAAACTATGGTTTCCAGCATCTGCAGTCCTCATGTTTGCCTACATAACTTTCCTACTTTATCCTTGAGTCGGCCTACTCTTTCCCTAGCCTCCTCTTGCTCCTAATGTACGTATACACTGCCTTGAGGTTCTCCCTAACCCTGCTGACCAAGGGTATCTCATAGCCCCTTTTAGACCTCCTAGATCCCCGTTTGAGCTTCTTCTGACTTGCTGTATATTCTTCAAGGACTTTGTCTGTTTTCAGTTGCCTAAACCTTCGGTATGCTTCCTCTTTTTTTGACTAAGCTGATAATTTCCCCTGTCAGCCAAATTTCCAGAATCCTGCCATTCCTGTCCTTCATTTTCACAGGAACATGCCTGTCCTGCACTTAAATCAACTGGTTTTTAAAAGACTCCCACAAGTCCGATGTGGATTTACCCTCAACCAGCTGGTCCTGCTCCACATTCTCTAATTCATTTATAGTTCACCTTGCCTTAATTTAATACCTTCATCCAAGGTTGCCCTTGTCCTTAGCCATATTCATCCTAAACCATCGGGAATTATGGTCACTATTGCCAACATGCTTCCCCACTGAAACTTTGATCACCTGGCCAGGCTTGTTTCCCAATACCAAAAGGTCCAGTATAGCCCCCTCCCTTGTTGCATTATCCACATACTTTTTCAAAACACCTGACAGATTGTGACCATTCAAATCCATGGTGCTGAGGGAGTTCCAGACAATATGGGGGATGTTAAAATCACCCACCACAACAACCCTGTTATTTTCACATCTTTCCAGAATCTGACAATATGTTTCTTTCTCCCATCTCCTGCTGGCAGCTGGGGAGACTGGAGAACAATCCCAGCATTGTGATTGCACTCTTTCGATTCTGGAGCTAAACTCATAATGTCTGTCTGAAGGATCCCTCCTGGGTGTCCTTTCTCCCACTTCTGTATTATGCTCCCTACCCAGTCCCCCAGCTCTTTTGCTTTTCTTCTGTCTCATCTAAAATATTGATATCCCAGAATGTTAAGCTGCCAGTCCTGTCCCTCTTTCAACCATGCCTTTGTGATAGCAACCATATCATAATTGCATGTGTTAATTCAGGCCCTAGGTTTATCCATCTTACCTGTTATACTTATTGCATTGAGGCAAGTACAATCCAAGCCTCCAGTTCTGCTGAGCTCACAAACTCTCCCTGACTACTCTTCCTCTTAGCTACCTTTGCCTTAGTCTCAAGATCTTCCTCAGTCTTTATACTTACTGACCCGCTGCTCTGGTTCCCACCCCCAAGCCAGTTTATTCCCTCCCGAGTGGCACTCTCAAACCTCCCTGCCAGGATATGGAAGACCCTCCAGTTTATGTGCAACCCATCTTTCTTGCACAGTTCTGACCTTCCCTGAATGATGAAAAGGAATTTCTTCCCTCTGAAGGGATTGAAACTTTTGAATTCTCTACAGTACCATGAACAAAATGCAGCCATTAAGTACGTACAGGGTAACGATCAGTAGATATCTCGTTGCAAATGACATCAAGAGATATGGGGATAGTGGGGGAACATGTTATTTAGGCAGATTATAAGCTGTATTCGGGAATGGCAGAGCAGGCTCAATAGGCAGAAAAGCTCCACCACCCCCACCACCCCCAACCCGTTCTAAGTTACCCAGATGGCAATGAGGTAAGGCACATTTTAGAAAGGGAAGGTACCTTTTGGGATTGTTAAAAATGGACATATTTGCATGTGAAAAGTGCATAAATTCATTGGGTATGTCAAATCTGCCAAGAAACCATCAAAGCTGATGTGTGGGGCTTAAACAAAAACTGAAAGGTTTTTTGATGCGCGTGTTGGCAGATGCAAACATAGAGTTCTGCTAAAGGGGGACCAAAACCCCAATTATTTAAATGATAAGTGGAATAGAAAATACGATGAAACAAAGCATTTCAGTGAGTTCTTTCAGTGAAAATTAGATCAAATGATTGAGAGGGGAACATTTTTAATTCTTTGTAATTGAGCTAAGGGTGCATGTGCAAAGATACTTTAATGGTGGGTGGACATATTGCGAGCTGAAAATGTGTTGCTGGAAAAGCGCAGCAGGTCAGGCAGCATCCAAGGAACAGGAGAATCGACGTTTCGGGCATAAGCCCTTCTTCAGGTGGACATATTGCGAGGCTGGCTCACAAAGTAGACAGGATTTTGGTCTTCAAAAATGGTGGTGTTGAATTTGAAAGCAAGGACTTTATGTAGACCCTCCCTGGATAGCTCTGGATCAGTCACAACTTGAGGATTCTTTCTATGGGAGTGTTCTTGAGAGAGTGCAGAGGAGACTAACAGGAAAGTTTCATCATTTGTGGAATTCACCAAAAATTTAATTTTGAGTAATTGAAGTTGTTTTGTTCTTGGAAGGAAGGAAATTCAGGTGAGATTCGATAGAGATATGCAAGATTATGACAGACTTTGACAATGCAGAGAAGGAAGTATTGCTATCATTAGTTAATGTTGCAAGGACCTGCAAGGATGGATTTAAGGTTTTGGCAAGTGATGAGGCATATCAGGAAAAGCCATTTTTACACAGCACATGACAACAATCTGGAAGTTATGAGGGTGGTAGAAGCAGAGGTGATTAATGATTTCAAAAGGAAATGGACACTTGAAGTAAATAACAGGGTGGCACGGTGGCTCAGTGGTTAGCACTGTTGCCTCACAGCACCAGGGTCCCAGGTTCAATGCCAGCCTCGGGTGACTGTCTGTGTGGAGTTTGCATGTTCTCCCTGTGCCTGTGTGGGTTTACTCCGGGTGCTCTGGTTTCCTCCCACAGTCAAAAGATGTGCAGGTCAGATGAATTGACCATGTTAAATTGCCTACAGTGTTAGGTATATTAGTCAGAGGGAAATGAGTCTGGGTGGGTTACTCCTCGGAGGGTCAGTGTGGACTTGTTGGGCCGAAGGGCCTGTTTCCACACTGTAGGGAATCTAATCTAATCCAAACATTTCAGCTTCTGAAGGTAAAACAAGAGAATAGGACTGACTGAATTATTTCACAAAAAGTTAGCATGGACTTAGTGGGAAGCGTGTCTGCCTTCTGAAATATAAATGACTCCACAATTCTTGCCAGTGGTTGCTTTGTCACCAAAGACACATGTCAATTAGTGTGTTAGCTTTGATTGTACATGCCTGGGATCATTAAGAATCTTCTCAACAGCACTGGATTGCTGTGCATCTGAAAATTCATATCTACATGCTATAATGATTGATTTTTTAGCACAGTTTATTCTTGTGTCTTTTCAAATGTATGTTGGCTCACAATTTCTTGCTGTCTTATTAAAATCTGAAGGAGAATAGGAGAAATGACTGCCCCTTCCAATACATTACATCAGAAATGCAATTATCATTGAAGCACTTTTAGGTTCTGGGTCATACTTTAAAATGAAAACATAATTCCCCATATGCAACAGAGTATTGTGCACACATGTTCTGAACTAAATTGTCTGCTCTCTGATTTGGTGCAACACCACATTTTAAGCCGAATAACACAATTAAAACACAAATGATGTGTTTTAATTTTAAGGTTATTAAAATCATCCTTTCGAAACACTCTGCTCATAAATACATGTTCTGAGATGAAGCTAAACAACTAATCAGAACCTCACCAACACCATCATACCTGCAATCTGCTACAGAAGTGCAACGACATTGCCTCTCCACAGTATTACCTGTTAATAAACATCGAAGCACACACCACAAGAAGAGTGCAATTCTACTGGAGCTGATCTTGAAAGAAAATTTGAAGCATTTTTAAACTAGTTTCTCTGTTGTATATGCACCTAAAGGTTTGGCTCTTTGGCCAAGTCACTTTATATGTCTCAAAGTTAAATTTTGTCTGACAATGCTCCTTTGAAGCAACTTCGCAACAGACACATTTCCAGTCAGTAATTGAAATCTGCACAGTTTTTCGAATGAACCCAGTTAAGTGCCTTTACCTCAGTTTGATGAAATGTATAGTTTCATTGATTTGTCCACATAAAGTGGCTGTCCATTGTTGCTGTGGATTGATTTTGAACTGAACATCATTTAAAGAGAAACACAACTGGTTTCATGTTTTGCTCCCTATTAAAGTCCTTTTTTTCGCATATTTTAATTTTATTTTTGAACTGGTACCATTGAGCTTCAAATTTGTCTCATGTTGTCTCATACTGTTGTAAGCTTGATAGGATTTCTGTAGATTTAACAACTTTCGGGAGATGAGGACAATGAATGGAGGATGTCTGCTGTGGCTCATCTTACTATGGATTTGTTTATTTTTGTAAATATGTCCTGAATGAGGGGCAATGTTGATTCATTTGCAATGTGGATGAGAAATAAAAAGAAATAGAACAGATGAATTTAAAGAATAAAAATCATTTGAACAATGAAAATTATGGGGGGATATCTCGCGTGAAAGTCTAAATTATGAGTGGAAGTCTATCAAAAAAGAAATCCTGTAGTTAAATGAAGTATGTGGATCGGAACTCTTTTGCAACTGAGTGAGTTCTTTGAGTTGTTTAATGAAGAAAAAAAACTGAACGTTATTCCAGTATTTTCTTGGATTCTATATTATTGTCACTCGGTATAAATGATTGCCCGTAACATCAAGGAAGCAATTAATGGAGTAAGGTCTCAAGGAGCCTAACAAGGGTGGGTTCAATGGGAATCAACAGGGAAACTCCAGTTATTAGAGTCATATCCCAGTGCAAGAAATGTTGGATGTTGAAGGTCACCATTTCAGTCCAACGAAATCTCTGTCAGCGTTTCTCCGCTTAGATATTTTCTAATCAACCTGTTTAGTGATGTTATTGCATACCACTGGAGCAGTTGGGGCTTGGACTCAAGCCATCCTGGTTCTAAAGTAGGGATACTATCACTGCACACAAGAGCCTCAGCTCCTTGGGACTCTTTCCTAAGGCTGACCATCTTCAGCTAATCATCATAAACCTTCCCTCTCTCTCATCAGGTCAGACCTGGGGATGTTTGTTGCTGATTACCAATGTTGAAACTTTATTGCTGGAACAGCACAGCAGGTCAGGCAGCATCCAGGGAACAGGAGATTCCTGAAGAAGGGCCTGTGCCTGAAACGTCGAATCTCCTGTTCCCTGGATGCTGCCTGACCTGCTGTGCTGTTCCAGCAATAAAGTTTCAACTTTGATCTCCAGCATCTGCAGACCTCACTTTCTCCTCGAAGATTACCAATGGTCAGGTGTCCTACAGTGTCCTTATTTATCCCTACATTTGTAGCAGTTCATGATGGCAGTTCACCACCACTTGTTCCAGGGCAAGAAATACTGGCCTAATCAGTAACTGTTACATAACATGAACGAATAGAATGAAAAAAACACTTTTGTTTTACTTGTTGGAACAGCCTACAATGTAGTTGTTGAACTGAGGTAGCTGCAACTAAATTACTTTATTCATAAGTAACAGTTATTTGTCATCTTCTGTGATTTACTGAGATCATTGTGCGAAAGAAGTCAACTGAGAAGGGAAAAAATAAATGCAGTAACACAATGTTAAGTGTATCCTATCGCCATCAAGACATTTATAAGAAAGTCTTAAGTGTTTTAGAATGGTACTTCTATTTGTCATATTGTAGGGGAAAGTTTATATTTTAATCAAGACTATGATTGATGTTGAATTGGTTCACCTGGAGTAGAAAGCAGGAGAATTTTGCAATGAGAAAAAAGACAGACTTTTTAAAAATTCATTCATGGGATGTTGGCAGCTCTGCCTGGGTCAGCATTTATCCTTCATACCTACTTGGCCATTGCTTGGGTCATGTCAGAGGGTAGTTAAAAGCCAGCTGCATTGTCGTGGGTCTGGAGTTACATGTGAGTCAAACCAATCAAGGAAGGCATATTTCCTTTCCTAAAGGGCATGAGTGAGTCAGATGTTTTTTTTTAAATGTCAATGAACAGTGATTATATGGTTGCTATACAGCCAGTTTTTAACTTCAGATTTTTATTGAATTCAAGTTTCACGATTTGTCATCACTTTGGCTCTTGGGTTACGATCCCAGTAAGGTTAGCACTGCATCACCAGCTGTATATTCATATTGAGATATTCATACAATGTGATGTTGAGGCTGAATGAAGCCAAAACACTTTCACGTTAAATAAATTCTTTCTGGCAACAATTCTCTTACCGGTTGAGCTTATAGCCATATGGCTGCCTCTTAATTTTCAGAGGTTGAGTTGTTCAGCCTACAAACTGCATCCTTTTCCTCTCTCTCTCTCGCTTTCTCTCTCACTATCTCTTTGTTTTGGCGAAAAGATAGAATGCACCAAATAAATCTCAAAGAAAGAATTCATACAAGAAAAGAATTAAGTATCTGATCAAGCATCAAATCGAAGGATGACCAGCGCCATATGGGTATCAACATCTCATCATGTGAAAAACCATAAGAACTGTGAAAGAAAAACTGGCTTTCTACCTTGCAGTCTAGATCTATTACCATCATGATTTATTATTTTCCACCCATATTAGATATATTAAACCACTTGTGTTTTGTCTGTCTTAAGATGATTGAGTGAGTGGGGTTTTGTTGGATGAAGTTTAAGTTGTATAAAATAGTATTTGTTTCTTTTTACTGTTCTTGATAAAGTGAAGTGTGCTAAGATAAACACTGTAGAAAACCATCTGGTTTGATTTACTTTTGACTAGGTAGCAGTCAGTCAGGCAAATTGGATTTTGGTGCTCCCATTGGGTTTTTGTTTATACATTTAAACATTTTCTCATGATTCATGGAACAATGAGGCTTGAATATCAACACATTGTGCCTATGTAATTCATGAAAACATAATCTCAGGCCAGACCTCAATGTTTCTTGAATATTATTTATTAACTCTCTCTTAATTAAGTCACCAGAACCCAATGCCCTGAGGTGCACTGTTTCCAATCATCTAGCAGAGTCTCCGATAATTAAAAACCAAGGTTGCAGTTACGTCCCAACATCAGTGTGAGGTGTTGCATTTTGATAAAGCAAATCAGGGCAGGAGTTATACAGTTAATGGTAGGGCGCTAGGAGTGTTATGGAACAAAGAAAACAAGGGGTGCAGCTACACCATTCCTTGAAGGTGGAGTTGCAGATGGACAGGGTGCAGAGAAGGCGCTTGGTACACTTGCCTTCATTGGTCAATGCATTGAGGAGAGGAGTTGGGACATCATGTTGTGGCTGTGCAGGACATTAGTTAGGCAACTTTTAGAATACTGTGTTCAATTCTGGTTGCTCTTCTACAGGAAACATTTAAAAGGGACTAGAGAAATGGAACAAATGCCAGAAAATGGGACTAGATCAGTTTCGGATAGCTGGTTGGCACAGACGAATTTGGCTGAAACATTTCCATGTTGTCCAACTCGATAACTCTGACACAATACCTCTGAGTCTCACCTGCATATTCATTAAACTCTACACCCTACTCCAAGTATAAAATCAGTTTCTTATATCATTAACTGCAGTATTTGCTTTGTCACCAGTAACATCATTTCACACTTCATGGTGCTGAAATATCTATGTGAAGACCAGTGAATGCTTACTGAGTATACACCTCTTCATCTGAATTGTACACCGATCCCTTGATGAGATTATTCAACACTGTAACTCAACTGGACAGCAAAGTGGCACCATCAAAAAAGAGCTGATGAGCATCACTGTTGCATTTCATTTGCAGGGCAATCTTATGGCTTCTTGCAACATATTGTCCAATTTATGATGAAGACAGGAGTAAATCATCAGGAAGACTACAGAGACAGATTCATTTCTTCAAATTACTAGGATAGGGCTGTAAATTATTAACAACCTTTTTTGCCGATGTTGCTCATTCACTGGATGACTTGCTGTCAGCACTGTTGGAATTAGTAAGGATTGCAAACTATTCTGGATGAAAAGATGATCGTCATTGAGCGCTGTCATCTCTGAGAGTCTACCTAGAATGCCAGAAGAAGGTGAATAATTTTCTCGGTTTTCAAGCAAAGGTTGAACGTCATTCCCATACTTCATCACTGTTTTAGGACTTGACATGCATGTGTAGAATTTGTTAGTCTCTGTATGCAATGGATGATCTCATCAAGCTCAATTAATTGGTGGTTGAAAGATTATTGTGACCACCTTTTACAGCCTACAATACTGATGGTATCATGACATCTTCTGTGTCCACATACTGTGTTCCATCAACATTATTTGTCTAATACACCGATGTTGTCTGAGGATTAGTGGAAGAATTTTGCTCACTCTGTTCTGTAAGAATATTATAAGGGTTTTGATGTACAACATCTATGACTGGAGAGTCAGGTCCTCCAGGATTGTTTGCCTGACATGAGTGTGTTCTCTTATACACAGTCTCTCAACTAGTCTCTCAACTAGGGATTTTGAAAACAAAATAGGCTTACCTCTTCAAGCATGACTTCAAGGGGAGTATGATGAAGCTGTGATCAAACTCTTGACAAAGCTTAGGTTCTTCATGATTTACAATATTCATCTTATCTTCTTGGCATGGAACTTCTTCAGTAGTTTTGAAAAGTTGAGAAATTCAAAATTTCATCCAGATTTCTTTAGATCAAAGCTTGTGTTCTTCCGATACAATTCCTCACATAATGGAATTATGTTATAGCCTTCCAATGGAGTGTCTTGTATCTTCTATAGAGGACTTAGTTTTACATAAGCTTGCCACATCAGTTAGGATTGGTACTGATTCAGGAAGTTATAAATGGGTTCATTAATAATTTCACTATTGTTGTTAAGTGTTGTTTGAAAGTGACCTTTAACTGAAATGGCGTTGTCTCCCAGACCTTGTATCTTGATATCTGATGCTTAAAGATGACACTAGTAGCATTGACGTGTGTCAGCCTCCTTGCACAATCTTGGTATTCCTCTGTTTCAGTTAGAGTGCCGTGGCTTTTAAGAGGTTATGTAGTCCTGGTTTATTTTAAGAGAGAGATTGAAAGAGAAGTGATGAGTTCCTACTGACGGCTACGAGAGTAAGCAGCTTGGGAGGCCTTGGGATTTTTTAGCAGCCTGAAAATTTATGGCCAATTCTCACAGATTACGATTTCTGAATTACATCAGAAGCTATTTGGTTTTCAACAGAGTTGGTAGCTTCGGTGAATATCTCCTGGCTGCTACTGCTCTCTGAACTTTCTCTTCATGTTTTTGTCCTCGTGGATGGGAGAACTGCATGTACGAATCTTCGTCTGAATGTTATTTGTTTGCTAAGGGTTGTGTTTTTGGGATATTACTATATTGGAACAGTCAATTAGTAATAGTTACTGTATCTATTCTGTTAGGTTATCCAGGAGAAGTAAGGTATTCTAAATTCTGATTGTATTTTAACTGATGTATTTAAATAAATTGTTTTGCTTAATATCGTGAAATGTGATCAGTCACATTGTATCTGGAACAAACACTTTACGTTTGCCTTAAAAACTAGAAAAAGTTAAGGTCTAGGCTACCTTCCGCAAATATTTAGAGGGGGGCTGGTCTAGTTGATAACAATCAACATTTCAACACTTTGCTGCATACCGACAACTACAACTGTAATGCAACTGTAAAGGCTCACAATACTGCGGCATTGCCTTGCACGTTTGTGTGAACACAAAGCCAGCTAGCTTTTCCTGCTGGTCAGGAGGGCTCAGGCAAAGACATGAAAATCTTGCCATATGACACAGCCAGCTTCAAATCTGCACCAACAGGCAGCAGATTCCGCGGTTAACAAACTGCATGTGTTACTAATAAATGACCACGTCTCAAAGTGAAAGGGCAGTCATCCTCATTAAAGTCCAAGGAGACACATCTCAGTCAGTACAGTAAATCAAAGACAGCCTGTAGGTCCAGTGCCGAGAGTGTGGTGCTGGAAAAGCACAGCAGCTCAGGCAGCATCCGAGGAGCAGGAAAGTCGATGTCTTGGACTGGAGCCCTTCATCAGGAGCCCTTTCGTGCTTGACCTGCTGCCTGACCTGTTGTGCTTTTCCAGCAACACAGTCTCGACTCTAATCTCCAGCATCTGTGAACCTCACTGTCTCCCTGTAGGTCCAGTGTGACCTGTATAAGTCATCATGAGGAAACAGCCAGAGAGTTGTTCAGATATCAGTCAGGAATCTGGTCACTCATCACTCGGGGCTTTCCAGTTAAGTCACTCAAGGACCATGGTCAGTTCAGGGTGTCTGTCTGCTGTTATGGACAAGGCCAGATCCCCATAAAATATTGTAAGAAGGTAGCCTAGACCCTAACGTTTTATTATTTTAAAGGCAGATGTGAAGTGGATATTCCAGGTAGGATGCAGCTGGCTTTAAGCAAAACAGTATTTATTTAAACACTACAGTTGAAACACGAACAAAAGAAAATTGAATTTAGAACAACTTAACTATTGGAAAATTTAACTGACCCAATAAGGAACTGTTCCAATCCAATAACATCCCAAAAACACTCCCTTGGCAAAAAGGTAAATTAAGTCACAGATTCTTACAGGCAGGAGGGAACAATATCCAAAGCTATTTCATTGGGGAAAGGCAGTCAGGAATCATTCACTGAAGCTTGCAATCTTTCCTGGACTCCAGCATCTTGTGACTACCACAGCTAAACCAAACAAGAAAAAAACCTGAACTAGAAGAACTGGCCACCATTGCTGAACGAGGCTTGTTGTAGACCGCTTGGCACCTCTGCCTTTACGACCTCTTTTTTTTAAAAAATGGTCAGATAAAATAACCTTGCTAAAATGACAGCGTCCTTTATTTATATCTCAACCTCCATTCCCCCCACACACACCCCCCTCCCCACATTCCTGAAGAAGGGCTTATGCCTGAAACGTCGATTCTCCTGCTCCTCGGATGCTGCCTGACCCGCTGTCCTTTTCCAGCACCACACTTTTCGACTCTGATCTCCAGCATCTGCAATCCTCACTTTCTTCTCCTCACATTACTAACAGTCAAGGAGTTTATGAGCAGGCCAGAGTTGTGGAAGAGGTGTTCGGTAAATTAATCATAATGGCAGTGCTTTTAGAAATGCGTAATAAAATTAAGTAGTGTCAGCATGGCTTCATGAAGAAGAAATCATGACTGATACTTTTATTACTGTTCTTTGAGGAGGTAACAAGCATGATAGATAAAGAGGAACCAGTAGATACAATTTACTTGGATTTCCAACAGACATTTGGTAAGGTACCACATATTAGGTTGATTAATGAGCTGAAAACCCATGGTGTTGGGAGTAGTGTATTAACATGGAGAGAGGGTTTACTAAAGAATACAATACAGAGAGTCAGGGGTGGGGCAGAAGTGAGTGTATTGGCCATCGCTAACGAGAAAGCGCTGGGGAAGCTGAAAGCTCTGAATGTGGATAAATCACTCAGACTGGATGGACCAGATCCTATAGTTCTGACGGAGATAGCTGAGGCATTGATGGTGATCTTTCAGGAATCACTGGAGTCAGGGAAGGTGCCAGTGGATGAGAAATTGGCTAATATTATCCCTCTGTTTAAGAAAGGAAGGAGTCAGAGACAGGAAATGATAGGCAGGTTTAACCTAGTTTGAAAGTCTAGTGCCTGAGGACACAACCTCAGAATGAAAGGACCTGGTTGTGAATCTGAGGAATTCATTGCTGCAGAAGGCTCTGGAGACCAAGTCAGCCTCGGGTGCACCTGTACTCACAGTCAGCACTGCAGACGTTAGCTTGGTATTCTTGAGAGTGAACCCATGGAAGGTGACTGGCCCGGATGGGGTCCCTGGCCATGCACTCAGATCCTGTGCGGACCAGCTCGTGGGAGAATTCACAGACATCTTTAATCTCTCTTTACAATGACCTGAAGTCCTGCTTCGAGAAGACCACCATCATCCCACTGTCAAAGAAAAATCATGCAGTATACCACAATGACGACCATCTAGTGGCTCTGAGCTCCATAATTTTGAAGTGCTTTGAGATGTTAGTCATGTTTGACATCAATACCAACTTACCAAATTACTGGACACTTCACAATTCACAGACTGGCGCAACAGGTCCACAGCAGATGCTGTCCCTCCGACCCTGCACTCGTCCCTGAAACATCTGGATAACAAGGATAACTATATCAGATTCCTAGTTATTGACTACAATTCCTCCTTCAGCACCATAATTCCAAGCAAATTCATCTTGAAACTCTGAGACCTGGGTACAGCTCCCTGTTCTGAAACTGAACTCTTGACCTGCTGACTCAGAAACAGTAAGTAGCAAGAATAAGCGACAACACCTTCTCCACAATAATCCTCAATATAGCCGCATACACAGCCCCCCGCTATACTCCTTATACATTCACAACTGCATGGCTCAGTTCTGCACTAACTCCAGTTACAAATTTGTTGACAACACCACTGTTGTAGGTCAGATCTCAAACAACAATGAGACAGAATACAGGCGTGGTATAAAGGCAACAATCTCTCCATCAATGTCAGCAAAATGAAGGAGCTGTTCCTTGACTTCAGGAAGCATAGTGGAGGGCTGAACCCTGTCTGAATCAATGGTGCTGAGGTGGAGATGGTCGAGAGCATCATTTCCCTGGCAGTGATGGTCACCAACAATCTGTCCTGGTCCATCCACATTGAAGCAATGGTCAAGAAAGCACAACAGTGTCTCCACTGTACAAGGTTAAAGAAATTCAATATGTCCACAAAAACTCTGACCAACTTTTATAGATGCACCATAGAAAACATCATATCTGAATGCATCACGTATTTGGTTCAGCAACTGCTCTTCCCAAGACCGCAGGAAATTACAGAGAGTCACGAACACAGCCCAATCCATCACACAAACCAGCCTTCCATTCATTGCCTCCATCTAGACTTCTTGCTGCCGCGGGAAAGCAACCAACATAATCAAAGACCCCTCCCACCCCAGTTATACTCTCTTCCATTGGGCAGAAGATATAAAAGTTTGAATATACGTACAGATAGATTCAAGAACAGCTTCTTCCTAGCTGCTTTCAGACTTTTGAACAGACTTCTCAAATGTTAATTCAAATATCTGCACACCCCCTGTGATTGTAACACACTCTGTTCTGCTACTTTGATGTGCTGTCTATGGTATGATCTGCCTGTATGGCATGAAAAACAACATTCTTCACTTTATCTTGGGGCATGTGACAATAATCAATCAGTCAAGCAAATCTTTAAGGCGGAAATGGATAGGTTCCTGATTAGTTAGGAAAGAAGGCAGGACAATGGTGTTGAGAAACACATTACCCATGACCAAATGGCAGAGCACACTCGATGGCTGAAGAGCCTTATCCTGCTCCTACATCTAATGGTCTTGAGGTTAAGGTGGAGGGAGTATTTTCAGGAAGATAATCTGAAACCAGTGGAGTTTCATCGGGATTAGTGCTGGGGCCACAATTAGATGCAATATATTGCTGAGACTTTCTTTTCTTTATTGTTTTTAGTTTGGAGCTGTGAACTGAGAATTGAAGTTAATCTTTGGGCTGAAAGCAGCAGTTTGTTTTGAAAGACAATAAGAAAACAAACAAACTGATACTCGTTTACAAGGCCAGGCTGAGAGGTTAATTATGGGTTGCTTCGCATCCAATTTGCTCTAGGCTTTTCAGTTCTGTTCAAAGGCACGGTAGATGTTTAGGTATGAGCTGGTGCCAGCCTAACAAAGGGAATGAAAATCAATAGAAAGGGAAACTAAACTTTGAACTGGTTTTGAACATTTGTCAGAAGGTTTGGGGTGGCCAAAGCTATAAATGGATGTTTGATTGCTTCCTGAACACCCTCCCATCATCAATTTAGTGACAGTTTGGAAAACGGAATGTCAGTTTCAAGAACTAAATTAGCATTCCTTGGAGCTTACTGGAAGCTATTTGTGTGCACCAGTTTCTTCAGAAACCAAGCAGGATACAACCCCATGTGCCTGTGATATTATAGATTTGTGGAGTCTGCATCTGTGCATTGAAAAGTTAGGTCTCATTATTTACTTCTTTTAATTTAACCCTTAACTGTGGCCGTTTGTCTATGTGCAAATAGGAGCTAGAATCAAAACAAATTGGGTTTAAATCATAGGAATTAATTAGATTATCTTGTGTAACTCTGCTTGACCATTCATCGTGCTACCTACGTGCTTCCAGAAGGTCTGTGCCTTTTTTTTCCTCCTACTACATTTCAATGCAGTTCCTGCAGTCTGCAGCTGGATGGAGAATGCATTCTCTACAGAGAGGACTGATGGTCGGGCAACCCCAGAGGCATTATTTTAGAGGTCCCAGGCCTGTTTGTGTTCTATCCAGACACAGCTGCACCCTTAGAAACCCTACAGTGTGGAAACAGGCCAGTCGGCCCAACAACTCCACACCAAACCTCCAAATAACATCCTCTCACCCTATCCCAGTACCCCACATTTCTCATGGCTAACACATTTAGCCTACACATCCTTGAACACTATGGGCAATTTTAGCATGGTCAATCTACATAACCTGCACATCTTTGGAATTTGGGAGGAAACTGGAGCACCCGAAGGAAACCCATGCAGACACAAGGAGAATGTGCAAACTCCACACAGTCAACCGAGGATGGAATCAAACCCAGTTCCTGGCACTGTGAGGCAGCAGTGATAATCATTGGGTCGCCATGCCACAGGACTGAGGGAATTAGTCAGGGTTGAGGCAGAAGGCTTAGTCACGTTTGAAGGATGGTCTGTGGATTTGTGTGTACTTTCTCCCAGACTGTGCACCTACTGATCATGGAAGAAGTACTCACAGTGAGCTCACGGCTCCTCATCTCCTTGTCGCCTTCTGATTGGCTATCGGAACAGAGTGCAGATCTGTCACATAATCAGCAGACACTGAGATTGTTGGAGTTGGCTCTCTGTGGCAGACACTCGCATGCCTGGAGCAGCAGGTCCCCAAAACTGTCATTGCAGTCCTGCAGCATAGCTTTCAGATTGCCAATTGTCCCCTCCACCCACTGCTTACTGCTGTTCATGCATTTCCCTATCGCCGCTGATTGCCAACACCATGGAATCCATTCATGCCTGGGTCTGAGCAGATACTTCTAGTAGTCATCGTTCGGATGCCAGTGACCTCATGCAGCTGCAGAGGTGTGACAGAGAAATGCACAACAGCAGATGGTCCTGAATGTTGGCTGGATAACACACTTATCAAGTATAAGAGGCATAAGATTTGTATTGGAGCTAGAGAGGATGTAAGAGTCTGTCTTTGCTTCCTTTGATGAATCTGTGTTCTCTTCCTCAAAGTAAAGGAAGATTGGACCTCTTGAAGGTGGACACATTAGATATCCCACATGGTGCCTGTAAGCGACAAAGGAGAGATCGTCGCAACCAAGTGATAGAAGCTGTGGCACATTAAAACTAAATGCACAGTGGGGATAATGGAAGAGTAGCATGACACTGAACAATGAATCTTACTTTGTTACTCAGACATTGAGTTTTTAGCATTCCCATAGCAATGATCTTTTAAATATGCTCTCAACAACAGGGATTCCAGTACATGCTGGCATGGTGGTTGACATTGTTACTTCCAGAGCCAGGGGCCTGCTTTTCATTCCAGTCTTGAGTGACTGAATGTGTGGGGTTTGCACAATCGCTCCTTGTCTGTGTGTGTTTCCATCCACAGTCCAAAGATGTGCAGATTGGGTTATTAGCCATGCTAAATTGCTCATAGTGTTCAGGGATGTGCAGGCAAATTGGATTAGCCATAGTAAGTGCAGAGCTATGGGGATAGTGAGGGCAGGTGCTCATTGGAGGGTCAGTACAGACTCGATAAATTAGATGGCCTCTTTCTGCAATGTCGGGATTCCACGTAAAAATGCTTGCAGCTACAGCAAGTGGGAAAAAGGACTATCACCTGATGAGAGGGTTGGCAGTTAATGAGGTGAGTTTGGAGTGATCTCATGTGAAAACCCCTAGCCTGACAAGTATAAACTCTCCATGTAACTCTTTAAAAATGTCATTTTGTTAAAATATAATATGATTTAACTTAGAGAGTCTGAAATAATTTGCCAAAGGAGCAACAACCTTTTTTTCTCTCTCTCTCTCTCTCTTTCTTTGAAACATCTCTCATCAAAATTTGTGAATTGAAAACCCACTAGAAGCCCTCAGCACCATGAATAGAGGCTGTCAAAAATATTCAATTCAGCACCAGAAAAGTGATTTCAACCAGCTATAACTAATCCAAGAAGAAATCCTTGTGCCAACTAGTTATGTATAAAGTAACTTTGGCTGAAGATTAACATTTGGGGAATCTGTGAATAATCTGAGTAGGTTTCTTTGCGATAAACTAATTATTTCTTTGTTTCTTAAAGGACTTAGCTGATTTGTTTCTGATACTGAACTGTGTACAGACTGATAAACAAACTTTGTTGTAATCAGTGGAGAAATTGGACAAAGAAAGGAATTGGTATATCCCTTCTAATTTGATTGACCAGAATACTGACTTCAACTAAAATTTAACTGAACAGAATCTACTTTAATTATCTTTATTCTTGGATACTAAAATTCAGAGGAGCAAAGTGAGTTACAGTATCTTCTTTTATTTATCTTGAAATAAATGTAACAATTTTATTCTTCACCTGGCCAAATTGGGAGAAAATTTGCTCAGCGTATCTGCAGAAGAATAAAAAAACATCGAGAACATTGAAATTGCTAATTATTTTTGGAAGTGTAGCCACCTTTAAAGGAGCAACCCATTAACAGTCAAGGACTCATGAGGTGCAGTGGTAGTATCACTATCTCTGGTCTGGAAGCTCAGGATTCAAGTCCCACCTGTCCCGACATGTCTAAATGGGTTGACTAAAAACAAATTTGAGTAAACGCTTCAACAAGATGACTGTGTACTCTGGGTGGAACCATTAAGTGTCAATTAAAACAGTTATCTTTCTTCAAGTTCCCATGAGCTGACATTAAAGCATCTTTGAAATGTTTCCCTGAATTCAATAGTTAAATCCTTGGAACGTTATCTGACAAGCCTCCTGGACAGGACAATTTGAGTGCAGTAAACAATTATTGTCACCTTATTTAAATTGTGATAAGAATTATACTGTCGTTTCTTTCTAATAATGATTATAGACAGGCAACATATGGTAAAGTTGTAAGACTCATTGTCGTTGCTAATGATTTTGCTCTTTCAAAGTAGAAAGAACAGACTGAAGCATTACTTTACACTTACTGTCAGACAGTGCACTATAAACTAATTAGGCTGATAAATTAATCAATGCATTAATAATTTACAAGTATTCATGAGCACTTTTATGGTTAATAAAAGTGGCCAAATTAATTAAGGAGGATTGTGATAGATCCTGTGCCATTTCACTTAATTTCAACATAGGTTCATATGAAGTGCCCATCCATCAATAGAAATAAACAGAAAATAATACAATTTAAGGCATAACGTTTGCAATTGCATCCTAAATGGATTAACAAGTCAAATGGCCGCTAATTAATAGTCATTTACCTATGATTACTACTTAGTAACTTATTAAATAGATAAAACACAATTCACTAAAATTGTGAATTTATGGCAAAAGTGCAATAGAGGTAAAGATCTGTAGTAAGAAATACTTGACAGTTTTGACCTGTTTTGTCTGACAATAGCCTTTCCAGAACAGCTACAACACTGGCATCTACCCAACAATATGGAATTTTTTTTTCAATTAAGTCCCGTACATAAGAAGCAGAACAAAACCAACCCAGCCAATTAATGTCCCAACAGCGAATGCTCAACCATCAGTAAAGTGGTAGAACATGCTCAGTGATGCCTTGTTTGGGTTCTACTAGGGTTACTCAGCTCCTGACCTCATCACATGGACAACATGGACAAAAGAGGTGAATTTCAGAGATAAGGTGCGAATGACAGCCTCTGACATCAAGGCCACATTCTACTAAGCTCGGCATTGAGGAGCACAAGTAAAAATGGAATCAATGGGAATCAGACGGAAAAATCTCTGATGGCTGGAGTTATACCTGGTAAATAGGAAGATGGTTGTGGTTGATGGAGATCAGTCGTCTCAGGTCCAGGGCATTTCTGCAGGACTTCCTCAGGGGAGTGTTCTAGGCCCAATCATCTTCAGCTACTTCATCAATGACCCTCCCGCCTTCACTGCCAATATTTGGAACACCAGGAGATAGGTAAGATACTAAACATGTACTTTGCATCAGTGTTCATGGTGGAGAAGGACATGGAAGCTAGAGAACTTGGGGAAATAAATAGCAACATCTTGAAGAATGTCCATATTACAGAGGAGAAGGTGCTGGACATCTTAAAACACATAAACGTGGATAAATCCTTGGGACCTAATCAGGCTTACCCTAGAACTTTGTAGGAAGCGAAGAAAGTGATTGCTGAGATATTTGTATAATCGATGGCCACAGGTGAGATGCCGGAAGACTGGAGGTTGGCTAACCATAAGGCATAGGAGCAGAAATTAGGGCATTTGGCCTATCGAGTCACTCTGTCATTCATTCATGGCTGATAGATTTGTCAACCCCATTCTTCCACTTTCTCCCTCTACCTTTGGATCCCCTTGACAATCAAGAGCCTATCTATCTCAGTCTTAAATGTACTCAATGACCTGGCCTCCACAGCTTTCTGTGGCAATGAATTCTATCGACTCACCACCCTCTGGCTGAAGACATTTCTCTTCATCTCCATTCTAAAGGGTGTTTCCTTTACTCTAAACCTATGCCCTCAAGTCTTAGTCTCTTCTGCTAATGGAAACATCTTCCCAACATCCAGTCTGTGCAGGCGTTCAGTATTCTGTATGTTTCAATTAGATCACCCCTCATCCTTCCAAATTTCACCAAGTATAGATCCAGAGTTCTCAAACATTCCTACATATTAAACCTTTAATCCTGGGATCATTCTCGTGAACCTCTCTGGAGAACACTAGAATGCTGGTCCCAGCTCAGTTCAAGTGGAGATGATACAGATCCCTCCTGCTCCAATATTGATGCCAGTGCCCCATGAAGAGGAACCCCTCTTCCCCACAGCACTCTTTTAGCCATATTCTTGCATCCCTATGCCAGTTTGCATGTATCTCAGGGAGTAATCAGGAGGACATGTAAGATGAGATGGAAAGATTTAAAAGGAACAGAAGGAGAAATTTTTCACACAGAGGGTGGTGTGTACATGGAATGAGCTGCCAGAGGAGGTGGTGGAGGCTGGTATAATTACAATATTTAAAAGGCATCTGAATGGGTATATGAACAGTAAGAGTTTACAGGGATATAGGCCAAATGCAAGCAAATGGGACTAGATTAATTTAGGATATCTGGTTGGCATGGATGTGTTGAACCGCAGGATCTGTTCCTGTGCTGTTCCTGTGCTATGACTCCATAAGGTCAGAAGTGGGGATGTTCTCTGATGATTACACAATATTCATCACCATCCACAACTCCTCAGAAATTGAAGCATTCCATGTCCACATGTGACAATACTTGGACAATCTCCAGGTTTGGGCTGAGAAGTGGCCAGTAACATTTGTACTACACAAATGTCAAGCAATGACCATCTTGAATTAGACAAATCTAACCATCATCCCTTTACTTTCAAAGATATCGCTAATACAATATCCCAAATACCTATACCTTCGGAGCTATCATTGACTGGAAACTGAACTGGACCCACCATATAAACACAGTGACTACAAGAGCTAGTCAGGTGAGAAACACTAGAGTGAGCAACACACTTCCTGACTCCCAAAGATTGTTCACCATATACACAACACAAGGCATGAGTGTGAAGAGTAATTTCCATTTGCCTGGATGAGCATAGCTCCAACAGCACTCAAGAAGCTTGACACTATCCACGACAAAGTAGGCTGCTTTACTGGCACCACATCCCCACAAGCATTTGCTCTCTCTACCAGCGACACTTAGTAGCAGCAGTGTGTCCTATCTGTAAGGTGCCTGCAGAAATTCACCAAAGATCTTTAGGCAGCACGTTGCAAACCCGCAACTACTTCTGCCTACAAGTCAAAGATCCTTAGACACATGGGAATACCATCTCTTGCAAGTTCCCTTCCAAGCCTAACTTGAAAATATATCGCCATTCCTTCACTGTCACTGTGTGAAAACCATAGAATTCCCTTCCTAAAGGGGCATTGTGAGTCAACTTGCAGCAAGTGGACTACAGCAGTTCAAGAAGGCTGCTCACTACCACCTTCTCAAGGGCAACTCGAGATAGACAATAAAGGCTGGCCCAGCCGGTGACATCCACATTCCAAAAGTGAATCAAAAAAAGTTCTTGCTGAAAATACCATTAAAATATAATTTACTATTCTATCTAATTAATCCAGATTTTACATGGTGCTGGAGGGCTCAATAGCCTGTTTAGGAAGATTCCTAATTCCTATTGATGTTCCAGTAATGTTTTAAACCTGCAATGAAAAATCAACAATTTACTAAGAATGAATGTTCTCATTATGAAAAAGAAGCAAATTGGGTCTCTATGAACTCATATTGACTCTAAGAAGTCACAGGGCAAAAGTGAGTACTGCTCACTACAACAGCCACATCTCCTTCCTCACTACCTGCCTCCGTAACCAACTGATCCCACATGGACTCTGGACTACATTCAAACCAGCACCGTTTGGACCCGAACAGGACAACCAGTACGTACTAAGTATTCAAAACCACCACCAATGGTTCCCCTTCAGGATCCTCCGCTCCACGCTCGCAGCAATGCACTGGTATCTAACCTCTCTACAGTCAGCCCTGCCTCAACTGAGGGCCACACTCTCTCAGAACTGCATAGGACCCCTTCTGTACTATATTCTAAGAAGAATCCATTCTCTCAACAAACAGTAATTCAACACCATCTCAAACATCAAAAACTGTAAGTACAACAAACTTTTATACACTCACCTTCATAACCACCACTCCTCAAACATTCCAGAAGATTCCCCTGGCCTCTGGAACTGCTCGGACGCCATTAGCCATGCAGCAGGTACAGCTACCATCCTCCGGCGATCGATGATGTCACTTCTGCCCCCATCATGGCCACTTCCACAGCCACTTCCACCCCTCACACTTCCTCATGCACCACACGTGACATCACTTCCGCACCCCCCACACCATCGCAGATGTCACACACTCAGCGACTTCAGCCACCTCTACTGCCGTGTTCGCCACCACTTCCGCCCCCACCAATGCAACTCACCTGCATTCTGCTGACATGTCCCCTCCACAGGTCCCACTGTCACCATCCCCGCTCCCCAGAACCCTGAGGGGAACATCACCCCTGCGCATGATTCGACCCCCATTTCCCCTACCACTACGCCCACTCCAGTTCAGGCTCCGCCCCCACTCCCAGCTCCACAGCTATACCAGGTCCTAGCTCCCAGCCCTGCCAAGTTTTCACCATCCCCCCAGACCCTCCCCGCTCTGAGGATGAACAATCAGTCCTCAGCAAAGACCTTACCTTTATCCCCCTCTGCCCACGCATCAACAAATTCAATATGCGTCGTGACGTTGAACACTTCTTCCGCCGCCTCCAACTCCGAGCTTACTTTTTCAATCAGGATTCCCGCCCACCTTCCGAGGACCCCTTTGCCCATCTCCAACATACTCCATCCACCTGGACACCCCGCGCTGACCTATTACCCGATCTCGATCTCTTCATTTCCAACTGCCGCTGAGACATTAACCACCTCAACCTGTCCACCCCTTCCCACACTCTAACCTCTTGCCTTCACAACCCGGAGCCCTCCGCTCCCTCTGCTCCAATCCAAACCTCACCATCAAGCCAGCGGATTAAGGGGGTGCAGTGGAAGTTTGGTGCACTGACCTCTACACCGCTGAAGCCAGATGCCAACTCAAAGACACCTCCTCTACTTCCCCTCGACCATGACCTCACCCCCATCACCAAACCATCATCTCCCAACCATACAGAACCTCATCACCTCAGGAGATCTCCCACCCACAGCTTCCAACCTCGTAGTCTGGGAGTGCCGCACTACCCGATTCTAGCTCCTTCCCAAGATCCACAAGCCTGACCATCCCTGCCGACCCATTGTCGCAGCATGCTCCTGCACCACCAAACTCATCTCCACCTACCTCGATACTGTCCTATCCCACCAATCCAGGAACTCCCCACATATGTTCGAGACACCATCCACACCGTCCACCTCCTCCAGTTCATCAACTTCACCAACACATTCCACCCTGACCTTAAATTCACCTGGACCATCTTTGACACTTCCCTCCCTTCCTGGAACTCTCCATTTCCACTAATGGCGACCGACTTGACACTGACATTTTTTACAAACCCACCAACTCCCACAGCTACCTGGATTATACCTCTTCCCACCCTACCTCCTGCAAAAATGCCTCCCAATTCCTCCACCTCCTCTGTATCTGCTCCCAGGAGAACCAGTTCCACCACAGAACACATCAGATGACCTCCTTCTTTAGAAACCACAATTTCCCTTCCCAAGTGGTTGAAGATGCCCTCCTATGCACCTCATCCACAACCCGCACCTCCGCCCTCAAACCCTATCTCTCTAACTGTAACAAAGACAGAAACCACCCCCCCGCCCCCCGGTCCTCACCTTCCACCCTACCAACCACATCATCCGCCAACATTTCCGCCACCTCCAAACGGACCCCACCACCAGAGATATATTTTCCTACCCACCCCTTTCCGCTTTCTGCAAAGACCTTTCCCTCTGTGACTACCTGGTCAGGTCCACACACCCCAACAACCCACCCTCCCGTCCTGGCACCTTCCCCTGCCACTGCAGGAATTGCAAAACCTGCACCCACACCCA